>NC_064931.1:2473931-2786636 GCF_023897955.1 Schistocerca gregaria | reverse complement strand
TGAGACATTACTCCCATGGAGAAAAGTGCGCATGGTGACTGTTGTATTCAATCCCGATGCATTTTCTGTGTTTCATCAACACTCTGACAGTCCACAGATTACAGAATGCCACGAGGTGTTTATCGGAAACTACTACTGGTCTTCCAGGGAACGATGAAAACGTAGACTGTTTCAGACATTACTCCCATGGAGGAAAGTGAGCATGGTGACTGTTGTATTCAATCCCGCTGCAATTTCTGTGTTTCATCAACACTCTAATAGTCCACAGATAACATAATGCCTCCAGATGTGCATCGGAAACTACTACTGGTCTTCCAGGGAACGATCAAAGCGTAAACTCTTTGAGACATTACTCTCATGGAGGAAAGTGCGCATGGTGACTGTTGTATTCAATCCCGAAGCAATTTCTGTGTTTCATCAACATTTTGATAGTCCACAGATTACAGAATGCCTCCAGATGTGCATCGGAAACTACTCCTGGTCTTTCAGGGAACGGATGAAGCGTGGACTGTTTGAGACATTACTCCCATGGAGGAAAGTGCGCATGGTGACTGTTGTATTCAATCCCGATGCATTTTCTGCGTTTCATCAACACTCTGATGCTCCACAGACTACAGAATGCCTCATGATGTGCATAGGAAACTACTACTGGTTTTTTTAGGGACGATCAAAGCGTAAACTCTTTGAGACATTACTCCCATGTAGGAAAGTGCGCATGGTGACTGTTGTATTCAATCCCGATGCATTTTCTGTGTTTCATCAACACTTTGATAGTCCACAGATTACAGAATGCCTCCAGATGTGCATCGGAAACTACTACTTGTCATCCAGGGAAAAATCAAAACGTAAACTGTTTGAGACATTACTCCCATGGAGGATATTGCGCATGGTGACTGTTGTATTCAATGACGAAGCAATTTCTGTCTTTCATCAACATTCTGATAGTCCACAGATTACAGAATGCCTCCAGATGTGCATTGGAAACTACTACTGGTCTTCCAGGGAACGATCAAAGCGTAGACTGTTAGAGAAATTACACCCATGGAGGAAAGTGCGAATGGTGACTGTTGTATTCAATCCCGATGCATTTTCTGTGTTTCATCAGCACTCTGATAGTCCACAAATTACAGAATGACTCCAGATGTTCATCGGAAACTACTACCGGTCTTCCAGGAAAGGATCAAAGCGCAGACTGTTTGAGACATTACCTTTATGGAGGAATGTGCGCATGGTGACTGTTCTATTCAATCCAGATGCAATTTCTGTGTTTCATCAACACTCTGATAGTCCACAGATTACAGAATGGCTCCAGATGTGCATCGGTAACTACTACTGGTCTTCCAGGTTATGATCAAAGCGTAGACGGTTAGAGACATTTTTCCCATGGAGGAAAGTGCGCATGGTGACTGTTGTATTCAATCCCGATACAATATCTGTGTTTCATCAACACTCTGATAGTCCACTGATTACAGAATGCCTCCAGATGTGCATCGGTAACTACTACTGGTCTTCCAGGGAACGGATAAAGCGTAGACTGTTTGAGACATTACTCCCATGTAGGAAAGTGCGCATGGTGACTGTTGTAATCAATCCCGATGCAATTTCTGTGTTTCATCAACACTCTGATACTCCACAGATTACAGAATGCCTCCAAATGTGCATCGGAAACTACTATTGGTCTTCCTGGGAACGATCAAATCGTAGACTGTTTGAGACATTACTCCCATGGAGGATAGTGCGCATGGTGACTGTTGTAATCAATCCCGATGCAATTTCTGTGTTTCATCAACACTCTGATAGTCCACAGATTACAGAATGCCTCCAGTTGTGCATCGGAAACTACTATTGGTCTTCCAGGGAACGATCAAAGCGTAGAGTGTATGAGACATTACTTTCATGAAGGAAAGTGAGCATGGTGACGGTTGTATTCAATCCCGATGCAATTTCTGTGTTTCGTCAACACTCTGATAGTCCACAGATAACAGAATGCCTCCAGATGAGCATCGGAAACTACTACTGGTCTTCCAGGGAACGATCAAAGCGTAAAATCTTCGAGACATTTCTCCCATGGAGGAAAGTGCGCATGGTGACTGTTGTATTCAATTCCGATGCAATTTCTGTGTTTCATCAACATTCTGATAGTCCACAGATTACAGAATGCCTCCAGATGTGCATCGGAAACTACTACTGGTCTTCCAGGGAACGGATAAAGCGTAGGCTGTTTGAGACATTACTCCCATGGAGGAAACTGCGCATGGTGACTGTTGTATTCAATCCCGATGCAATTGCTGTGTTTCATCAACACTCTGATAGTCCACACATTACAGAATGCGACCAGATTTGCATCGGAAACTACTACTGGTCTTCCAGGGAACGATCAAAGCATAGATGATTTGTGACATTACTCCCGTGGAGGAGAGTGCGCATGGTGACTGTTGTATTCAATCCCGATGCAATTTCTGTGTTTCATCAACACTCTGATAGTCCACAGATAACAGAATGCCTCCAGATGTGCATCGGAAACTACTACTGGTCTTCCTGGGAACGATCAAATCGTAGACTGTTTGAGACATTACTCCCATTGAAGAAAGAGCGCGTGGTGACTGTTGTATTCAATCCGGATGCAATTTCCGTGTTTCATCAACACTCTGATAGACCACAGATTCCAGAATTCCTCCAGATGTGCATCGGAAACTACTACTTGTCATCCTGGGAAAGATCAAAACGTAAACTCTTTGAGACATTACTCCCATGGAGGAAATTGCGCATGGTGACTGTTGTATTCAATGACGATGCAATTTCTGTCTTTCATCAACATTCTGATAGTCCACAGATTATAGAATGCCTCCAGATGTGCATCGGAAACTACTACTGGTCTTCCAGGGAACGATCAAAGCGTAGAGTGTATGAGACATTACTTTCATGAAGGAAAGTGAGCATGGTGACGGTTGTATTCAATCCCGATGCAATTTCTGTGTTTCATCAGCACTCTGATCGTCCACAGATAACAGAATGCCTCCAGATGAGCATCGGAAACTACTACTGGTCTTCCAGGGAACGATCAAAGCGTAAAGTCTTCGAGACATTTCTCCCATGGAGGAAAGTGCGCATGGTGACTGTTGTATTCAATTCCGATGCAATTTCTGTGTTTCATCAACATTCTGATAGTCCACAGATTACAGAATGCCTCCAGATGTGCGTCGGAAACTACTACTGGTCTTCCAGGGAACGGATAAAGCGTAGACTGTTTGAGACATTACTCCCATGGAGGAAAGTGCGCATGGTGACTGTTGTATTCAATCCCGATGCATTTTCTGTGTTTCATCAACACTCTGTTGGTCCACAGATTACAGAATGCCTCCAGATGTGAATCGGAAACTTCTACTGGTCTTCCAAGGGACGATCAAAGCGTAAACTCTTTGAGACATTACTCCCATGGAGAAAAGTGCGCATGGTGACTGTTGTATTCAATCCCGATGCATTTTCTGTGTTTCATCAACACTCTGACAGTCCACAGATTACAGAATGCCACGAGGTGTTTATCGGAAACTACTACTGGTCTTCCAGGGAACGATGAAAACGTAGACTGTTTCAGACATTACTCCCATGGAGGAAAGTGAGCATGGTGACTGTTGTATTCAATCCCGCTGCAATTTCTAGGTTTCATCAACACTCTGATAGTCCACAGATAACAGAATGCCTCCAGATGTGAATCGGAAACTACTACTGGTCTTCCAGGGAACGATCAAAGCGTAAACTCTTTGAGACATTACTCCCATGGAGGAAAGTGCGCATGGTGACTGTTGTATTCAATCCCGAAGCAATTTCTGTGTTTCATCAACATTCTGATAGTCCACAGATTACAGAATGCCTCCAGATGTGCATCGGAAACTACCACTGGTCTTCCAGGGAACTAATGAAGCGTAGACTGTTTGAGACATTACTCCCATGGAGGAAAGTGCGCATGGTGACTGTTGTATTCAATCCCGATGCAATTTCTGTGTTTCATCAACACTCTGATGGTCCACAGATTACAGAATGCCTCCAGATGTGCATCGGAAACTACTACTGGTTTTTTAAGGGACGATCAAAGCGTAAACTCTTTGAGACATTACTCCCATGTAGGAAAGTGCACATGGTGACTGTTGTATTCAATCCCGATGCATTTTCTGTGTTTCATCAACACTCTGACAGTCCACAGATTACAGAATGCCACGAGGTGTTAATCGGAAACTACTAATGGTCTTCCAGTAAACGATGAAAGCGTAGACTGTTTCAGACATTACTCCCATGGAAGATTGTGCGGATGGTGACTGTTGTAATCAATCCCGATGCAATTTCTGTGTTTCATCAACACTCTGATACTCCACAGATTACAGAATGCCTCCAAATGTGCATCGGAAACTACTACTGGTCTTCCTGGGAACGATCAAATCGTAGACTGTTTGAGACATTACTCCCATGGAAGAAAGTGCGCATTGTGACTGCTGTATTCAATCCCGATGCAATTTCTGTGTTTCATCAACACTCTGATACTCCACAGATAACAGAATGCCTCCAGATGTGCATCGGAAACTACTACTGGTCTTCCAGGGAACGATCAAAGCGTAAACTCTTTGAGACATTACTCCCATGGAGGAAAGTGCGCATGGTGACTGTTGTATTCAATCCCGATGCAATTTCTGTGTTTCATCAACATTCTAATAGTCCACAGATTACAGAATGCCTCCAGATGTGCATCGGAAACTACTACTGGTCTTCCAGGGAACGGATAAAGCGTAGACTGTTTGAGACATTACTCCCATTGAGGAAAGTGCGCATGGTGACTGTTGTATTCAATCCTGATGCAATTTCTGTGTTTCATCAACACTCTGATAGTCTACACATTACAGAATGCGACCAGGTGTGCATCGGAAACTACTACTGGTCTTCCAGGGAACGATCAAAGCATAGATGGTTTGAGACATTACTCCCATGGAGGAAAGTGCGCATGGTGACTGTTGTATTCAATCCCCATGCAATTACTGTGTTTCATCAACACTCTGATAGTCTACACATTACAGAATGCGACCAGATGTGCATCGGAAACTACTACTGGTCTTCCTGGTAACGATCAAAGCGTAGATTGTTTGAGATATTACACCCATGGAGTAAAGTGAGCATGGTGACTGTTGTATTCAATCCCGATGCAATTTCTGTGTTTCATCAACACTCTGATAGTCCACAGATAACAGAATGCCTCCAGATGTGCATCGGAAACTACTACTGGTCTTCCAGGGAACGATCAAAGCGTAAACTCTTTGAGACATTACTCCCATGGAGGAAAGTGCGCATGGTGACTGTTTATTCAATCGCGATGCAATTTCTGTGTTTCATCAACATTTTGATAGTCCACAGATTACAGAATGCCTCCAGATGTGCATCGGAAACTACTACTGGTCTTCCAGGGAACGATCAAAGCGTAGACTGTTAGAGAAATTACACCCATGGAGTAAAGTGCGAATGGTGACTGTTGTATTCAAGCCCGATGCAATTACTGTGTTTCATCAACACTTTGATGGTCTACACATTACAGAATGCCACCAGATGGGCATCGGAAACTACTACTGGTCTTCCAGGGAACGATCAAATCGTAGATTGTTTGAGACATAACTCCCGTGGAGGAAAGTGCGCATAGTGACTGTTGTATTCAATCCCGATGCATTTTCTGTGTTTCATCAGCACTCTGATAGTCCACAAATTACAGAATGCCTCCAGATGTTCATCGGAAACTACTATTGGTCTTCCAGGGAACGATCAAAGCGTAGAGTTTTTGAGACATTACTTTCATGAAGGAAAGTGAGTATGGTGACTTTTGTATTCAATCGCGATGCAATTTCTGTGTTTCATCAACATTTTGATAGTCCACAGATTACAGAATGCCTCCAGATGTGCATCGGAAACTACTACTGGTCTTCCAGGGAACGATCAAAGCGTAGACTGTTAGAGACATTACTCCCATGGAGGAAAGTGCGCATGGTGACTGTTGTATTCAATCCCGATGCAATTACTGTGTTTCATCAACACTCTGATAGTCTACACATTACAGAATGCGACCAGATGTGCATCGGAAACTACTACTGGTCTTCCTGGGAACGATCAAAGCGTAGATTGTTTGAGATATTACTCCCATGGAAGAAAGTGCGCATGGTGACTGTTGTATTCAATCCGGATGCAATTTCCGTGATTCATCAACACTCTGATAGTCCACAGATTACAGAATTCCTCCAGATGTGCATCGGAAACTACTACTGGTCTTCCAGGGAACGATCAAAACGTAGAGTGTTTGAGACATTACTTTAATGAAGGAAAGTGAGCATGGTGACTGTTGAATTCAATCCCGATGCAATTTCTGTGTTTCATCAACACTCTGATAGTCCACAGATAACAGAATGCCTCCAGATGTGCATCGGAAACTACTACTGGTCTTCCAGGGAACGATCAAAACGTAAACTCTTTGAGACATTACTCCCATGGAGGAAAGTGCGCATGGTGACTGTTGTATTCAATCCCGATGCTATTTCTGTGTTTCATCAACATTTTGATAGTCTACAGATTACAGAATGCCTCCAGATGTGCATCGGAAACTACTACTGGTCTTCCAGGGAACGATCAAAGCGTAGACTGTTAGAGAAATTACACCCATGGAGGAAAGTGCGAATGGTGACTGTTGTATTCAATCCCGATGCAATTACTGTGTTTCATCAACACTTTGATGGTCTACACGTTACAGAATGCCACCAGATGTGCATCGGAAACTACTACTGGTCTTCCAGGGAACGATCAAATCGTAGAATGTTTGAGACATAACTCCCGTGGAGGAAGGTGCGCATGGTGACTGTTGTATTCAATCCCGATGCATTTTCTGTGTTTCATCAGCACTCTGATAGTCCACAAATTACAGAATGCCTCCAGACGTTCATCGGAAACTACTACCGCTCTTCCAGGAAACGATCAAAGCGTAGACAGTTTGAGACATTACTTTTATGGAGGAATGTGCGCATGGTGACTGTTGTAATCAATCCCGATTCAATTTCTGTGTTTCATCAACACTCTGATACTCCACAGATTACAGAATGCCTCCAAATGTGCATCGGAAACTACTACTGGTCTCCTTGGAACGATCAAATCGTAGACTGTTTGAGACATTACTCCCATGGAGGAAAGTGCGCATGGTGACTGTTGTAATCAATCCCGATGCAATTTCTGTGTTTCATCAACACTCTGATAGTCCACGGATTACAGAATGCCTCCAGATGTGCATCGGAAACTACTACTGGTCTTCCAGGGATCGGATAAAGCGTAGACTGTTTGAGACATTACTCCCATGGAGGAAAGTGCGCATGGTGACTGTTGTATTCAATCTCGATGCAATAACTGTGTTTCATCAACACTCTGATAGTCTACACATTACATAATGCGACCAGATGTGCATCGGAAACTACTACTGGTCTTCCAGGGAACGATCAAAGCGTAGATTGTTTGAGATATTACTCCCGTACAGGAAAGTGCGCATGGTGACTGTTGTATTGAATCCCGATGCAATTTCTGTGTTTCATCAACACTCTGATAGTCCATAGATAACAGAATGCCTCCAGATGTGCATCGAAACTACTACTGGTCTTCCAGGGAACGATCAAAGCGTAGACTGTTAGAGAAATAACACCCATGGAGGAAAGTGCGAATGGTGACTGTTGTATTCAATCCCGATGCAATTACTGTGTTTCATCAACACTTTGATGGTCTACACGTTATAGAATGCCACCAGATGTGCATCGGAAACTACTACTGGTCTTCCAGGGAACGATCAAATCGTAGAATGTTTGAGACATAACTCCCGTGGAGGAAAGTGCGCATGGTGACTGTTGTATTCAATCCCGATGCATTTTCTGTGTTTCATCAGCACTTGATAGTCCACAAATTACAGAATGCCTCCAGATGTTCATCGGAAACTACTACCGCTCTTCCAGGAAACGATCAAAGCGTAGACAGTTTGAGACATTACTTTTATGGAGGAATGTGCGCATGGTGACTGTTGTATTCAATCCCGATGCAATTTCTGTGTTTCATCAACACTCTGATAGTCCACAGATTACGGAATGCCTCCAGATGTGCATCGGTAACTACTACTGGTCTTCCTGGTTATGATCAAAGCGTAGACGGTTAGAGACATTACTCCCATGGAGGAAAGTGCGCATGGTGACTGTTGTATTCAATCCCAATGCAATTTCTGTGTTTCATCAACACTCTGATAGTCTACATATTACAGAATGCCTCCAGATGTGCATCGGAAACTGGTACTGGTCTTCCAGGGAACGATTAAAGCGTAAACTCTTTGAGACATTACTATCATGGAGGGAAGTGCGCATGGTTACTGTTGTATTCAATCCCGATGCATTTTCTGTGTTTCATCAACACTCTGATAGTCCACAGATTACAGAATGCCAAGAGATGTGGATCGGAAACTACTACTGGTCTTCCGGGGAACGATGGAGGCATAGACTGTTTCAGACATTCCTCCCATGGAGGAAAGTGCGGATGGTGACTGTTGTATTCAATACCAATGCAATTACTGTGTTTCATCAAAACTCTGATAGTCCACAGATTATAGAATGCCTCCAGATGTGCATCGGAAACTACTACTGGTCTTATAGGTTACGATCAAAGCGTAGACTGTTTGAGACACTACTTTTATGGAGGAATGTGCGTACGATGACTGTTGTATTCAATCCCGAAGCAATTACTGTGTTTCATCAGCACTCTGATAGTCCACAGATTACAGAATACCTCCAGATGTGCATCGCAAACTACTACTGGTCTTCCAGGGAACGATCAAAACATATACTCTTTGAGACATTACTCCCATGGAGGAAATTGCGCATCGTGACTGTTGTATTCAATCCCGATGCATTTTCTGTCTTTCATCAAGACTCTGATAGTCCACAGGTTACAGAATGACTCCAGAAGTGCATCGGAACCTACTACTGGTCTTCGTGGGAACGATCAAAGCGTAGACTGTTTGAGACATTATTCCCATGGAGGAAAGTGCGCATGGTGATTGTTGTATTCAATCCAGATGCATTTTCCGTGTTTCATCAACACTCTGATAGTCCACAGACTACAGAATGCCTCCAGATGTGCATCGGAAACAACTACTGGTCTTCCAGGGAACGATGAAAGCGTAGACTGTTTAAGACATTACTCCCATGGAGGAAAGTGCGCACGGCGACTGTTGTATTCAATCCCGAAGCAATTTCTCTGTTTCATCAACACTCTGATGGTCCACAGATTACAGAATGCCTCCAGATGTGCATCGGGAAGTACTACTGGTCTTCCAGGGAACGATCAAAGCGTAGACTGCTTGAGACATTACTTTTATGGAGTATTGTGCGCATGGTGACTGTTGTATTCAATATCGATGCAATTTCTGTGTTTCATCAACACTCTGATGGTCCACAGATTTCAGAATGCCTCCAGATGTGCATCGGAAACTGCTACTGGTCTTCCAGGGAACGATCAAAACGTAAACTCGTTGAGACATTACTCCCATGGAGGAAATTGCGCATGGTGACTGTTGTATTCAATGACGATGCAATTTCTGTCTTTCATCAACATTCTGATAGTCCACAGATTACGGAATGCCTCCAGTTGTGCATCGGAAACTACTACTGGTCTTCCAGGGAACGATCAAATCGTAGAATGTTTGAGACATAACTCCCGTGGAGGAAGGTGCGCATGGTGACTGTTGTATTCAATCCCGATGCATTTTCTGTGTTTCATCAGCACTCTGATAGTCCACAAATTACAGAATGCCTCCAGATGTTCATCGGAAACTACTACCGCTCTTCCAGGAAACGATCAAAGCGTAGACCGTTTGAGACATTACTTTTACGAAGCAATGTGCGCATGGTGACTGTTGTATTCAATCCCGATGCAATTTCTGTGTTTCATCAACACTCTGATAGTCCACAGATTACGGAATGCCTCCAGATGTGCATCGGTAACTACAACTGGTCTTCCAGGTTATGATCAAAGCGTAGACGGTTAGAGACATTACTCCCATGGAGGAAAGTGCGCATGGTGACTGTTGTATTCAATCCCGATACAATTTCTGTGTTTCATCAACACTCTGATAGTCCACAGATTACAGAATGCCTCCAGATGTGCATCGGTAACTACTACTGGTCTTCCAGGGAACGATCAAAGCATAGACTGTTTGAGACATTACTCCCATGGAGGAAAGTGCGCATGGTGACTGTTGTAATCAATCCCGATGCAATTTCTGTGTTTCATCAACACTCTGATACTCCACAGATTACAGAATGCCTCCAAATGTGCATCGGAAACTACTACTGGTCTTCCTGGGAACGATCAAAACGTAGACTGTTTGAGTCATTACTCCCATGGAGGAAAGTGCGCATGGTGACTGTTGTAATCAATCCCGATGCAATTTCTGTGTTTCATCAACACTCTGATAGTCCACGGATTACAGAATGTCTCCAGATGTGCATCGGAAACTACTATTGGTCGTCCAGGGAACGATCGAAGCGTAGATTGTTTGAGACATTACTTTCATGAGGGAAAGTGAGCATGGTGACTGTTGTATTCAATCCCGATGCAATTTCTGTGTTTCATCAACACTCTGATAGTCCACAGATAACAGAATGCCTCCAGATGTGCATCGGAAACTACTACTGGTCTTCCAGGGATCGGATAAAGCGTAGACTGTTTGAGACATTACTCCCATGGAGGATAGTGCGGATGGCGACTGTTGTATTCAATACCAATGCAATTTCTGTGTTTCATCAACACTCTGATAGTCCTCAGATTACAGAATGCCTCCAGATGTGCATCGGTAACTACTACTGGTCTTCCAGGGAACGATCAAAGCATAGACTGTTTGAGACATTACTCCCATGGAGGAAAGTGCGCATGGTGACTGTTGTAATCAATCCCGATGCAATTTCTGTGTTTCATCAACACTCTGATACTCCACAGATTACAGAATGCCTCCAAATGTGCATCGGAAACTACTACTGGTCTTCCTGGGAACGATCAAAACGTAGACTGTTTGAGTCATTACTCCCATGGAGGAAAGTGCGCATGGTGACTGTTGTAATCAATCCCGATGCAATTTCTGTGTTTCATCAACACTCTGATAGTCCACGGATTACAGAATGTCTCCAGATGTGCATCGGAAACTACTATTGGTCGTCCAGGGAACGATCGAAGCGTAGATTGTTTGAGACATTACTTTCATGAGGGAAAGTGAGCATGGTGACTGTTGTATTCAATCCCGATGCAATTTCTGTGTTTCATCAACACTCTGATAGTCCACAGATAACAGAATGCCTCCAGATGTGCATCGGAAACTACTACTGGTCTTCCAGGGATCGGATAAAGCGTAGACTGTTTGAGACATTACTCCCATGGAGGATAGTGCGGATGGCGACTGTTGTATTCAATACCAATGCAATTTCTGTGTTTCATCAACACTCTGATAGTCCACAGATTACAGAATGCCAACAGATGTGCATCGGAAACTACTACTGGTCTTCCAAGGGACGATCAAAGCGTAGACTGTTTGAGACATAACTCCCGTGGAGGAAAGTCCGCCTAGAGACTGTTGTATTCAATCCCGATGCAATTTCTGTGTTTCATCAACACGCTGATAGTCCACAGATTACAGAATGCCACCAGATGTGCATCGGAAACTACTACTGGTCTTCCAGGGAACGATCAAAGCGTAGACTGTTAGAGACATTACTCCCATGGAGGAAAGTGCGCATGGTGAGTGTTGTATTCAATCCCGATGCAATTACTGTGTTTCATCAACACTCTGATAGTCTACACATTACAGAATGCGATCAGATGTGCATCGGAAACTACTACTGGTCTTCCAGGGAACGATCAAAGCGTAGATTGTTTGAGATATTACTCCCGTACAGGAAAGTGCGCATGGTGACTGTTGTATTGAATCCCGATGCAATTTCTGTGTTTCATCAACACTCTGATAGTCCATAGATAACAGAATGCCTCCAGATGTGCATCGAAACTACTACTGGTCTTCCAGGGAACGATCATAGCGTAAACTCTTTGAGACATTACTGCCATGGAGGAAAGTGCGCATGGTGACTGTTGTATTCAATCCCGATGCAATTTCTGTGTTTCATCAACATTCTGATAGTCCACAGATTACAGAATCTCTCCAGATGTGCATCGGAAACTACTACTGGTCTTCCAGGGAACGATCAAAGCGTAGACTGATTCAGACATTACTCCCATGGAGGAAAGTGCGCCTTGTGACTGTTGTATTCAATCCCGATGCAATTTCTGTGTTTCATCAACACTCTGATCGTCCACAGATTACAGAATGCCTCCAGATGTGCATCGGGAACTACTACTGGTCTTCCAGGGAACGATCCAAGCGTAGACTGCTTGAGACATTACTTTTATGGAGTAATGTGCGCATGGTGACTGTTGTATTCAATATCGATGCAATTTCTGTGTTTCATCAACACTCTGATAGTCCACAGATTTCAGAATGCCTCCAGATGTGCATCGGAAGCTGCTACTGGTCTTCCAGGGAACGATCAAAGCGTAAACTCGTTGAGAAATTACTCCCATGGAGGAAAGTGCTTATGGTGACTGTCTTATTCAATCCCGATGCATTTTCTGTGTTTCATCAACACTCTGATAGTCCACAGATTACAGAATGCCACGAGGTGTGGATCGGAAACTACTACTGGTCTTCCTGGGAACGATGAAAGCGTAGACTGTTTCAGACATTACTCCCATGGAGGAAAGTGCGGTTGGTGACTGTTGTATTCAATCCCGATGCTATTTCTGTGTTTCATCAACACTCTGATAGTCTATATATAATACAGAATGCCTCCAGATGTGCATTGGAAACTGGTACTGGTCTTCCAGGGAACGATTAAAGCGTAAACTCTTTGAGACATTACTCCCATGGAGGGAAGTGCGCATGGAGACTGTTGTATTCAATCCCGATGCATTTTCTGTGTTTCATCAACACTCTGATAGTCCACAGATTACAGAATGCCACGAGGTGTGGATCGGAAACTACTACTGGTCTTCCTGGGAACGATGAAAGCGTAGACTGTTTCAGACATTACTCCCATGGAGGAAAGTGCGGATGGTGACTGTTGTATTCAATACCAATGCAATTACTGTGTTTCATGAAAACTCTGATAGTCCACAGATTACAGAATACCTCCAGATGTGCATCGCAAACTACTACTGGTCTTCCAGGGAACGATCAAAACATATACTCTTTGAGACATTACTCCCATGGAGGAAATTGCGCATCGTGACTGTTGTATTCAATCCCGATGCATTTTCTGTCTTTCATCAACACTCTGATAGTCCACGGGCTACAGAATGACTCCAAATGTGCATCGGAACCTACTACTGGTCTTCGTGGGAACGATCAAAACGTAGACTGTTTGAGACATTATTCCCATGGAGGAAAGTGCGCATGGTGATTGTTGTATTCAATCCCGATGCATTTTCCGTGTTTCATCAACACTCTGATAGTCCACAGATTACAGAATGCCTCCAGATGTGCATCGGAAACAACTACTGGTCTTCCAGGGAACGATCAAAGCGTAGACTGTTTAAGACATTACTCCCATGGAGGAAAGTGCGCATGGTGACTGTTGTATTCATTCCCGATGCAATTTCTGTGTTTCATCAACACTCTGATGGTCCACAGATTACAGAATGCCTCCAGATGTGCATCGGGAACTACTACTGGTCTTCCAGGGAACCATCAAAGCGTAGACTGCTTGAGACATTACTTTTATGGAGTAAGGTGCGCATGGTGACTGTTGTATTCAATATCGATGCAATTTCTGTGTGTCATCAACACTCTGATATTCCACAGATTACAGAATGCCTCCAGATGTGCATCGGAAACTACTACTGGTCTTCCAAAGAACGATCAAAGCGTAGACTGTTTGAGACACTACTTTTATGGAGGAATGTGCGTACGATGACTGTTGTATTCAATCCCGAAGCAATTACTGTGTTTCATCAGCACTCTGATAGTCCACAGATTACAGAATACCTCCAGATGTGCATCGCAAACTACTACTGGTCTTCCAGGGAACGATCAAAACATATACTCTTTGAGACATTACTCCCATGGAGGAAATTGCGCATCGTGACTGTTGTATTCAATCCCGATGCATTTTCTGTCTTTCATCAAGACTCTGATAGTCCACAGGTTACAGAATGACTCCAGAAGTGCATCGGAACCTACTACTGGTCTTCGTGGGAACGATCAAAGCGTAGACTGTTTGAGACATTATTCCCATGGAGGAAAGTGCGCATGGTGATTGTTGTATTCAATCCAGATGCATTTTCCGTGTTTCATCAACACTCTGATAGTCCACAGACTACAGAATGCCTCCAGATGTGCATCGGAAACAACTACTGGTCTTCCAGGGAACGATCAAAGCGTAGACTGTTTAAGACATTACTCCCATGGAGGAAAGTGCGCACGGCGACTGTTGTATTCAATCCCGAAGCAACTTCTCTGTTTCATCAACACTCTGATGGTCCACAGATTACAGAATGCCTCCAGATGTGCATCGGGAACTACTACTGGTCTTCCAGGGAACGATCAAAGCGTAGACTGCTTGAGACATTACTTTTATGGAGTATTGTGCGCATGGTGACTGTTGTATTCAATATCGATGCAATATCTGTGTTTCATCAACACTCTGATGGTCCACAGATTTCAGAATGCCTCCAGATGTGCATCGGAAACTGCTACTGGTCTTCCAGGGAACGATCAAAACGTAAACTCGTTGAGACATTACTCCCATGGAGGAAATTGCGCATGGTGACTGATGTATTCAATGACGATGCAATTTCTGTCTTTCATCAACATTCTGATAGTCCACAGATTACGGAATGCCTCCAGTTGTGCATCGGAAACTACTACTGGTCTTCCAGGGAACGATCAAAGCGTAGACTGTTAGAGAAATTACACCCATGGAGGAAACTGCGAATGGTGACTGTTGTATTCAATCCCGATGCAATTACTGTGTTTCATCAACACTTTGATGGTCTACACGTTACAGAATGCCACCAGATGTGCATCGGAAACTACTACTGGTCTTCCAGGGAACGATCAAATCGTAGAATGTTTGAGACATAACTCCCGTGGAGGAAAGTGCGCATGGTGACTGTTGTATTCAATCCCGATGCATTTTCTGTGTTTCATCAGCACTCTGATAGTCCACAAATTACAGAATGCCTCCAGATGTTCATCGGAAACTACTACCGCTCTTCCAGGAAACGATCAAAGCGTAGACCGTTTGAGACATTACTTTTACGAAGCAATGTGCGCATGGTGACTGTTGTATTCAATCCCGATGCAATTTCTGTGTTTCATCAACACTCTGATAGTCCACAGATTACGGAATGCCTCCAGATGTGCATCGGTAACTACTACTGGTCTTCCAGGTTATGATCAAAGCGTAGACGGTTAGAGACATTACACCCATGGAGGAAAGTGCGCATGGTGACTGTTGTATTCAATCCCGATACAATTTCTGTGTTTCATCAACACTCTGATAGTCCACAGATTACAGAATGCCTCCAGATGTGCATCGGTAACTACTACTGGTCTTCCAGGGAACGATCAAAGCATAGACTGTTTGAGACATTACTCCCATGGAGGAAAGTGCGCATGGTGACTGTTGTAATCAATCCCGATGCAATTTCTGTGTTTCATCAACACTCTGATACTCCACAGATTACAGAATGCCTCCAAATGTGCATCGGAAACTACTACTGGTCTTCCTGGGAACGATCAAATCGTAGACTGTTTGAGTCATTACTCCCATGGAGGAAAGTGCGCATGGTGACTGTTGTATTCATTCCCGATGCATTTTCTGTGTTTCATCAACACTCTGATAGTCCACGGATTACAGAATGTCTCCAGATGTGCATCGGAAACTACTATTGGTCTTCCAGGGAACGATCGAAGCGTAGATTGTTTGAGACATTACTTTCATGAAGGAAAGTGAGCATGGTGACTGTTGTATTCAATCCCGATGCAATTTCTGTGTTTCATCAACACTCTGATAGTCCACAGATAACAGAATGCCTCCAGATGTGCATCGGAAACTACTACTGGTCTTCCAGGGATCGGATAAAACGTAGACTGTTTGAGACATTACTCCCATGGAGGATAGTGCGGATGGCGACTGTTGTATTCAATACCAATGCAATTTCTGTGTTTCATCAACACTCTGATAGTCCACAGATTACAGAATGCCAACAGATGTGCATCGGAAACTACTACTGGTCTTCCAAGGGACGATCAAAGCGTAGACTGTTTGAGACATAACTCCCGTGGAGGAAAGTCCGCCTAGAGACTGTTGTATTCAATCCCGATGCAATTTCTGTGTTTCATCAACACGCTGATAGTCCACAGATTACAGAATGCCACCAGATGTGCATCGGAAACTACTACTGGTCTTCCAGGGAACGATCAAAGCGTAGACTGTTAGAGACATTACTCCCATGGAGGAAAGTGCGCATGGTGAGTGTTGTATTCAATCCCGATGCAATTACTGTGTTTCATCAACACTCTGATAGTCTACACATTACAGAATGCGACCAGATGTGCATCGGAAACTACTACTGGTCTTCCAGGGAACGATCAAAGCGTAGATTGTTTGAGATATTACTCCCGTACAGGAAAGTGCGCATGGTGACTGTTGTATTGAATCCCGATGCAATTTCTGTGTTTCATCAACACTCTGATAGTCCATAGATAACAGAATGCCTCCAGATGTGCATCGAAACTACTACTGGTCTTCCAGGGAACGATCATAGCGTAAACTCTTTGAGACATTACTGCCATGGAGGAAAGTGCGCATGGTGACTGTTGTATTCAATCCCGATGCAATTTCTGTGTTTCATCAACATTCTGATAGTCCACAGATTACAGAATCTCTCCAGATGTGCATCGGAAACTACTACTGGTCTTCCAGGGAACGATCAAAGCGTAGACTGTTTCAGACATTACTCCCATGGAGGAAAGTGCGCCTTGTGACTGTTGTATTCAATCCCGATGCAATTTCTGTGTTTCATCAACACTCTGATCGTCCACAGATTACAGAATGCCTCCAGATGTGCATCGGCAACTACTACTGGTCTTCCAGGGAACGATCCAAGCGTAGACTGCTTGAGACATTACTTTTATGGAGTAATGTGCGCATGGTGACTGTTGTATTCAATATCGATGCAATTTCTGTGTTTCATCAACACTCTGATAGTCCACAGATTTCAGAATGCCTCCAGATGTGCATCGGAAGCTGCTACTGGTCTTCCAGGGAACGATCAAAGCGTAAACTCGTTGAGAAATTACTCCCATGGAGGAAAGTGCTTATGGTGACTGTCTTATTCAATCCCGATGCATTTTCTGTGTTTCATCAACACTCTGATAGTCCACAGATTACAGAATGCCACGAGGTGTGGATCGGAAACTACTACTGGTCTTCCTGGGAACGATGAAAGCGTAGACTGTTTCAGACATTACTCCCATGGAGGAAAGTGCGGTTGATGACTGTTGTATTCAATCCCGATGCTATTTCTGTGTTTCATCAACACTCTGATAGTCTATATATAATACAGAATGCCTCCAGATGTGCATCGGAAACTGGTACTGGTCTTCCAGGGAACGATTAAAGCGTAAACTCTTTGAGACATTACTCCCATGGAGGGAAGTGCGCATGGAGACTGTTGTATTCAATCCCGATGCATTTTCTGTGTTTCATCAACACTCTGATAGTCCACAGATTACAGAATGCCAAGAGATGTGGATCGGAAACTACTACTGGTCTTCCGGGGAACGATGGAGGCATAGACTGTTTCAGACATTACTCCCATGGAGGAAAGTGCGGATGGTGACTGTTGTATTCAATACCAATGCAATTACTGTGTTTCATCAAAACTCTGATAGTCCACAGATTACAGAATACCTCCAGATGTGCATCGCAAACTACTACTGGTCTTCCAGGGAACGATCAAAACATATACTCTTTGAGACATTACTCCCATGGAGGAAATTGCGCATCGTGACTGTTGTATTCAATCCCGATGCATTTTCTGTCTTTCATCAACACTCTGATAGTCCACGGGTTACAGAATGACTCCAGATGTGCATCGGAACCTACTACTGGTCTTCGTGGGAACGATCAAAACGTAGACTGTTTGAGACATTATTCCCATGGAGGAAAGTGCGCATGGTGATTGTTGTATTCAATCCCGATGCATTTTCCGTGTTTCATCAACACTCTGATAGTCCACAGATTACAGAATGCCTCCAGATGTGCATCGGAAACAACTACTGGTCTTCCAGGGAACGATCAAAGCGTAGACTGTTTAAGACATTACTCCCATGGAGGAAAGTGCGCATGGTGACTGTTGTATTCATTCCCGATGCAATTTCTGTGTTTCATCAACACTCTGATGGTCCACAGATTACAGAATGCCTCCAGATGTGCATCGGGAACTACTACTGGTCTTCCAGGGAACCATCAAAGCGTAGACTGCTTGAGACATTACTTTTATGGAGTAAGGTGCGCATGGTGACTGTTGTATTCAATATCGATGCAATTTCTGTGTGTCATCAACACTCTGATATTCCACAGATTACAGAATGCCTCCAGATGTGCATCGGAAACTACTACTGGTCTTCCAGGGAACGATCAAAACGTAAACTCTTTGAGACATTACTCCCATGGAGGCAATTGCGCATCGTGACTGTTGTATTCAATCCCGATGCATTTTCTGTCTTTCATCAACACTCTGATAGTCCACAGGTTACAGAATGACTCAAGATGTGCATCGGAACCTACTACTGGTCTTCGTGGGAACGATCAAAGCGTAGACTGTTTGAGACATTACTGCCATGGAGGAAAGTGCGCATGGTGACTGTTGTATTCCATCCCGATGCAATTTCTGTGTTTCATCAACATTCTAATAGTCCACAGATTACAGAATGCCTCCAGATGTGCATCGGAAACTACTACTGTTCTTCCAGGGAACGATCAAAGCGTAGACTGTTTGAGACATAACTTTTATGGAGGAATGTGCGCATGGTGATTGTTGTATTCAATCCCGATGCAATTTCTGTGTTTCATAAACACTCTGATACTCCACAGATTACAGAATGCCTCCAGATGTGCATCGGAAACTACTACTGGCCTTCCAGGGAACGATCAAAGCGTAGACTGTTAGAGACATTAAAAACATGGAGGAAAGTGCGCATGGTGACTGTTGTATCCAATCCCGATGCAATTACTGTGTTTCATCAACACTTTGATAGTCTACACATTACAGAATGCCACCAGATGTGCATCGGAAACTACTACTGGTCTTCCAGGGAACGATCAAATCGTAGATTGTTTGAGACATAACTCCCGTGAAGGAAAGTGCGCATGTTGACAGTTGTATTCAATCCCGATGCAATTTCTGTGTTTCATCAACACTCTGATAGTCTACACATTACGGAATGCGACCAGATGTGCATCTGAAACTACTACTGGTCTTCCAGGGAACGATCAAAGCATAAACTCTTTGAGACATTACTCCCATGGAGGAAAGTGCGCATGGTGACTGTTGTATTCAATCGCGATGCAATTTCTGTGTTTCATCAACACTCTGATACTCCACAGATAACAGAATGCCTCCAGATGTGCATCGGAAACTACTACTGGTCTTCCAGGGAACGATCAAAGCGTAAACTCTTTGAGACATTACTCCCATGGAGGAAAGTGCGCATGGTGACTGTTGTATTCCATCCCGATGCAATTTCTGTGTTTCATCAACATTCTAATAGTCCACAGATTACAGAATGCCTCCAGATGTGCATCGGAAACTACTACTGGTCTTCCAGGGAACGGATAAAGCGTAGACTGTTTGAGACATTACTCCCATGGAGGAAAGTGCGCATGGCGACTGTTGTATTCAATCCCGATGCAATTTCTGTGTTTCATCAAAACTCCGATAGTCCACAGTTTACAGAATGCCTCCAGATGTGCATCGGGATCTACTACTCGTCTTCTAGGGAACGATCAAAGCGTAGACAGTTTGAGACATTACTCCCATGGAGGAAATTGCGCATCCTGACTGTTGTATTCAATCCCGATGCATTTTCTGTCTTTCATCAACACACTGATAGTCCACAGGTTACAGAATGCTTCCAGATGTGCATCGGAACCTACTGCTGGTCCTCCTGGGAACGATCAAAGCGTAGACTGTTTGAGACATTATCGCAAAGGAGGAAAGTGCGCATGGTGACTGTTGTATTCAATACCGAGGCAATTTCTGTGTTTCATCAACACTTTGATAGTCCACAGATTACAGAATACCTCCCGACGTGCATTGGAAACTACTACTGGTCTTCCAAAGAACGATCAAAGTTTAGACTGTTTGAGACATTACTGCCATGGAGGAAAGTGCGCATAGTGACTGTTGTATTCAATCCCGATGCAATTTCTGTGTTTCATCAACACTCTGATACTCCACAGATTACAGAATTTCTCCAAATGTGCATCGGAAACTACTACTGGTCTTCCTCTGAACGATCAAATCGTAGACTGTTTGAGACATTACTCCCATGGAAGAAAGTGCGCATGGTGACTGTTGTATTCAATCCCGATGCAATTTCTGTGTTTCATCAACACTCTGATAGTCCACAGATTTCAGAATGCCTCCAGATGTGCATCGGAAGCTGCTACTGGTCTTCCAGGGAACGATCAAAGCGTAAACTCGTTGAGAAATTACTCCCATGGAGGAAAGTGCTTATGGTGACTGTCTTATTCAATCCCGATGCATTTTCTGTGTTTCATCAACACTCTGATAGTCCACAGATTACAGAATGCCACGAGGTGTGGATCGGAAACTACTACTGGTCTTCCTGGGAACGATGAAAGCGTAGACTGTTTCAGACATTACTCCCATGGAGGAAAGTGCGGTTGATGACTGTTGTATTCAATCCCGATGCTATTTCTGTGTTTCATCAACACTCTGATAGTCTATATATAATACAGAATGCCTCCAGATGTGCATCGGAAACTGGTACTGGTCTTCCAGGGAACGATTAAAGCGTAAACTCTTTGAGACATTACTCCCATGGAGGGAAGTGCGCATGGAGACTGTTGTATTCAATCCCGATGCATTTTCTGTGTTTCATCAACACTCTGATAGTCCACAGATTACAGAATGCCAAGAGATGTGGATCGGAAACTACTACTGGTCTTCCGGGGAACGATGGAGGCATAGACTGTTTCAGACATTACTCCCATGGAGGAAAGTGCGGATGGTGACTGTTGTATTCAATACCAATGCAATTACTGTGTTTCATCAAAACTCTGATAGTCCACAGATTACAGAATACCTCCAGATGTGCATCGCAAACTACTACTGGTCTTCCAGGGAACGATCAAAACATATACTCTTTGAGACATTACTCCCATGGAGGAAATTGCGCATCGTGACTGTTGTATTCAATCCCGATGCATTTTCTGTCTTTCATCAACACTCTGATAGTCCACGGGTTACAGAATGACTCCAGATGTGCATCGGAACCTACTACTGGTCTTCGTGGGAACGATCAAAACGTAGACTGTTTGAGACATTATTCCCATGGAGGAAAGTGCGCATGGTGATTGTTGTATTCAATCCCGATGCATTTTCCGTGTTTCATCAACACTCTGATAGTCCACAGATTACAGAATGCCTCCAGATGTGCATCGGAAACAACTACTGGTCTTCCAGGGAACGATCAAAGCGTAGACTGTTTAAGACATTACTCCCATGGAGGAAAGTGCGCATGGTGACTGTTGTATTCATTCCCGATGCAATTTCTGTGTTTCATCAACACTCTGATGGTCCACAGATTACAGAATGCCTCCAGATGTGCATCGGGAACTACTACTGGTCTTCCAGGGAACCATCAAAGCGTAGACTGCTTGAGACATTACTTTTATGGAGTAAGGTGCGCATGGTGACTGTTGTATTCAATATCGATGCAATTTCTGTGTGTCATCAACACTCTGATATTCCACAGATTACAGAATGCCTCCAGATGTGCATCGGAAACTACTACTGGTCTTCCAGGGAACGATCAAAACGTAAACTCTTTGAGACATTACTCCCATGGAGGCAATTGCGCATCGTGACTGTTGTATTCAATCCCGATGCATTTTCTGTCTTTCATCAACACTCTGATAGTCCACAGGTTACAGAATGACTCAAGATGTGCATCGGAACCTACTACTGGTCTTCGTGGGAACGATCAAAGCGTAGACTGTTTGAGACATTACTGCCATGGAGGAAAGTGCGCATGGTGACTGTTGTATTCCATCCCGATGCAATTTCTGTGTTTCATCAACATTCTAATAGTCCACAGATTACAGAATGCCTCCAGATGTGCATCGGAAACTACTACTGTTCTTCCAGGGAACGATCAAAGCGTAGACTGTTTGAGACATAACTTTTATGGAGGAATGTGCGCATGGTGATTGTTGTATTCAATCCCGATGCAATTTCTGTGTTTCATAAACACTCTGATACTCCACAGATTACAGAATGCCTCCAGATGTGCATCGGAAACTACTACTGGCCTTCCAGGGAACGATCAAAGCGTAGACTGTTAGAGACATTAAAAACATGGAGGAAAGTGCGCATGGTGACTGTTGTATCCAATCCCGATGCAATTACTGTGTTTCATCAACACTTTGATAGTCTACACATTACAGAATGCCACCAGATGTGCATCGGAAACTACTACTGGTCTTCCAGGGAACGATCAAATCGTAGATTGTTTGAGACATAACTCCCGTGAAGGAAAGTGCGCATGTTGACAGTTGTATTCAATCCCGATGCAATTTCTGTGTTTCATCAACACTCTGATAGTCTACACATTACGGAATGCGACCAGATGTGCATCTGAAACTACTACTGGTCTTCCAGGGAACGATCAAAGCATAAACTCTTTGAGACATTACTCCCATGGAGGAAAGTGCGCATGGTGACTGTTGTATTCAATCGCGATGCAATTTCTGTGTTTCATCAACACTCTGATACTCCACAGATAACAGAATGCCTCCAGATGTGCATCGGAAACTACTACTGGTCTTCCAGGGAACGATCAAAGCGTAAACTCTTTGAGACATTACTCCCATGGAGGAAAGTGCGCATGGTGACTGTTGTATTCCATCCCGATGCAATTTCTGTGTTTCATCAACATTCTAATAGTCCACAGATTACAGAATGCCTCCAGATGTGCATCGGAAACTACTACTGGTCTTCCAGGGAACGGATAAAGCGTAGACTGTTTGAGACATTACTCCCATGGAGGAAAGTGCGCATGGCGACTGTTGTATTCAATCCCGATGCAATTTCTGTGTTTCATCAAAACTCCGATAGTCCACAGTTTACAGAATGCCTCCAGATGTGCATCGGGATCTACTACTCGTCTTCTAGGGAACGATCAAAGCGTAGACAGTTTGAGACATTACTCCCATGGAGGAAATTGCGCATCCTGACTGTTGTATTCAATCCCGATGCATTTTCTGTCTTTCATCAACACACTGATAGTCCACAGGTTACAGAATGCTTCCAGATGTGCATCGGAACCTACTGCTGGTCCTCCTGGGAACGATCAAAGCGTAGACTGTTTGAGACATTATCGCAAAGGAGGAAAGTGCGCATGGTGACTGTTGTATTCAATACCGAGGCAATTTCTGTGTTTCATCAACACTTTGATAGTCCACAGATTACAGAATACCTCCAGACGTGCATTGGAAACTACTACTGGTCTTCCAAAGAACGATCAAAGTTTAGACTGTTTGAGACATTACTGCCATGGAGGAAAGTGCGCATGGTGACTGTTGTATTCAATCCCGATGCAATTTCTGTGTTTCATCAACACTCTGATACTCCACAGATTACAGAATTTCTCCAAATGTGCATCGGAAACTACTACTGGTCTTCCTCTGAACGATCAAATCGTAGACTGTTTGAGACATTACTCCCATGGAAGAAAGTGCGCATGGTGACTGTTGTATTCAATCCCGATGCAATTTCTGTGTTTCATCAACACTCTGATAGTCCACAGATAAAAGAATGCCTCCAGATGTGCATCGGAAACTACTACTGGTCTTCCAGGGAACGATCAAAGCGTAAACTCTTTGAGACATTACTCTAATGGAGGAAAGTGCGCATGGTGACTGTTGTATTCAATCCCGATGCAATTTCTGTGTTTCATCAACATTCTGATAGTCCACAGATTACAGAATGCCTCCAGATGTGCATCGGAAACTACTACTGGTCTTCCAGAGAACGGATAAAGCGTAGACTGTTTGAGACATTACTCCCATGGAGGAAAGTGCGCATGGTGACTGTTGTATTCAATCCCGATGCATTTTCTGTGTTTCAACAACACCCTGATGGTCCACAGATTACAGAATGCCTCCAAATGTGCATCGGAAACTACTACTGGTCTTCCAAGGGACGATCAAAGCGTAAACTCTTTGATACATTACTCCCATGGAGGAAAGTGCGCATGGTGACTGTTGTATTCAATCCCGATGCATTTTCTGTGTTTCATCAACACTCTGACAGTCCACAGATTACAGGATGCCACGAGGTGTTTATGGGAAACTACTACTGGTCGTCCAGGGAACGATCAAAGCGTAGATGGTTTGAGACATTACTCCGTGGAGGAAAGTGCGCATGGTGACAGTTGTATTCAATCCCGATGCAATTTCTGTGTTTCATCAACACTCTGATAGTCCACAGATAACAGAATGCCTCCAGATGTGCATCGGAAACTACTACTGGTCTTCCAGGGAACGATCAAACCGTAAACTCTTTGAGACATTACTCCCGAGGAGGAATGTGCGCATGGTGACTGTTGTATTCCATCCCGATGCAATTTCTGTGTTTCATCAACATTCTAATAGTCCACAGATTACAGAATGCCTCCAGATGTGCATCGGAAACTACTACTGGTCTTCCAGGGAACGGATAAAGCGTAGACTGTTTGAGACATTACTCCCATGGAGGAAAGTGCGCATGGCGACTGTTGTATTCAATCCCGATGCAATTTCTGTGTTTCATCAAAACTCCGATAGTCCACAGTTTACAGAATGCCTCCAGATGTGCATCGGGATCTACTACTGGTCTTCTAGGGAACGATCAAAGCGTAGACAGTTTGAGACATTACTCCCATGGAGGAAATTGCGCATCCTGACTGTTGTATTCAATCCCGATGCATTTTCTGTCTTTCATCAACACACTGATAGTCCACAGGTTACAGAATGCTTCCAGATGTGCATCGGAACCTACTGCTGGTCCTCCTGGGAACGATCAAAGCGTAGACTGTTTGAGACATTATTGCAAAGGAGGAAAGTGCGCATGGTGACTGTTGTATTCAATACCGAGGCAATTTCTGTGTTTCATCAACACTTTGATAGTCCACAGATTACAGAATACCTCCAGACGTGCATTGGAAACTACTACTGGTCTTCCAAAGAACGATCAAAGTTTAGACTGTTTGAGACATTACTGCCATGGAGGAAAGTGCGCATGGTGACTGTTGTATTCAATCCCGATGCAATTTCTGTGTTTCATCAACACTCTGATACTCCACAGATTACAGAATTTCTCCAAATGTGCATCGGAAACTACTACTGGTCTTCCTCTGAACGATCAAATCGTAGACTGTTTGAGACATTACTCCCATGGAAGAAAGTGCGCATGGTGACTGTTGTATTCAATCCCGATGCAATTTCTGTGTTTCATCAACACCCTGATAGTCCACAGATAAAAGAATGCCTCCAGATGTGCATCGGAAACTAATACTGGTCTTCCAGGGAACGATCAAAGCGTAAACTCTTTGAGACATTACTCTAATGGAGGAAAGTGCGCATGGTGACTGTTGTATTCAATCCCGATGCAATATATGTGTTTCATCAACATTCTGATAGTCCACAGATTACAGAATGCCTCCAGATGTGCATCGGAAACTACTACTGGTCTTCCAGGGAACGGATAAAGCGTAGACTGTTTGAGACATTACTCCCATGGAGGAAAGTGCGCATGGTGACTGTTGTATTCAATCCCGATGCATTTTCTGTGTTTCAACAACACCCTGATGGTCCACAGATTACAGAATGCCTCCAAATGTGCATCGGAAACTACTACTGGTCTTCCAAGGGACGATCAAAGCGTAAACTCTTTGATACATTACTCCCATGGAGGAAAGTGCACATGGTGACTGTTGTATTCAATCCCGATGCATTTTCTGTGTTTCATCAACACTCTGACAGTCCACAGATTACAGGATGCCACGAGGTGTTTATGGGAAACTACTACTGGTCTTCCAGGGAACGATCAAAGCGTAGATGGTTTGAGACATTACTCCGTGGAGGAAAGTGCGCATGGTGACTGTTGTATTCAATCCCTATGCAATTTCTGTGTTTCATCAACACTCTGATAGTCCACAGATAACAGAATGCCTCCAGATGTGCATCGGAAACTACTACTGGTCTTCCAGGGAACGATCAAAACGCAAACTCTTTGGGACATTACTCTAATGGAGGAAAGTGCGCATGGTGACTGTTGTATTCAATCCCGATGCAATTTCTGTGTTTCATCAACATTCTGATAGTCCACAGATTACAGAATGCCTCCAGATGTGCATCGGAAACTACTACTGGTCTTCCAGGGAACGGATAAAGCGTAGACTGTTTGAGACATTACTCCCATGGAGGAAAGTGCGCATGGTGACTGTTGTATTCAATCCCGATGCATTTTCTGTGTTTCAACAACACTCTGATGGTCCACAGATTACAGAATGCCTCCAAATGTGCATCGGAAACTACTACTGGTCTTCCAAGGGACGATCAAAGCGTAAACTCTTTGATACATTACTCCCATGGAGGAAAGTGCGCATGGTGACTGTTGTATTCAATCCCGATGCATTTTCTGTGTTTCATCAACACTCTGACAGTCCACAGATTACAGAATGCCACGAGGTGTTTATGTTAAACTACTACTGGTTTCCAGGGAACGATCAAAGCGTAGATGATTTGAGACATTACTCCGTGGAGGAAAGTGCGCATGGTGACTGTTGTATTCAATCCCGATGCAATTTCTGTGTTTCATCAACACTCTGATAGTCCACAGATAACAGAATGCCTCCAGATGTGCATCGGAAACTACTACTTGTCACCCAGGGAAAGATCAAAACGTAAACTCTTTGAGACATTACTCCCATGGACGAAAGTGCGCATGGTGACTGTTGTATTAAATCCCGATGCAATTTCTCTCTTTTATCAACATTCTGATAGTCCACAGATTACAGAATGCCTAAAGATGTGCATCGGAAACTACTACTGGTCTTCCAGGGAACGATCAAATCTTAGATTGTTTGAGACATAACTCCCGTGGAGGAAAGTGCGCATGGTGTCTGTTGTATTCAATCCCGATGCATTTTCTGTGTTTCATCTGCACTCTGATAGTCCACAAATTACAGAATGCCTCCACATGTTCATCGGAAACTACTACCGGTCTTCCAGGAAACGATCAAAGCGTAGACAGTTTGAGACATTACTTTTATGGAGGAATGTGCGCATGGTGACTGTTGTATTCAATCCCGATGCAATTTCTGTGTTTCATCAACACTCTGATAGTCCACAGATTACAGACTGCCACCAGATGTGCATCGGAAACTACTACTGAACTTCCAGGGAACGATCAAATCGTAGACTGTTTAAGACATTACTCCCATCGAGGAAAGTGCGAATGGTGACTGTTGTATTCAATCCCAATGCAATTTCTGTGTTTCATCAACACTCTGATAGTCCACAGATTACAGAATGCCACCAGATGTGCATCGGAAACTACTACTGGTCTTCCAAGGGACGATCAAAGCGTAGACTGTTTGAGACAAAACTCCCGTGAAGGAAAGTGCGCATGGAAACTGTTGTATTCAATCCCGATGCAATTACTGTGTTTCATCAACACTCTGATAGTCCATAGATAACACAATGCCTCCAGATGTGCATCGGAAACTACTACTGGTATTCCAGGGAACGATCAAAGCGTAAACTCTTTGAGACATTACTGCCATGGAGGAAAGTGCGCATGGTGACTGTTGTATTCAATCCCGGTGCAATTTCTGTGTTTCATCAACATTCTGATAGTCCACAGATTACAGAATGATTCCAGATGTGCATCGGAAACTACTACTGAACTTCCAGGGAACGATCAAATCTTAGACTGTTTAAGACATTACTCCCATGGAGGAAAGTGCGCATGGTGACTGTTGTATTCAATCCCGATGCAATTTCTGTGTTTCATCAACACTCTGATGGTCCACAGATTACAGAATGCCTCCAGATGTGCATCGGGAACTACTACAGGTCTTCCAGGGAACGATCAAAGCGTAGACTGCTTGAGACAATACTTTTATGGAGTAATGTGCGCATGGTGACTGTTGTATTCTATATCGATGCAATTTCTGTGTTTCATCAACACTCTGATATTCCACAGATTTCAGAATGCCTCCAGATGTGCATCGGAAGCTGCTACTGGTCTTCCAGGGAACGATCAAAGCGTAAACTCGTTGATACATTACTCCCATGTAGGAAAGTGCTCATTGTGACTGTTGTATTCAATCTCGATGCATTTTCTGTGTTTCATCAACACACTGACAGTCCACAGATTACAGAATGCCACGAGGTGTTTATCGGAAACTACTACTGGTCTTCCAGGGAACGATGAAAGCGTAGACTGTTTCAGACATTACTCCCATGGAGGAAAGTGCGGGTGGTCATTGTTGTATTCACTCCCAATGCAATTTCTGTGTTTCATCATCACTCTGATAGTCCACAGATTACAGAATGCCACCAGATGTGCATCGGAAACTACTGCTGGTCTTCCAGGGAACGATCAAAGCGTAGACTGTTTGAGACATTACTTTTATGGAGGAATGTGCGCATGGTGACTGTTGTATTCAATCCCGAAGCAATTACTGAGTTTCATCAGCACTCTGATAGTCCACAGATTATAGAATGCCTCCAGATATGCATCGGAGACTACTACTGGTCTTCCAGGGAACGATCAAAGCGTAGACTGTTTGAGACATACCTCCCGTGTAGGAAAGTGCGCATGGTGACTGTTGAATTCTATCCCGATGCAATTTCTGTGTTTCATCAACATTCTGATAGTCCACAGATTACAGAACGCCTCCAGATGTGCATCGGAAACTACTACTGGTCTTCCAGGGAACGGATAAAGCGTAGACTGTTTGAGACATTACTCCCGTGGAGGAAAGTGCGCATGGTGACTGTTGTATTCAATCCCGATGCATTTTCTGTGTTTCAACAACACTCTGATGGTCCACAGATTACAGAATGCCTCCAAATGTGCATCGGAAACTACTACTGGTCCTCCAAGGGACGATCAAAGCGTAAACTCTTTGATACATTACTCCCATGGAGGAAAGTGCGCATGGTGACTGTTGTATTCAATCCCGATGCATTTTCTGTGTTTCATCAACACTCTGACAGTCCACAGATTACAGAAAGCCACGAGGTGTTTATGGGAAACTACTACTTGTCACCCAGGGAAAGATCAAAACGTAAACTCTTTGAGACATTACTCCCATGGACGAAAGTGCGCATAGTGACTGTTGTATTAAATCCCGATGCAATTTCTCTCTTTCATCAACATTCTGATAGTCGACAGATTACAGAATGCCTCAAGATGTGCATCGGAAACTACTACTGGTCTTCCAGGGAACCATCAAATCTTAGATTGTTTGAGACATAACTCCCGTGGAGGAAAGTGCGCATGGTGACTGTTGTATTCAATCCCGATGCATTTTCTGTGTTTCATCAGCACTCTGATAGTCCACAAATTACAGAATGCCTCCAGATGTTCATCGGAAACTACTACCGGTCTTCCAGGAAACGATCAAAGCGTAGACAGTTTGAGACATTACTTTTATGGAGGAATGTGCGCATAGTGACTGTTGTATTCAATCCCGATGCAATTTCTGTGTTTCATCAACACTCTGATAGTCCACAGATTACAGACTGCCTACAGATGTGCAACGGTAACTACTACTGGTCTTCCAGGGAACGATCAAAGCGTAGACTGTTAGAGACGTTACACCCATGGAGGAAAGTGCGAATGGTGACTGTTGTATTCAATCCCAATGCAATTTCTGTGTTTCATCAACATCCTGATAGTCCACAGATTACAGAATGCCTCCAGATGTGCATCGGAAACTACTACTGGTCTTCCAGGGAACGATCAAAGCGTAGACTGTTAGAGACATTACTCCCATCGAGGAAAGTGCGAATGGTGACTGTTGTATTCAATCCCAATGCAATATCTGTGTTTCATCAACACTCTGATAGTCCACAGATTACAGAATGCCACCAGATGTGCATCGGAAACTACTACTGGTCTTCCAAGGGACGATCAAAGCGTAGACTGTTTGAGACATAACTCCCGTGGAGGAAAGTGCGCATGGAAACTGTTGTATTCAATCCCGATGCAATTTCTGTGTTTCATCAACACTCTGATAGTCCATAGATAACAGAATGCCTCCAGATGTGCATCGGAAACTACTACTGGTCTTCCAGGGAACGATCAAAGCGTAAACTCTTTGAGACATTACTGCCATGGAGGAAACTGCGCATGGTGACTGTTGTATTCAATCCCGGTGCAATTTCTCTGTTTCATCAACATTCTGATAGTCCACAGATTACAGATTGCCTCCAGATGTGCATCGGAAACTACTACTGGTCTTCCAGGGAACGATCAAAGCGTAGACTGTTTAAGACATTACTCCCATGGAGGAAAGTGCGCATGGTGACTGTTGTATTCAATCCCGATGCAATTTCTGTGTTTCATCAACACTCTGATGGTCCACAGATTACAGAATGCCTCCAGATGTGCATCGGGAACTACTACAGGTCTTCCAGGGAACGATCAAAGCGTAGACTGCTTGAGACATTACTTTTATGGAGTAATGTGCGCATGGTGACTGTTGTATTCAATATCGGTGCAATTTCTGTGATTCATCAACACCCTGATATTATACAGATTTCAGAATGCCTCCAGATGTGCATCGGAAACTGCTACTGGTCTTCCAGGGAACGATCAAAGCGTAAACTCGTTGAGACATTACTCCCATGGAGGAAAGTGCGCATGGTGACTGTTGTATTCAATCCCGATGCGTTTTCTGTGTTTCATCAACACTCTGACAGTCCACAAATTACAGAATGCCACGAGGTGTTTATCGGAAACTACTACTGGTCTTCCAGGGAACGATGAAAGCCTAGACTGTTTCAGACATTACTCCCATGGAGGATAGTGCGGATGGTGACTGTTGTATTCAATCCCAATGCAATTTCTGTAATTCATCAACACTCTGATAGTCCACAGATTACAGAATGCCTCCAGATGTGCATCGGAAACTACTACTGGTCTTCCAGGGAACGATCAAAGCGTAGACTGTTAGAGACATTACTCCCATCGAGGAAAGTGCGCATGGTGACGGTTGTATTCAATCCCGATGCAATTACTGTGTTTCATCAACACTCTGATAGTCTACACATTACAGAATGCGACCAGATGTGCATCGGAAACTACTACTGGTCTTCCAGGGAACGATCAAAGCGTAGACTGGTAGAGACATTACTCCAATGGAGGAAAGAGCGCATGGTCACTGTTGTATTCAATCCCGATGCAATTACTGTGTTTCATCAACACTCTGATAGTCCATAGATAACAGAATGCCTCCAGATGTGCATCGGAAACTACTACTGGTATTCCAGGGAACGATCAAAGCGTAAACTCTTTGAGACATTACTGCCATGGAGGAAAGTGCGCATGGTGACTGTTGTATTCAATCCCGGTGCAATTTCTGTGTTTCATCAACATTCTGATAGTCCACAGATTACAGAATGCCTCCAGATGTGCATCGGAAACTACTACTGAACTTCCAGGGAACGATCAAATCGTAGACTGTTTAAGACATTACTCCCATGGAGGAAAGTGCGCATGGTGACTGTTGTATTCAATCCCGATGCAATTTCTGTGTTTCATCAACGCTCTGATGGTCCACAGATTACAGAATGCCTCGAGATGTGCATCGGGAACTACTACAGGTCTTCCAGGGAACGATCAAAGCGTAGACTGCTTGAGACATTACTCCTATGGAGTAATGTGCGCATGGTGACTGTTGTATTCAATATCGATGCAATTTCTGTGTTTCATCAACACTCTGATATTCCACAGATTTCAGAATGCCTCCAGATGTGCATCGGAAGCTGCTACTGGTCTTCCAGGGAACGATCAAAGCGTAAACTCGTTGATACATTACTCCCATGGAGGAAAGTGCTCATTGTGACTGTTGTATTCAATCCCGATGCATTTTCTGTGTTTCATCAACACTCTGACAGTCCACAGATTACAGAATGCCACGAGGTGTGGATCGGAAACTACTACTGGTCTTCCAGGGAACGATGAAAGCGTAGACTGTTTCAGACATTACTCCCATGGAGGAAAGTGCGGATGGTCATTGTTGTATTCACTCCCAATGCAATTTCTGTGTTTCATCATCACTCTGATAGTCCACAGATTACAGAATGCCACCAGATGTGCATCGGAAACTACTGCTGGTCTTCCAGGGAACGATCAAAGCGTAGACTGTTTGAGACATTACTTTTATGGAGGAATGTGCGCATGGTGACTGTTGTATTCAATCCCGAAGCAATTACTGAGTTTCATCAGCACTCTGATAGTCCACAGATTACAGAATGCCTCCAGATATGCATCGGAGACTACTACTGGTCTTCCAGGGAACGATCAAAGCGTAGACTGTTTGAGACATACCTCCCGTGTAGGAAAGTGCGCATGGCGACTGTTGAATTCTATCCCGATGCAATTTCTGTGTTTCATCAACACTCTGATAGTCCACACATTACATAATGCCACCAGATGTGCATCGGAAACTACTACTGGTCTTCCAGGGAACGATCAAAGCGTAGACTGTTAGAGACATTACTCCAATGGAGGAAAGAGCGCATGGTCACTGTTGTATTCAATCCCGATGCAATTACTGTGTTTCATCAACACTCTGATAGTCTACACATTACAGAATGCGACGAGATGTGCATCGGAAACTACTACTTGTCTTCCTGGGAACGATCAAAGCGTAGATTGTTTGAGACATTACTCCCGTACAGGAAGGTGCGCATGGTGACTGTTGTATTCAATCCCGATGCATTTCCTGTGTTTCATCAACACTCTGATGGTCCACAGATGACAGAATGCCTCCAGATGTGCATCGGAAACTAGTACTGGTCTTCCAAGTGACGATCAAAGTGTAAAACTCTTTGAGACATTACTCCCATGGAGGAATGTGAGCATGGTGACTGTTGTATTCAATCCCGATGCGTTTTCTGTGTTTCATCAACACCCTGACAGTCCACAGATTACAGAATGCCACGAGGTGTTTATCGGAAACTACTACTGGTCTTCCAGGGAACGATGAAAGCGTAGACTGTTTCAGACATTACTCCCATGGAGGATAGTGCGGATGGTGACTGTTGTATTCAATCCCAATGCTATTTCTGTGTTTCATCAACACTCTGACAGTCCACAGATTACAGAATGCCACCAGATGTGCTTCGGAAACTACTACTGGTCTTCCAAGGGACGATCAAAGCGTAGACTGTTTGAGACATAACTCCCGTGGAGGAAAGTGCGCATGGAAACTGTTGTATTCAATCCCGATGCAATTTCTGTGTTTCATCAACACTCTGATAGTCCACAGATTACAGAATGCCACCAGATGTGCATCGGAAACTACTACTGGTCTTCCAGGGAACGAACAAAGCGTAGACTGTTAGAGACATTACTCCCATGGAGGAAAGTGCGCATGGTGACGGTTGTATTCAATCCCGTTGCTATTACTGTGTTTCATCAACACTCTGATAGTCTACACATTACAGAATGCGACCAGATGTGCATCGGAAACCACTACTGGTCTTCCAGGGAACGATCAAAGCGTAGATTGTTTGAGACATTAGTCCCATACTGGAAAGTGCGCATGGTGACTGTTGTATTCAATCCCGATGCAATTTCTGTGTTTCATCAACACTCTGATAGTCCATAGATAACAGAATGCCTCCAGATGTGCATCGGAAACTACTACTGGTCTTCCAGGGAACGATCAAAGCGTAAACTCTTTGAGACATTACTGCCATGGAGGAAAGTGCGCATGGTGACTGTTGTATTCAATCCCGGTGCAATTTCTGTGTTTCATCAACATTCTGATAGTCCACAGATTACAGAATGCCTCCAGATGTGCATCGGAAACTACTACTGGTCTTCCAGGGAACGATCAAAGCGTAGACTGTTTAAGACACTACTCCCATATAGGAAAGTGCGCATATTGACTGTTGTATTCAATCCCGATGCAATTTCTGTGTTTCATCAACACTCTGATGGTCCACAGATTACAGAATGCCGCCAGATGTGCATCGGGAACTACTACTGGTCTTCTAGGGAACGATCAAAGCGTAGACTGCTTGAGACATTACTTTTATGGAGGAATGTGCGCATGGTGACTGTTGTATTCAATATCGATGCAATTTCTGTGTTTCATCAACACTCTGATAGTCCACAGATTTCAGAATGCCTCCAGATGTGCATCGGAAATTGCTACTGGTCTTCCAGGGAACGATCAAAGCGTAAACTCGTTGACACATTACTCCCATGGAGGAAAGTGCGCATGGTGACTGTTGTATTCAATCCCAATGCAATTTCTGTGTTTCATCAACACTCTGATAGTCCACAGATTACAGAATGCCACCAGATGTGCATCGGAAACTACTACTGGTTTTCCAAGGGACGATCAAAGCGTAGAATGTTTGAGACATAACTCCTGTGGAAGAAAGTGCGCATGGAGACTGTTGTATTCAATCCCGATGCAATTTCTGTGTTTCATCAACACCCTGATAGTCCACAGATTACAGAATGCCACCAGATGTGCATCGGAAACTACTACTGGTCTTCCAGGGAACGATCAAAGCGTAGACTGCTTGAGACATTACTTTTATGGAGTAATGTGCGCATGGTGACTGTTGTATTAAATATGGATGCAATTTCTGTGTTTCATCAACACTCTGATGGTCCACAGATGACAGAATGCCTCCAGATGTGCATCGGGAACTACTACTGGTCTTCCAGGGAACGATCAAAGCGTAGACTGCTTGAGACATTACTTTTATGGAGTAATGTGCGCATGGTGACTGTTGTATTAAATATGGATGCAATTTCTGTGTTTCATCAACACTCTGATATTCCACAGATTTCAGAATGCCTTCAGAAATGCATCGGAGACTACTACTAGTCTTCCAGGGAACGATCAAAGCGTAGACTGTTTGAGACATACCTCCCATGGAGGAAAGTGCGCATGGTGACTGTTGTATTCAATCCCGATGCAATTTCTGTGTTTCATCAACACTCTGATAGTCCACAGATTACATAATGCCACCAGATGTGCATCGGAAACTACTACTGGTCTTCCAGGGAACGATCAAAGCATAGACTGTTAGAGACATAACTCTCGTGGAGGAAAGTGCGCATGGAGACTGTTGTATTCAATCCCGATGCAATTTCTGTGTTTCATCAACACTCTGATAGACCACAGATTACAGAATGCCAACAGATGTGCATCGGAAACTACTACTGGTGTTCCAGGGAACGATCAAAGCGTAGACTGTTTAAGACATTACTCCCATATAGGAAAGTGCGCATGGTGACTGTTGTATTCAATCCCGATGCAATTACTGTGTTTCACCAAAACTCTGATAGTCTACACATTACAGGATGCGACCAGATGTGCATCGGAAACTAGTACTGGTCTTCCAGGGAACGATCAAAGCGTAGATTGTTTGAGACATTACTCCCGTACAGGAAAGTGCGCATGGTGACTGTTGTATTCAATATCGATGCAATTTCTGTGTTTCATCAACACTCTGATATTCCACAGATTTCAGAATGCCTCCAGATGTGCATCGGAAACTGCTACTGGTCTTCCAGGAAACGATCAAAGCGTAAACTCGTTGATACATTACTCCCATTGAGGAAAGTGCTCATGGTGACTGTTGTATTCAATCCCGATGCATTTTCTGTGTTTCATCAACACTCTGACAGTCCACAGATTACAGAATGCCAGGAGATGTGGATCGGAAACTACTACTGGTCTTCCAGGGAACGATGAAAGCGTAGACTGTTTCAGACTTTACTCCCATGGAGGAAAGTGCGGGTGGTGACTGTTGTATTCAATCCCAATGCAATTTCTGTGTTTCATCAACACTCTGATAGTCCACAAATTACAGAATGCATCCAGATGTTCATCGGAAACTACTACTGGTCTTCCAGGTAACGATCTAAGCGTAGACTGTTTGAGACATTACTCCCATGGAGGAATGTGCGCACGGTGACTGTTGTATTCAATCCCAATGCAATTTCTGTGTTTCATCAACACTCTAATAGTCCACAGATTAAACAATGCCTCGAGATGTGCATCGGAAACTACTACTGGTCTTACAGGCAACGAGCAAAGCGTAGACTGTTTGAGACATACCTCCCGTGTAGGAAAGTGCGCATGGTGACTGTTGTATTCTATCCCGATGCAATTTCTGTGTTTCATCAACACTCTGATAGTCCACACATTACAGAATGCAACCAGATGTGCATCGGAAACTACTACTGGTCTTCCAGGGAACGTTCAAAGCGTAGATTGTTTGAGACACTACTTTTATGGAGGAATGTGCGCATGGTGACTGTTGAATTCTATCCCGATGCCATTTCTGTGTTTCATCAACACTCTGATAGTCCACACATTACATAATGCCACCAGATGTGCATCGGAAACTACTACTGGTCTTCCAGGGAACGATCAAAGCGTAGACTGTTAGAGACATTACTCCAATGGAGGAAAGAGCGCATGGACACTGTTGTATTCAATCCCGATGCAATTACTGTGTTTCATCAACACTCTGATAGTCTACACATTACAGAATGCGACGAGATGTGCATCGGAAACTACTACTGGTCTTCCAGGGAACGATCAAAGCGTAGATTGTTTGAGACATTACTCCCGTACAGGAAGGTGCGCATGGTGACTGTTGTATTCAATCCCGATGCATTTTCTGTGTTTCATCAACACTCTGATGGTCCACAGATGACAGAATGCCTCCAGATGTGCATCGGAAACTAGTACTGGTCTTCCAAGTGACGATCAAAGTGTAAAACTCTTTGAGACATTACTCCCATGGAGGAATGTGAGCATGGTGACTGTTGTATTCAATCCCGATGCGTTTTCTGTGTTTCATCAACACCCTGACAGTCCACAGATTACAGAATGCCACGAGGTGTTTATCGGAAACTACTACTGGTCTTCCAGGGAACGATGAAAGCGTAGACTGTTTCAGACATTACTCCCATGGAGGATAGTGCGGATGGTGACTGTTGTATTCAATCCCAATGCAATTTCTGTGTTTCATCAACACTCTGACAGTCCACAGATTACAGAATGCCACCAGATGTGCTTCGGAAACTACTACTGGTCTTCCAAGGGACGATCAAAGCGTAGACTGTTTGAGACATAACTCCCGTGGAGGAAAGTGCGTATGAAAACTGTTGTATTCAATCCCGATGCAATTTCTGTGTTTCATCAACACTCTGATAGTCCACAGATTACAGAATGCCACGTGATGTGCATCGGAAACTACTACTGGTCTTCCAGGGAACGAACAAAGCGTAGACTGTTAGAGACATTACTCCCATGGAGGAAAGTGCGCATGGTGACGGTTGTATTCAATCCCGATGCAATTACTGTGTTTCATCAACACTCTGATAGTCTACACATTACAGAATGCGACCAGATGTGCATCGGAAATCACTACTGGTCTTCCAGGGAACGATCAAAGCGTAGATTGTTTGAGACATTAGTCCCGTACTGGAAAGTGCGCATGGTGACTGTTGTATTCAATCCCGATGCAATTTCTGTGTTTCATCAACACTCTGATAGTCCATAGATAACAGAATGCCTCCAGATGTGCATCGGAAACTACTACTGGTCTTCCAGGGAACGATCAAAGCGTAAACTCTTTGAGACATTACTGCCATGGAGGAAAGTGCGCATGGTGACTGTTGTATTCAATCCCGGTGCAATTTCTGTGTTTCATCAACATTCTGATAGTCCACAGATTACAGAATGCCTCCAGATGTGCATCGGAAACTACTACTGGTCTTCCAGCGAACGATCAAAGCGTAGACTGTTTAAGACATTACTCCCATGTAGGAAAGTGCGCATATTGACTGTTGTATTCAATCCCGATGCAATTTCTGTGTTTCATCAACACTCTGATGGTCCACAGATTACAGAATGCCTCCAGATGTGCATCGGGAACTACTACTGGTCTTCTAGGGAACGATCAAAGCGTAGACTGCTTGAGACATTACTTTTATGGAGGAATGTTCGCATGGTGACTGTTGTATTCAATATCGATGCAATTTCTGTGTTTCATCAACACTCTGATAGTCCACAGATTTCAGAATGCCTCCAGATGTGCATCGGAAATTGCTACTGGTCTTCCAGGGAACGATCAAAGCGTAAACTCGTTGACACATTACTCCCATAGAGGAAAGTGCGCATGGTGACTGTTGTATTCAATCCCAATGCAATTTCTGTGTTTCATCAACACTCTGATAGTCCACAGATTACAGAATGCCACCAGATGTGCATCGGAAACTACTACTGGTTTTCCAAGGGACGATCAAAGCGTAGAATGTTTGAGACATCACTCCTGTGGAAGAAAGTGCGCATGGAGACTGTTGTATTCAATCCCGATGCAATTTCTGTGTTTCATCAACACTCTGATAGTCCACAGATTACAGAATGCCACCAGATGTGCATCGGAAACTACTACTGGTCTTCCAGGGAACGATCAAAGCGTATTCTGTAAGAGACATTACTCCCATGGAGGAAAGTGCGCATGGTGACTGTTGTATTCAATCCCTATGCAATTACTGTGTTTCCTCAACACTCTGATAGTCTACACATTACAGAATGCGACCAGATGTGCATCGGAAACTACTACTGGTCTTCCAGGGAACGATCAAAGCGTAGACTGCTTGAGACATTACTTTTATGGAGTATGTGCGCATGGTGACTGTTGTATTCAATATCAATGCAATTTCTGTGTTTCATCAACACTCTGATGGTCCACAGATGACAGAATGCCTCCAGATGTGCATCGGGAACTACTACTGGTCTTCCAGGGAACGATCAAAGCGTAGACTGCTTGAGACATTACTTTTATGGAGTAATGTGCGCATGGTGACTGTTGTATTCAATATGGATGCAATTTCTGTGTTTCATCAACACTCTGATATTCCACAGATTTGAGAATGCCTTCAGAAATGCATCGGAGACTACTACTAGTCTTCCAGGGAACGATCAAAGCGTAGACTGTTTGAGACATACCTCCCATGGAGGAAAGTGCGCATGGTGACTGTTGTATTCAATCCCGATGCAATTTCTGTGTTTCATCAACACTCTGATAGTCCACAGATTACATAATGCCACCAGATGTGCATCGGAAACTACTACTGGTCTTCCAGGGAACGATCAAAGCATAGACTGTTAGAGACATAACTCTCGTGGAGGAAAGTGCGCATGGAGACTGTTGTATTCAATCCCGATGCAATTTCTGTGTTTCATCAACACTCTGATAGACCACAGATTACAGAATGCCAACAGATGTGCATCGGAAACTACTACTGGTGTTCCAGGGAACGATCAAAGCGTAGACTGTTTAAGACATTACTCCCATATAGGAAAGTGCGCATGGTGACTGTTGTATTCAATCCCGATGCAATTACTGTGTTTCATCAAAACTCTGATAGTCTACACATTACAGGATGCGACCAGATGTGCATCGGAAACTAGTACTGGTCTTCCAGGGAACGATCAAAGCGTAGATTGTTTGAGACATTACTCCCGTACAGGAAAGTGCGCATGGTGACTGTTGTATTCAATATCGATGCAATTTCTGTGTTTCATCAGCACTCTGATAGTCCACAGTTTACAGAATGCCTCCAGATATGCATCGGAGACTACTACTGGTCTTCCAGGGAACGATCAAAGCGTAGACTGTTTGAGACATACCTCCCGTGGAGGAAACTGCGCATGGTGACTGTTGTATTCAATCCCGATGCAATTTCTGTGTTTCATCAACACTCTGATAGTCCACAGATTACAGAATGCCATCAGATGTGCATCGGAAACTACTACTGTTCTTCCAGGGAACGATCAAAGCGTAGACTGTAAGAGACATTACTCCCATGGAGGAAAGTGCGCATGTTGACTGTTGTATTCAATCCCGATGCAATTACTGTGTTTCATCAACACTCTGATAGTCTAAACATTACAGAATGCGACCAGATGTGCATCGAAAACTACTACTGGTCTTCCAGGGAACGATCAATGCGTAGATTGTTTGAGACATTACTCCCATGGAGGAAAGTGCGCATGGTGACTGTTGTATTCAATCCCGATGCAATTACTGTGTTTCATCAACACTCTGATAGTCTACACATTACAGGATGCGACCAGATGTGCATCGGAAACTACTACTGGTCTTCTAGGGAACGATCAAAGCGTAGATTGTTTGAGACATTACTCCCGTACAGGAAAGTGCGCAAGGTGACTGTTGTATTCAATCCCGATGCAATTTCTGTGTTTCATCAACACTCTGATAGTCCATAGATAACAGAATGCCACGAGGTGTGGATCGGAAACTACTACTGGTCTTCCAGGGAACGATGAAAGCGTAGACTGTCTCAGACATTACTCCCATGGAGGAAAGTGCGGGTGGTGACTGTTGTATTCAATCCCAATGCAATTTCTGTGTTTCATCAACACTCTGATGGTCCACAGATTAGAGAATTGAACCAGATGTGCATCCGAAACTACTGCTGGTCTTCCAGGGAACGATCAAAGCGTAGACTGTTTGAGACATTACTTTTATGGAGGAATGTGCTCATGGTGACTGTTGTATTCAATCCCGATGCAATTTCTGTGTTTCATCAACACTCTGATAGTCTACATATTACAGAATGCCTCCAGATGTGCATCGGATACTGGTACTGGTCTTCCAGGGAACGATCAATGCGTAAACTCTTTGAGACATTACTCCCATGGAGGGAAGTGCGCATGGTGACTGTTGTATTCAATCCCGATGCATTTTCTGTGTTTCATCAACACTCTGACAGTCCACAGATTACAGAATGCTACGAGGTGTGGATCGGAAACTACTACTGGTCTTCCAGGGAACGATGAAAACGTAGACTGTTTCAGACATTACTCCCATGGAGGAAAGTGCGGGTGGTGACTGTTGTATTCAATCCCACTGCAACTTCTGTGTTTCATCAACACTCTGATGGTCCACAGATAACAGAATTGAACCAGATGTGCATCCGAAACTACTGCTGGTCTTTCAGGGAACGATCAAAGCGTAGACTGTTTGAGACATTACTTTTATGGAGGAATGCGCTCATGGTGACTGTTGCATTCAATCCCGATGCAATTTCTGTGTTTCATCAACACTCTGATAGTCTACATATTACAGAATGCCTCCAGATGTGCATCGGATACAGGTACTGGTCTTCCAGGGAACGATCAATGCGTAAACTCTTTAAGACATTACTCCCATGGAGGGAAGTGCGCATGGTGACTGTTGTATTCAATCCCGATGCATTTTCTGTGTTTCATCAACACTCTGATAGTCCACAGATTACAGAATGCCAAGAGATGTGGATCGGAAACTACTACTGGTCTGCCAGGGAACGATGGAAGCGTAGACTGTTTCAGACATTACTCCCATGGAGGAAAGTGCGGATGGTGACTGTTGTATTCAATACCAATGCAATTACTGTGTTTCATCAAAACTCTGATAGTCCACAGGTTACAGAATGCCACCAGATGTGCATCGGAAACTACTACTGGTCTTCCAGGGAACGATCAAAGCGTAGACTGTTTGAGACACTACTTTTATGGATTAATGTGCGCATGATGACTGTTGTATTCAATCCCGAAGCAATTACTGTGTTTCATCAGCACTCTGATAGTCCACAGATTACAGAATGCCTCCAGATATGCATCGGAGACTACTACTGGTCTTCCAGGGAACGATCAAAGCGAAGACTGTTTGAGACATAACTCCCGTGGAGGAAAGTGCGCATGGAGACTGTTGTATTCAATCCCGATGCAATTTCTGTGTTTCATCAACACTCTGATAGTCCACAGATTACAGAATGCCACCAGATGTGCATCGGAAACTACTACTGGTCTTCCAGGGAACGATCAAAGCGTAGACTGTTAGAGACATTACTCCCATGGAGGAAAGTGCGCATGGTGACTGTTGTATTCAATCCCGATGCAATTACTGTGTTTCATGAACACTCTGATAGTCTACACATTACAGGATGCGACCAGATGTGCATCGGAAACTACTACTGGTCTTCGAGGGAACGATCAGAGCGTAAATTGTTTGAGACATTACTCCCGTACAGGAAAGTGCGCATGGTGACTGTTGTATTCAATCCCGATGCATTTTCTGTGTTTCATCAACACTCTGACAGTCCACAGATTACAGAATGCCAGGAGGAGTGGATCGGAAACTACTACTTGTCTTCCAGGGAACGATGAAAGCGTAGACTGTTTCAGACATTACTCCCATGGAGGAAAGTGCGCATGGTGACTGTTGTATTCAATCCCGATGCAATTACTGTGTTTCATGAACACTCTGATAGTCTACACATTACAGGATGCGACCAGATGTGCATCGGAAACTACTACTGGTCTTCGAGGGAACGATCAGAGCGTAAATTGTTTGAGACATTACTCCCGTACAGGAAAGTGCGCATGGTGACTGTTGTATTCAATCCCGATGCAATTTCTGTGTTTCATCAACACTCTGATAGTCCACAGATTACAGAATGCCACCAGATGTGCATCGGAAACTACTGCTGGTCTTCCAGGGAACGATCAAAGCGTAGACTGTTTGAGACATTATTTTATGGAGGAATGTGCGCATGGTGACTGTTGTATTCAATCCCGATGCAATTACTGTGTTTCATCAACACTCTGATAGTCTACACATTACAGAATGCGACGAGATGTGCATCGGAAACTACTACTGGTCTTCCAGGGAACGAACAAAGCGTAGATTGTTTGAGACATTACTCCCGTACAGGAAAGTGCGCATGGTGACTGTTGTATTCAATCCCGATGCAATTTCTGTGTTTCATCAACACTCTGATAGTCCATAGATAACAGAATGCCTCCAGATGTGCATCGGAAACTACTACTGGTCTTCCAGGGAACGATCAAAGCGTAAACTCTTTGAGACATTACTGCCATGGAGGAAAGTGCGCATGGTGACTGTTGTATTCAATCCCGATGCAATTTCTGTGTTTCATCAGCACTCTGATAGTCCACAGATTTCAGAATGCCTCCAGATGTGCATCGGAAACTGCTACTGGTCTTCCAGGGAACGATCTAAGCGTAAACTCGTTGAGACATTACTCCCATGGAGGAAAGTGCGCATGGTGACTGTTGTATTCAATCCCGATGCAATTTCTGTGTTTCATCAACACTCTGATAGTCTACACATTACAGAATGCGACCAGATGTGCACCGGAAACTACTACTGGCGTTCCAGGGAACGATCAAAGCGTAGATTGTTTGAGACATTACTCCCGTACAGGAAAGTGCGCATGGTGACTGTTGTATTCAATCCCGGTGCAATTTCTGTGATTCATCAACATTCTGATAGTCCACAGATTACAGAATGATCCAGATGTGCATCGGAAACTACTACTGGTCTTCCAGGGAACGATCAAAGCGTAGACTGTTTAAGACATTACTCCCATGGAGGAAAGTGCGCATAGCTACTGCTGTATTCAATCCCGATGCAATTTCTGTGTTTCATCAACACTCTGATGGGCCACAGATTACAGAATGCGTCCAGATGTGCATCGGGAACTACTACTGGTCTTCCAGGGAACGATCAAAGCGTAGACTGCTTGAGACATTACTTTTATGGAGTATGTGCGCATGGGGACTGTTGTATTCATTATCGATGCAATTTCTGTGTTTCATCAACACTCTGATATTCCACAGATTTCAGAATGCCTCCAGATGTGCATCGGAAACTGCTACTGGTCTTCCAGGGAACGATCAAAGCGTAAACTCTTTGAGACATTACTCCCATGGAGGGAAGTGCGCATGGTGACTGTTGTATTCAATCCCGATGCATTTTCTGTGTTTCATCAACACTCTGATAGTCCACAGATTACAGAATGCCAAGAGATGTGGATCGGAAACTACTACTGGTCTTCCAGGGAGCGATGGAAGCGTAGACTGTTTCAGACATTACTCCCATGGAGGAAAGTGCGGATGGTGACTGTTGTATTCAATCCCGATGCAATTTCTGTGTTTCATCAACACTCTGATAGTCCACAGATTACAGAATGCCATCAGATGTGCATCGGAAAGTACTACTGTTCCTCCAGGGAACGATCAAATCGTAGACTGTAAGAGACATTACTCCCATGGAGGAAAGTGCGCATGGTGACTGTTGTATTCATTCCCGATGCAATTACTGTGTTTCATCAACACTCTGATAGTCTACACATTACAGAATGCGACCAGATGTGCATCGGAAACTACTACTGGTCTTCCAGGGAACGATCAATGCGTAGATTGTTTGAGACATTACTCCCATGGAGGAAAGTGCGCATGGTGACTGTTGTATTCAATCCCCATGCAATTACTGTGTTTCATCAACACTCTGATAGTCTACACATTACAGGATGCGACCAGATGTGCATCGGAAACTACTACTGGTCTTCTAGGGAACGATCAAAGCGTAGATTGTTTGAGACATTACTCCCGTACAGGAAATTGCGCATGGCGACTGTTGTATTCAATCCTGATGCAATTTCTGTGTTTCATCAACACTCTGATAGTCCATAGATAACAGAATGCCTCCAGATGTGCATCGGAAACTGCTACTGGTCTTCCAGGGAACGATCAAAGCGTAAACTCGTTGAGACATTACTCCCATGGAGGAAAGTGCGCATGGTGACTGCTGTATTCAATCCCGATGCATTTTCTGTGTTTCATCAACACTCTGACAGTCCACAGATTACAGAATGCCACGAGGTGTGGATCGGAAACTACTACTGGTCTTCCAGGGAACGATGAAAGCGTAGACTGTTTCAGACATTACTCCCATATAGGAAAGTGCGGGTGGTGACTGTTGTATTCAATCCCGATGCAATTTCTATGTTTCATCAACACTTTGATGGTCTACACATTACAGAATGCCACCAGATGTGCATCGGAAACTACTACCGGTCTTCCAGGAAACGATCAAAGCGTAGACTGTTTGAGACACTACTTTTATGGAGGAGTGTGCGCATGATGACTGTTGTATTCAATCCCGAAGCAATTACTGTGTTTCATCAGCACTCTGATAGTCCACAGATTACAGAATGCCTCCAGATATGCATCGGAGACTACTACTGGTCTTCCAGGGAACGATCAAAGCGTAGACTGTTTGAGAAATACCTCTCGTGGAGGAGAGTGCGCATGGTGACTGTTGTATTCAATCCCGATGCAATTTCTGTGTTTCATCAACACTCTGATAGTCCACAGATTACATAATGCCACCAGATGTTTATCGGAAACTACTACTGGTCTTCCAGGGAACGATCAAAGAATAGACTGTTAGAGACATAACTCCCGTGGAGGAAAGTGCGCATGGAGACTGTTGTATTCAATCCCGATGCAATTTCTGTGTTTCATCAACACTCTGACAGTCCACAGATTACAGAATGCCAGGAGGTGTGGATCGGAAACTACTACTGGTCTTCCAGGGAACGATGAAAGCGTAGACTGTTTTAGGCATTACTCCCATGGAGGAAGGTGCGCATGGTGACTGTTGTATTCAATCCCAATGCAATTTCTGTGTTTCATCAACACTCTGATAGTCCACAGATTACAGAATGCCACCAGATGTGCATCGGAAACTACTGCTGGTCTTATAGGGAACGATCAAAGCGTAGACTGTTTGAGACATTACTTTTATGGAGGAATGTGCGCATGGTGACTGTTGTATTCAATCCCGAAGCAATTACTGTGTTTCATCAGCACTCTGATAGTCCACAGATTACATAATGCCACCAGATGTTTATCGGAGACTACTACTGGTCTTCCAGGGAACGATCAAAGCGTAGACTGTTTAAGACATACCTGCCGTGTAGGAAAGTGCGCATGGTGACTGTTGTATTCTATCCCGATGCAATTTCTGTGTTTCATAAACACTCTGATAGTCCACACATTACATAATGCCACCAGATGTGCATCGGAAATTACTACTGGTCTTCAAGGGAACAATCAAAGCGTAGACTGTTAGAGACATTACTCCCATGGAGGAAAGTGCGCATGGTCACTGTTGTATTCAATCCCGATGCAATTACTGTGTTTCATCAACACTCTGATAGTCTACACATTACAGAATGCGACGAGATGTGCATCGGAAACTACTACTGGTCTTCCAGGGAACGATCAAAGCGTAGATTGTTTGAGACATTACTCCCGTACAGGAAAGTGCGCATGGTGACTGTTGTATTCAATCCCGATGCAATTTCTGTGTTTCATCAACACTCTGATAGTCCATAGATAACAGAATGCCTCCAGATGTGCATCGGAAACTACTACTGGTCTTCCAGGGAACGATCAAAGCGTAAACTCTTTGAGACATTACTGCCATGGAGGAAAGTGCGCATGGTGACTGTTGTATTCAATCCCGATGCAATTTCTGTGTTTCATCAACACTCTGATAGTCCACAGATTTCAGAATGCCTCCAGATGTGCATCGGAAACTACTACTGGTCTTCCAGGGAACGATCAAAGCGTAGACTGTTTAAGACATTACTCCCATGGAGGAAAGTGCGCATGGTGACTGATGTATTCAATCCCGATGCAATTTCTGTGTTTCATCAACACTCTGATGGGCCACAGATTACAGAATGCCTCCAGATGTGCATCGGGAACTACTACTGGTCTTCCAGGGAACGATCAAAGCGTAGACTGCTTGAGACATTACTTTTATGGAGTATGTGCGCATGGGGACTGTTGTATTCAATATCGATGCAATTTATGTGTTTCATTAACACTCTGATATTCCACAGATTTCAGAATGCCTCCAGATGTGCATCGGAAACTGCTACTGGCCTTCCAGGGAACGATCAAAGCGTAAACTCTTTGAGACATTACTTCCATGGAGGGAAGTGCGCATGGTGACTGTTGTATTCAATCAAGATGCATTTTCAGTGTTTCATCAGCACTCTGACAGTCCACAGATTACAGAATGCCAATAGATGTGGATCGGAAACTACTACTGGTCTTCCAGGGAGCGATGGAAGCGTAGACTGTTTCAGACATTACTCCCATGGAGGAAAGTGCGGATGGTGACTGTTGTATTCAATCCCAATGCAATTTCTGTGTTTCATCAAAACTCTGATAGTCCACAGATTACAGAATGCCACCAGATGTGCATCGGAAACTACTACTAGTCTTCCAGGGAACGATCAAAACGCAGACTGTTTGAGACACTACTTTTATGGAGGAATGTGCGCATGATGACTGTTGTATTCAATCCCGATGCAATTACTGTGTTTCATCAACACTCTTATAGTCTACACATTACAGGATGCGACCAGATGTGCATCGGAAAGTACTACTGGTCTTCCAGGGAACGATCAAAGCGTAGATTGTTTGAGACATTACTCCCGTACAGGAAAGTGCGCATGGTGACTGTTGTATTCAATCCCGATGCAATTTCTGTGTCTCATCAACACTCTGATAGTCTACATATTACAGAATGCCTCCAGATGTGCATCGTAAACGGTACTGGTCTTCCAGCGAACGATCAAAGCGTAAAATCTTTGAGACATTACTCCCATGGAGGGAAGTGAGCATGGTGACTGTTGTATTCAATCCCGATGCATTTTCTGTGTTTCATCAACACTCTGATAGTCCAAAGATTACAGAATGCCAAGAGATGTGGATCGGAAACTACTACTGGTCTTCCAGGGAACGATGGAAGCGTAGACTGTTTCAGACATTACTCCCATGGAGGAAAGTGCGGATGGTGACTGATGTATTCAATACCAATGCAATTACTGTGTTTCATCAAAACTCTGATAGTCCACAGATTACAGAATGCCTCCAGATATGCATCGGAGACTACTACTGGTCTTCCAGGGAACGATCAAAGCGTAGACTGTTTGAGACATACCTCAAGTGGAGGAAAGTGCGCATGGTGACTGTTGTATTCAATCCCGATGCAATTTCTGTGTTTCATCAACACTCTGATAGTCCACAGATTACATAATGCCACCAGATGTGCATCGGAAACTACTACTGGTCTTCCAGGGAACGATCAAAGCGTAGACTGTTAGAGACATAACTCCCGTGGAGGAAAGTGCGCATGGAGACTGTTGTATTCAATCCCGATGCAATTTCTGTGTTTCATCAACTCTCTGATAGTCTACACATTACAGGATGCGACCAGATGTGCATCGGAAACTACTACTGGTCTTCTAGGGAACGATCAAAGCGTAGATTGTTTGAGACATTACTTCCGTACAGGAAAGTGCGCATGGTGACTGTTGTATTCAATCCCGATGCAATTTCTGTGTTTCATCAACACTCTGATAGTCCATAGATAACAGAATGCCTCCAGATGTGCATCGGAAACTGCTACTGGTCTTCCAGGGAACGATCAAAGCGTAAACTCGTTGAGACATTACTCCCATGGAGGAAAGTGCGCATGGTGACTGCTGTATTCAATCCCGATGCATTTTCTGTGTTTCATCAACACTCTGACAGTCCACAGATTACAGAATGCCACGAGGTGTGGATCGGAAACTACTACTGGTCTTCCAGGGAACGATGAAAGCGTAGACTGTTTCAGACATTACTCCCATGGAGGAAAGTGCGGGTGGTGACTGTTGTATTCAATCCCGATGCAATCTCTATGTTTCATCAACACTCTGATGGTCCACAGATTACAGAATTGAACCAGATGTGCATCGGAAACTACTGCTGGTCTTCCAGGGAACGATGGAAGCGTAGACTGTTTCAGACATTACTCCCATGGAGGAAAGTGCGGATGGTGACTGTTGTATTCAATACCAATGCAATTACTGTGTTTCACCAAAACTCTGATAGTCCACAGATTACAGAATGCCACCAGATGTGCATCGGAAACTACTACTGGTCTTCCAGGGAACGATCAAAGCGTAGACTGTTTGAGACACTACTTTTATGGAGGAATGTGCGCATGATGACTGTTGTATTCAATCCCGAAGCAATTACTGTGTTTCATCAGCACTCTGATAGTCCACAGATTACAGAATGCCTCCAGATATGCATCGGAGACTACTACTGGTCTTCCAGGGAACGATCAAAGCGTAGACTGTTTGGGACATACCTCTCGTGGAGGAAAGTGCGCATGGTGACTGTTGTATTCAATCCCGATGCAATTTCTGTGTTTCATCAACACTCTGACAGTCCACAGATTACAGAATGCCAGGAGGTGTGGATCGGAAACTACTACTGGTCTTCCAGGGAACGATGAAAGCGTAGACTGTTTCAGACATTACTCCCATGGAGGAAGGTGCGCATGGTGACTGTTGTATTCAATCCCAATGCAATTTCTGTGTTTCATCAACACTCTGATAGTCCACAGATTACAGAATGCCACCAGATGTGCATCGGAAACTACTGCTGGTCTTCCAGGGAACGATCAAAGCGTAGACTGTTTGAGACATTACTTTTATGGAGGAATGTGGGCATGGTGACTGTTGTATTCAATCCCGAAGCAATTACTGTGTTTCATCAGCACTCTGATAGTCCACAGATTACATAATGCCACCAGATGTTTATCGGAGACTACTACTGGTCTTCCAGGGAACGATCAAAGCGTAGACTGTTTAAGACATACCTGCCGTGTAGGAAAGTGCGCATGGTGACTGTTGTATTCAATCCCGATGCAATTTCTGTGTTTCATCAACACTCTGATAGTCCACAGATTTCAGAATGCCTCCAGATGTGCATCGGAAACTACTACTGGTCTTCCAGGGAACGATCAAAGCGTAGACTGTTTAAGACATTACTCCCATGGAGGAAAGTGCGCATGGTGACTGATGTATTCAATCCCGATGCAATTTCTGTGTTTCATCAACACTCTGATGGGCCACAGATTACAGAATGCCTCCAGATGTGCATCGGGAACTACTACTGGTCTTCCAGGGAACGATCAAAGCGTAGACTGCTTGAGACATTACTTTTATGGAGTATGTGCGCATGGGGACTGTTGTATTCAATATCGATGCAATTTATGTGTTTCATTAACACTCTGATATTCCACAGATTTCAGAATGCCTCCAGATGTGCATCGGAAACTGCTACTGGCCTTCCAGGGAACGATCAAAGCGTAAACTCTTTGAGACATTACTTCCATGGAGGGAAGTGCGCATGGTGACTGTTGTATTCAATCAAGATGCATTTTCAGTGTTTCATCAGCACTCTGACAGTCCACAGATTACAGAATGCCAATAGATGTGGATCGGAAACTACTACTGGTCTTCCAGGGAGCGATGGAAGCGTAGACTGTTTCAGACATTACTCCCATGGAGGAAAGTGCGGATGGTGACTGTTGTATTCAATCCCAATGCAATTTCTGTGTTTCATCAAAACTCTGATAGTCCACAGATTACAGAATGCCACCAGATGTGCATCGGAAACTACTACTAGTCTTCCAGGGAACGATCAAAACGCAGACTGTTTGAGACACTACTTTTATGGAGGAATGTGCGCATGATGACTGTTGTATTCAATCCCGATGCAATTACTGTGTTTCATCAACACTCTTATAGTCTACACATTACAGGATGCGACCAGATGTGCATCGGAAAGTACTACTGGTCTTCCAGGGAACGATCAAAGCGTAGATTGTTTGAGACATTACTCCCGTACAGGAAAGTGCGCATGGTGACTGTTGTATTCAATCCCGATGCAATTTCTGTGTCTCATCAACACTCTGATAGTCTACATATCACAGAATGCCTCCAGATGTGCATCGTAAACGGTACTGGTCTTCCAGCGAACGATCAAAGCGTAAAATCTTTGAGACATTACTCCCATGGAGGGAAGTGAGCATGGTGACTGTTGTATTCAATCCCGATGCATTTTCTGTGTTTCATCAACACTCTGATAGTCCAAAGATTACAGAATGCCAAGAGATGTGGATCGGAAACTACTACTGGTCTTCCAGGGAACGATGGAAGCGTAGACTGTTTCAGACATTACTCCCATGGAGGAAAGTGCGGATGGTGACTGATGTATTCAATACCAATGCAATTACTGTGTTTCATCAAAACTCTGATAGTCCACAGATTACAGAATGCCTCCAGATATGCATCGGAGACTACTACTGGTCTTCCAGGGAACGATCAAAGCGTAGACTGTTTGAGACATACCTCAAGTGGAGGAAAGTGCGCATGGTGACTGTTGTATTCAATCCCGATGCAATTTCTGTGTTTCATCAACACTCTGATAGTCCACAGATTACATAATGCCACCAGATGTGCATCGGAAACTACTACTGGTCTTCCAGGGAACGATCAAAGCGTAGACTGTTAGAGACATAACTCCCGTGGAGGAAAGTGCGCATGGAGACTGTTGTATTCAATCCCGATGCAATTTCTGTGTTTCATCAACTCTCTGATAGTCTACACATTACAGGATGCGACCAGATGTGCATCGGAAACTACTACTGGTCTTCTAGGGAACGATCAAAGCGTAGATTGTTTGAGACATTACTTCCGTACAGGAAAGTGCGCATGGTGACTGTTGTATTCAATCCCGATGCAATTTCTGTGTTTCATCAACACTCTGATAGTCCATAGATAACAGAATGCCTCCAGATGTGCATCGGAAACTGCTACTGGTCTTCCAGGGAACGATCAAAGCGTAAACTCGTTGAGACATTACTCCCATGGAGGAAAGTGCGCATGGTGACTGCTGTATTCAATCCCGATGCATTTTCTGTGTTTCATCAACACTCTGACAGTCCACAGATTACAGAATGCCACGAGGTGTGGATCGGAAACTACTACTGGTCTTCCAGGGAACGATGAAAGCGTAGACTGTTTCAGACATTACTCCCATGGAGGAAAGTGCGGGTGGTGACTGTTGTATTCAATCCCGATGCAATCTCTATGTTTCATCAACACTCTGATGGTCCACAGATTACAGAATTGAACCAGATGTGCATCGGAAACTACTGCTGGTCTTCCAGGGAACGATGGAAGCGTAGACTGTTTCAGACATTACTCCCATGGAGGAAAGTGCGGATGGTGACTGTTGTATTCAATACCAATGCAATTACTGTGTTTCACCAAAACTCTGATAGTCCACAGATTACAGAATGCCACCAGATGTGCATCGGAAACTACTACTGGTCTTCCAGGGAACGATCAAAGCGTAGACTGTTTGAGACACTACTTTTATGGAGGAATGTGCGCATGATGACTGTTGTATTCAATCCCGAAGCAATTACTGTGTTTCATCAGCACTCTGATAGTCCACAGATTACAGAATGCCTCCAGATATGCATCGGAGACTACTACTGGTCTTCCAGGGAACGATCAAAGCGTAGACTGTTTGGGACATACCTCTCGTGGAGGAAAGTGCGCATGGTGACTGTTGTATTCAATCCCGATGCAATTTCTGTGTTTCATCAACACTCTGACAGTCCACAGATTACAGAATGCCAGGAGGTGTGGATCGGAAACTACTACTGGTCTTCCAGGGAACGATGAAAGCGTAGACTGTTTCAGACATTACTCCCATGGAGGAAGGTGCGCATGGTGACTGTTGTATTCAATCCCAATGCAATTTCTGTGTTTCATCAACACTCTGATAGTCCACAGATTACAGAATGCCACCAGATGTGCATCGGAAACTACTGCTGGTCTTCCAGGGAACGATCAAAGCGTAGACTGTTTGAGACATTACTTTTATGGAGGAATGTGGGCATGGTGACTGTTGTATTCAATCCCGAAGCAATTACTGTGTTTCATCAGCACTCTGATAGTCCACAGATTACATAATGCCACCAGATGTTTATCGGAGACTACTACTGGTCTTCCAGGGAACGATCAAAGCGTAGACTGTTTAAGACATACCTGCCGTGTAGGAAAGTGCGCATGGTGACTGTTGTATTCTATCCCGATGCAATTTCTGTGTTTCATCAACACTCTGATAGTCCACAGATTACATAATGCCACCAGATGTGCATCGGAAACTACTACTGGTCTTCCAGGGAACGATCAAAGCGTAGACTGTTAGAGACATAACTCCCGTGGAGGAAAGTGCGCATGGAGACTGTTGTATTCAATCCCGATGCAATTTCTGTGTTTCATCAACTCTCTGATAGTCTACACATTACAGGATGCGACCAGATGTGCATCGGAAACTACTACTGGTCTTCTAGGGAACGATCAAAGCGTAGATTGTTTGAGACATTACTCCCGTACAGGAAAGTGTGCATGGTGACTGTTGTATTCAATCCCGATGCAATTTCTGTGTTTCATCAACACTCTGATAGTCCATAGATAACAGAATGCCTCCAGATGTGCATCGGAAACTGCTACTGGTCTTCCAGGGAACGATCAAAGCGTAAACTCGTTGAGACATTACTCCCATGGAGGAAAGTGCGCATGGTGACTGCTGTATTCAATCCCGATGCATTTTCTGTGTTTCATCAACACTCTGACAGTCCACAGATTACAGAATGCCACGAGGTGTGGATCGGAAACTACTACTGGTCTTCCAGGGAACGATGAAAGCGTAGACTGTTTCAGACATTACTCCCATGGAGGAAAGTGCGGGTGGTGACTGTTGTATTCAATCCCGATGCAATCTCTATGTTTCATCAACACTCTGATGGTCCACAGATTACAGAATTGAACCAGATGTGCATCGGAAACTACTGCTGGTCTTCCAGGGAACGATCAAAGCGTAGACTGTTTGAGACATTACTTTTTTGGAGGAATGTGCTCATGGTGACTGTTGTATTCAATCCCGATGCAATTTCTGTGTTTCATCAACACTCTGATAGTCTACATATTACAGAATGCCTCCAGATGTGCATCGGAAACTGGTACTGGTCTTCCAGGGAACGATCAATGGGTAAACTCTTTGAGACATTACTCCCATGGACGGAAGTGCGCATGGTGACTGTTGTATTCAATCCCGATGCATTTTCTGTGTTTCATCAACACTCTGATAGTCCACAGAATACAGAATGCCAAGAGATGTGGATCGGAAACTACTACTGGTCTTCCAGGGAACGATGGAAGCGTAGACTGTTTCAGACATTACTCCCATGGAGGAAAGTGCGGATGGTGACTGTTGTATTCAATACCAATGCAATTACTGTGTTTCATCAAAACTCTGATAGTCCACAGATTACAGAATGCCACCAGATGTTTATCGGAGACTACTACTGGTCTTCCAGGGAACGATCAAAGCGTAGACTGTTTAAGACATACCTGCCGTGTAGGAAAGTGCGCATGGTGACTGTTGTATTCTATCCCGATGCAATTTCTGTGTTTCATCAACACTCTGATAGTCCACAGATTACATAATGCCACCAGATGTGCATCGGAAACTACTACTGGTCTTCCAGGGAACGATCAAAGCGTAGACTGTTAGAGACATTACTTTTATGGAGGAATGTGGGCATGGTGACTGTTGTATTCAATCCCGATGCAATTTCTGTGTTTCATCAACACTCTGATAGTCCACAGATTACATAATGCCACCAGATGTTTATCGGAAACTACTACTGGTCTTCCAGGGAACGATCAAAGCGTAGACTGTTAGAGACATAACTCCCGTGGAGGAAAGTGCGCATGGAGACTGTTGTATTCAATCCCGATGCAATTTCTGTGTTTCATCAACACTCTGACAGTCCACCGATTACAGAATGCCAGGAGGTGTGGATCGGAAACTACTACTGGTCTTCCAGGGAACGATGAAAGCGTAGACTGTTTCAGACATTACTCCCATGGAGGAAGGTGCGCATGGTGACTGTTGTATTCAATCCCAATGCAATTTCTGTGTTTCATCAACACTCTGATAGTCCACAGATTACAGAATGCCACCAGATGTGCATCGGAAACTACTGCTGGTCTTCCAGGGAACGATCAAAGCGTAGACTGTTTGAGACATTACTTTTATGGAGGAATGTGGGCATGGTGACTGTTGTATTCAATCCCGAAGCAATTACTGTGTTTCATCAGCACTCTGATAGTCCACAGATTACATAATGCCACCAGATGTTTATCGGAGACTACTTACTACTGGTCTTCCAGGGAACGATCAAAGCGTAGACTGTTTAAGACATACCTGCTGTGTAGGAAAGTGCGCATGGTGACTGTTGTATTCTATCCCGATGCAATTTCTGTGTTTCATCAACACTCTGATAGTCCACACATTACATAATGCCACCAGATGTGCATCGGAAATTACTACTGGTCTTCAAGGGAACGATCAAAGCGTAGACTGTTAGAGACATTACTCCCATGGAGGAAAGTGCGCATGGTCACTGTTGTATTCAATCCCGATGCAATTACTGTGTTTCATCAACACTCTGATAGTCTACACATTACAGAATGCGACGAGATGTGCATCGGAAACTACTACTTGTCTTCCAGGGAACGATCAAAGCGTAGATTGTTTGAGACATTACTCCCGTACAGGAAAGTGCGCATGGTGACTGTTGTATTCAATCCCGATGCAATTTCTGTGTTTCATCAACACTCTGATAGTCCATAGATAACAGAATGCCTCCAGATGTGCATCGGAAACTACTACTGGTCTTCCAGGGAACGATCAAAGCGTAAACTCTTTGAGACATTACTGCCATGGAGGAAAGTGCGCATGGTGACTGTTGTATTCAATCCCGATGCAATTTCTGTGTTTCATCAACACTCTGATAGTCCACAGATTTCAGAATGCCTCCAGATGTGCATCGGAAACTGCTACTGGTCTTCCAGGGAACGATCAAAGCGTAAACTCGTTGAGACATTACTCCCATGGAGGAAAGTGCGCATGGTGACTGTTGTATTCAATCCCGATGCAATTACTGTGTTTCATCAACACTCTGATAGTCTACACATTACAGAATGCGACCAGATGTGCATCGGAAACTACTACTGGCCTTCCAGGGAACGATCAAAGCGTAGATTGTTTGAGACATTACTCCTGTACAGGAAAGTGCGCATGGTGACTGTTGTATTCAATCCCGGTGCAATTTCTGTGATTCATCAACATTCTGATAGTCCACAGATTACAGAATGCCTCCAGATGTGCATCGGAAACTACTACTGGTCTTCCAGGGAACGATCAAAGCGTAGACTGTTTAAGACATTACTCCCATGGAGGAAAGTGCGCATGGTGACTGATGTATTCAATCCCGATGCAATTTCTGTGTTTCATCAACACTCTGATGGGCCACAGATTACAGAATGCCTCCAGATGTGCATCGGGAACTACTACTGGTCTTCCAGGGAACGATCAAAGCGTAGACTGCTTGAGACATTACTTTTATGGAGTATGTGCGCATGGGGACTGTTGTATTCAATATCGATGCAATTTTGTGTTTCATTAACACTCTGATATTCCACAGATTTCAGAATGCCTCCAGATGTGCATCGGAAACTGCTACTGGCCTTCCAGGGAACGATCAAAGCGTAAACTCTTTGAGACATTACTTCCATGGAGGGAAGTGCGCATGGTGACTGTTGTATTCAATCAAGATGCATTTTCAGTGTTTCATCAACACTCTGACAGTCCACAGATTACAGAATGCCAATAGATGTGGATCGGAAACTACTACTGGTCTTCCAGGGAGCGATGGAAGCGTAGACTGTTTCAGACATTACTCCCATGGAGGAAAGTGCGGATGGTGACTGTTGTATTCAATCCCAAAGCAATTTCTGTGTTTCATCAAAACTCTGATAGTCCACAGATTACAGAATGCCACCAGATGTGCATCGGAAACTACTACTAGTCTTCCAGGGAACGATCAAAGCGCAGACTGTTTGAGACACTACTTTTATGGAGGAATGTGCGCATGATGACTGTTGTATTCAATCCCGATGCAATTACTGTGTTTCATCAACACTCTGATAGTCTACACATTACAGGATGCGACCAGATGTGCATCGGAAAGTACTACTGGTCTTCCAGGGAACGATCAAAGCGTAGATTGTTTGAGACATTACTCCCGTACAGGAAAGTGCGCATGGTGACTGTTGTATTCAATCCCGATGCAATTTCTGTGTTTCATCAACACTCTGATAGTCTACATATTACAGAATGCCTCCAGATGTGCATCGTAAACGGTACTGGTCTTCCAGCGAACGATCAAAGCGTAAACTCTTTGAGACATTACTCCCATGGAGGGAAGTGAGCATTTTGACTGTTGTATTCAATCCCGATGCATTTTCTGTGTTTCATCAACACTCTGATAGTCCAAAGATTACAGAATGCCAAGAGATGTGGATCGGAAACTACTACTGGTCTTCCAGGGAACGATGGAAGCGTAGACTGTTTCAGACATTACTCCCATGGAGGAAAGTGCGGATGGTGACTGTTGTATTCAATACCAATGCAATTACTGTGTTTCATCAAAACTCTGATAGTCCACAGATTACAGAATGCCACCAGATGTGCATCGGAAACTACTACTGGTCTTCCAGGGAACAATCAAAGCGTAGACTGTTTCAGACACTACTTGTATGGAGGAATGTGCGCATGATGACTGTTGTATTCAATCCCGAAGCAATTACTGTGTTTCATCAGCACTCTGATAGTCCACAGATTACAGAATGCCTCCAGATATGCATCGGAGACTACTACTGGTCTTCCAGGGAACGATGAAAGCGTAGACTGTTTGAGACATACCTCAAGTGGAGGAAAGTGCGCATGGTGACTGTTGCATTCAATCCCGATGCAATTTCTGTGTTTCATCAACACTCTGATAGTCCACAGATTACATAATGCCACCAGATGTACATCGGAAACTACTACTGGTCTTCCAGGGAACGATCAAAGCGTAGACTGTTAGAGACATAACTCCCGTGGAGGAAAGTGCGCATGGAGACTGTTGTATTCAATCCCGATGCAATTTCTGCGTTTCATCAACACTCTGATAGTCTACACATTACAGGATGCGACCAGATGTGCATCGGAAACTACTACTGGTCTTCCAGGGAACGATCAAATCGTAAATTGTTTGAGACATTACTCCCGTACAGGAAAGTGCGCATGGTGACTGTTGTATTCAATCCCGATGCAATTTCTGTGTTTCATCAACACTCTGATAGTCCATAGATAACAGAATGCCTCCAGATGTGCATCGGAAACTACTACTGGTCTTCCAGGGATCGATCAAAGCGTAAACACTTTGAGACATTACTGCCATGGAGGAAAGTGCGCATGGTGACTGTTGCATTCAAACCCGATGCAATTTCTGTGTTTCATCAACATTCTGATAGTCCACAGATTACAGAATGCCTCCAGATGTGCATCGAAAACTACTACTGGTCTTCCAGGGAACGATCAAATCGTAGACTGTTTGAGACATTACTTTTATGGAGGAATGTGCGCATGGTGACTGTTGTATTCAATCCCGAAGCAATTACTTTGTTTCATCAGCACTCTGATAGTCCACAGATTACAGAATGCCTCCAGGTATGCATCGGAGACTACTACTGGTCTTCCAGGGAACGATCAAAGCGTAGACTGTTTGAGACATACCTCCCGTGTAGGAAAGTGCGCATGGTGACTGTTGTATTCTATCCCGATGCAATTTCTGTGTTTCATCAACACTCGGATAGTCCACACATTACATAATGCCACCAGATGTGCATCGAAAACTACTACTGGTCTTCAAGGGAACGATCAAAGCGTAGACTGTTAGAGACATTACTCCCATGGAGGAAAGTGCGCATGGTCACTGTTGTATTCAATCCCGATGCAATTACTGTGTTTCATCAACACTCTGATGGTCCACAGATTACAGAATGCCTCCAGATGTGCATCGGGAACTAATACTGGTCTTCCAGGGAACGATCAAAGCGTAGACTGCTTGAGACATTACTTTTATGGAGGAATGTGCGCATGGTGACTGTTGTATTCAATATCGATGCAATTTCTGTGTTTCATCAACACTCTGATAGTCCACAGATTTCAGAATGCCTCCGGATGTGCATCGGAAACTGCTACTGGTCTTGCAGGGAACGAACAAAGCGTAAACACGTTGAGACATTACTCCCATGGAGGAAAGTGCGCATGGTGACTGTTGTATTCAATCCAGATGCATTTTCTGTGTTTCATCAACACTCTGATAGTCCACAGATTACAGAATGCCAAGAGATGTGGATCGGAAACTACTACTGGTCTTCCAGGGAACGATGGAAGCGTAGACTGTTTCAGACATTACTCCCTTGGAGGAAAGTGCGCATGGTGACTGTTGTATTCAATCCTGATGCAATTACTGTGTTTCATCAACACTCTGATAGTCTACACATTACAGGATGCGACCAGATGTGCATCGGAAACTACTACTGGTCTTCCAGGGAACGATCAAAGCGTAGATTGTTTGAGACATTACTCCCGTACAGGAAAGTGCGCATGGTGACTGTTGTATTCAATCCCGATGCAATTTCTGTGTTTCATCAACACTCTGATAGTCTACATATTACAGAATGCCTCCAGATGTGCATCGGAAACTGGTACTGGTCTTCCAGGGAACGATCAAAGCGTAAACTCTTTGAGACATTACTCCCATGGAGGGAAGTGCGCATGGTGACTGTTGTATTCAATCCCGATGCATTTTCTGTGTTTCATCAACACTCTGATAGTCCACAGATTACAGAATGCCAAGAGATGTGGATCGGAAACTACTACTGGTCTTCCAGGGAACGATGGAAGCGTAGACTGTTTCAGACATTACTCCCATGGAGGAAAGTACGGATGGTGACTGTTGTATTCAATACCAATGCAATTACTGTGTTTCATCAAAACTCTGATAGTCCACAGTTTACAGAATGCCACCAGATGTGCATCGGAAACTACTACTGGTCTTCGAGGGAACGATCAAAGCGTAGACTGTTTGAGACACTACTTTTATGGAGGAATGTGCGCATGATGACTGTTGTATTCAATCCCGAAGCAATTGCTGTGTTTCATCAGCACTCTGATAGTCCACAGATTACAGAATGCCTCCAGATATGCATCGGAGACTACTACTGGTCTTCCAGGGAACGATCAAAGCGTAGACTGTTAGAGACATTACTCCCATGGAGGAAGGTGCGCATGGTGACTGTTGTATTCAATCCCGATGCAATTTCTGTGTTTCATCAACATTCTGATAGTCCACAGATTACAGAATGCCTCCAGATGTGCATCGGAAACTACTACTGGTCTTCCGGGGAACGATCAAAGCGTAGACTGTTAGAGACATAACTCCCGTGGAGGAAAGTGCGCATGGAGACTGTTGTATTCAATCGCGATGCAATTTCAGTGTTTCATCAACACTCTGATAGTCCACAGATTACAGAATGCCACCAGATGTGCATCGGAAACTACTACTGGTCTTCCAGGGAACGATCAAAGCGTAGACTGTTAGAGACATTACTCCCATGGAGGAAGGTGCGCATGGTGACTGTTGTATTCAATCCCGATGCAATTACTGTGTTTCATCAACACTCTGATAGACTACACATTACAGGATGCGACCAGATGTGCATCGGAAACTACTACTGGTCTTCCAGGGAACGATCAAAGCGTAAATTGTTTGAGACATTACTCCCGTACAGGAAAGTGCGCATGGTGACTGTTGTATTCAATCCCGATGCAATTTCTGTGTTTCATCAACACTCTGATAGTCCATAGATAACAGAATGCCTCCAGATGTGCATCGGAAACTACTACTGGTCTTCCAGGGATCGATCAAAGCGTAAACACTTTGAGACATTACTGCCATGGAGGAAAGTGCGCATGGTGACTGTTGTATTCAATCCCGATGCAATTTCTGTGTTTCATCAACATTCTGATAGTCCACAGATTACAGAATGCCTCCAGATGTGCATCGGAAACTACTACTGGTCTTCCAGGGAACGATTAAAGCGTAGACTGTTTAAGACATTACTCCCATGGAGGAAAGTGCGCATGGTGACTTTTGTATTCAATCCCGATGCAATTTCTGTGTTTCATCAACACTCTGATGGTCCACAGATTACAGAATGCCTGCAGATGTGCATCGGGAACTAATACTGGTCTTCCAGGGAACGATCAAAGCGTAGACTGCTTGAGACATATTTTTATGGAGGAATGTGCGCATGGTGACTGTTGTATTCAATATCGATGCAATTTCTGTGTTTCATCAACACTCTGATAGACCACAGATTTCAGAATGCCTCCGGATGTGCTTTGGAAACTGCTACTGGTCTTCCAGGGAACGATCAAAGCGTAAACTCGTTGAGACATTACTCCCATGGAGGAAAGTGCGCATGGTGACTGTTGTATTCAATCCCAATGCATTTTCTGTGTTTCATCAACACTCTGACTGTCCACAGATTACAGAATGCCACGTGGTGTGGATCGGAAACTACTACTGGTCTTCCAGGGAACGATGAAAGCGTAGACTGTTTCAGACATTACTTCCATGGAGGAAAGTGCGGATGGTGACTGTTGTATTCTATCCCAATGCAATTTCTGTGTTTCATCAACACTCTGATAGTCCACAGATTACAGAATGCCACAAGATGTGCATTGGAAACTACTGCTGGTCTTCCAGGGAACGATCAAAGCGTAGACTGTTTGAGACATTACTTTTATGGAGGAAAGTGCGCATGGTGACTGTTGTATTCAATCCCGATGCAATTTCTGTGTTTCATCAACATTCTGATAGTCCACAGATTACAGAATGCCTCCAGATGTGCATCGGAAACTACTACTGGTCTTCCAGGGAACGATTAAAGCGTAGACTGTTTAAGACATTACTCCCATGGAGGAAAGTGCGCATGGTGACTTTTGTATTCAATCCCGATGCAATTTCTGTGTTTCATCAACACTCTGATGGTCCACAGATTACAGAATGCCTGCAGATGTGCATCGGGAACTAATACTGGTCTTCCAGGGAACGATCAAAGCGTAGACTGCTTGAGACATATTTTTATGGAGGAATGTGCGCATGGTGACTGTTGTATTCAATATCGATGCAATTTCTGTGTTTCATCAACACTCTGATAGACCACAGATTTCAGAATGCCTCCGGATGTGCATTGGAAACTGCTACTGGTCTTCCAGGGAACGATCAAAGCGTAAACTCGTTGAGACATTACTCCCATGGAGGAAAGTGCGCATGGTGACTGTTGTATTCAATCCCGATGCATTTTCTGTGTTTCATCAACACTCTGACTATCCACAGATTACAGAATGCCACGTGGTGTGGATCGGAAACTACTACTGGTCTTCCAGGGAACGATGAAAGCGTAGACTGTTTCAGACATTACTCCCATGGAGGAAAGTGCGGATGGTGACTGTTGTATTCTATCCCAATGCAATTTCTGTGTTTCATCAACACTCTGATGGTCCACAGATTACAGAATGCCTGCAGATGTGCATCGGGAACTAATACTGGTCTTCCAGGGAACGATCAAAGCGTAGACTGCTTGAGACATATTTTTATGGAGGAATGTGCGCATGGTGACTGTTGTATTCAATATCGATGCAATTTCTGTGTTTCATCAACACTCTGATAGACCACAGATTTCAGAATGCCTCCGGATGTGCATTGGAAACTGCTACTGGTCTTCCAGGGAACGATCAAAGCGTAAACTCGTTGAGACATTACTCCCATGGAGGAAAGTGCGCATGGTGACTGTTGTATTCAATCCCGATGCATTTTCTGTGTTTCATCAACACTCTGACTATCCACAGATTACAGAATGCCACGTGGTGTGGATCGGAAACTACTACTGGTCTTCCAGGGAACGATGAAAGCGTAGACTGTTTCAGACATTACTCCCATGGAGGAAAGTGCGGATGGTGACTGTTGTATTCTATCCCAATGCAATTTCTGTGTTTCATCAACACTCTGATAGTCCACAGATTACAGAATGCCACAAGATGTGCATTGGAAACTACTGCTGGTCTTCCAGGGAACGATCAAAGCGTAGACTGTTTGAGACATTACTTTTATGGAGGAATGTGCGCATGGTGACTGTTGTATTCAATCCCGATGCAATTTCTGTGTTTCATCAACACTCTGATAGTCTACATATTACAGAATGCCTCCAGATATGCATCGGAAACTAGTACAGGTCTTCCAGGGAACGATCAAAGCGTAAACTCTTTGAGACATTACTCCCATGGAGGGAAGTGCGCATGGTGACTGTTGTATTCAATCCCGATGCATTTTCTGTGTTTCATCAACACTCTGATAGTCCACAGATTACAGAATGCCAAGAGATGTGGATCGAAAACTACTACTGGTCTTCCAGGGAACGATGGAAGCGTAGACTGTTTCAGACATTACTCCCATGGAGGAAAGTGCGGATGGTGACTGTTGTATTCAATACCGATGCAATTACTGTGTTTCATCAAAACTCTGATAGTCCACAGATTACAGAATGCCACCAGATGTGCATCGGAAACTACTACTGGTCTTCCAGGGAACGATCAAAGCGTAGACTGTTTGAGACATACCTCCCGTGGAGGAAAGTGCGCATGGTGACTGTTGTATTCAATCCCGATGCAATTTCTGTGTTTCATCAACACTCTGATAGTCCACAGATTACATAATGCCACCAGATGTGCATCGGAAACTACTACTGGAATTCCAGGGAACGATCAAAGCGTAGACTGTTAGAGACATAACTCCCGTGGAGGAAAGTGCGCATGGAGACTGTTGTATTCAATCCCGATGCAATTTCTGTGTTTCATCAAAACTCTGATAGTCCACAGATTACAGAGTGCCACCAGATGTGCATCGGAAACTACTACTGGTCTTCCAGGGAACGATCAAAGCGTAGACTGTTAGAGACATTACTCCCATATAGGAAAGTGCTCATGGTGACTGTTGTATTCAATCCCGATGCAATTACTGTGTTTCATCAACACTCTGATAGTCTACACATTACAGGATGCGACCAGATGTGCATCGGAAACTACTACTGGTCTTCCAGGGAACGATCAAATCGTAAATTGTTTGAGACATTACTCCCGTACAGGAAAGTGCGCATGGTGACTGTTGTATTCAATCCCGATGCAATTTCTGTGTTTCATCAACACTCTGATAGTCCATAGATAACAGAATGCCTCCAGATGTGCATCGGAAACTACTACTGGTCTTCCAGGGATCGATCAAAGCGTAAACACTTTGAGACATTACTGCCATGGAGGAAAGTGCGCATGGTGACTGTTGTATTCAATCCCGATGCAATTTCTGTGTTTCATCAACATTCTGATAGTCCACAGATTACAGAATGCCTCCAGATGAGCATCGAAAACTACTACTGGTCTTCCAGGGAACGATCAAATCGTAGACTGTTTGAGACATTACTTTTATGGAGGAATGTGCACATGGTGACTGTTGTATTCAATCCCGAAGCAATTACTGTGTTTCATCAGCACTCTGATAGTCCACAGATTACAGAATGCCTCCAGGTATGCATCGGAGACTACTACTGGTCTTCCAGGGAACGATCAAAGCGTAGACTGTTTGAGACATACCTCCCGTGTAGGAAAGTGCGCATGGTGACTGTTGTATTCTATCCCCATGCAATTTCTGTGTTTCATCAACACTCGGATAGTCCACACATTAGATAATGCCACCAGATGTGCATCGAAAACTACTACTGGTCTTCAAGGGAAGGATCAAAGCGTAGACTGTTAGAGACATTACTCCCATGGAGGAAAGTGCGCATGGTCACTGTTGTATTCAATCCCGATGCAATTACTGTGTTTCATCAACACTCCGATGGTCCACATATTACAGAATGCCTCCAGATGTGCATCGGGAACTAATACTGGTCTTCCAGGGAACGATCAAAGCGTAGACTGCTTGAGACATTACTTTTATGGAGGAATGTGCGCATGGTGACTGTTGTATTCAATATCGATGCAATTTCTGTGTTTCATCAACACTCTGATAGTCCACAGATTTCAGAATGCCTCCGGATGTGCATCGGAAACTGCTACTGGTCTTGCAGGGAAGGAACAAAGCGTAAACACGTTGAGACATTACTCCCATGGAGGAAAGTGCGCATGGTGACTGTTGTATTCAATCCAGATGCATTTTCTGTGTTTCATCAACACTCTGACTGTCCACAGATTACAGAATGCCACGTGGTGTGGATCGGAAACTACTACTGGTCTTCCAGGGAACGATGAAAGCGTAGACTGTTTCAGACATTACTCCCATGGAGGAAAGTGCGGATGGTGACTGTTGTATTCTATCCCAATGCAATTTCTGTGTTTCATCAACACTCTGATAGTCCACAGATTACAGAATGCCACAAGATGTGCATTGGAAACTACTCCTGGTCTTCCAGGGAACGATCAAAGCGTAGACTGTTTGAGACATTACTTTTATGGAGGAATGTGAGCATGGTGACTGTTGTATTCAATCCCGATGCAATTTCTGTGTTTCATCAACACTCTGATAGTCTACATATTACAGAATGCCTCCAGATATGCATCGGAAACTAGTACAGGTCTTCCAGGGAACGATCAAAGCGTAAACTCTTTGAGACATTACTCCCATGGAGGGAAGTGCGCATGGTGACTGTTGTATTCAATCCCGATGCATTTTCTGTGTTTCATCAACACTCTGATAGTCCACAGATTACAGAATGCCAAGAGATGTGGATCGGAAACTACTTCTGGTCTTCCAGGGAACGATGGAAGCGTAGACTGTTTCAGACATTACTCCCATGGAGGAAAGTGCGGATGGTGACTGTTGTATTCAATACCAATGCAATTACTGTGTTTCATCAAAACTCTGATAGTCCACAGATTACAGAATGCCACCAGATGTGCATCGGAAACTACTACTGGTCTTCCAGGGAACGATCAAAGCGTAGACTGTTTGAGACATACCTCCCGTGGAGGAAAGTGCGCATGGTGACTGTTGTATTCAATCCCGATGCAATTTCTGTGTTTCATCAACACTCTGATAGTCCACAGATTACATAATGCCACCAGATGTGCATCGAAACTACTACAGGAATTCCAGGGAACGATCAAAGCGTAGACTGTTAGAGACATAACTCCCGTGGAGGAAAGTGCGCATGGAGACTGTTGTATTCAATCCCGATGCAATTTCTGTGTTTCATCAAAACTCTGATAGTCCACAGATTACAGAGTGCCACCAGATGTGCATCGGAAACTACTACTGGTCTTCCAGGGAACGATCAAAGCGTAGACGGTTAGAGACATTACTCCCATATAGGAAAGTGCGCATGGTGACTGTTGTATTCAATCCCGATGCAATTACTGTGTTTCATCAACACTCTGATAGTCTACACATTACAGGATGCGACCAGATGTGCATCGGAAACTACTACTGGTCTTCCAGGGAACGATCAAATCGTAAATTGTTTGAGACATTACTCCCGTACAGGAAAGTGCGCATGGTGAATGTTGTATTCAATCCCGATGCAATTTCTGTGTTTCATCAACACTCTGATAGTCCATAGATAACAGAATGCCTCCAGATGTGCATCGGAAACTACTACTGGTCTTCCAGGGATCGATCAAAGCGTAAACACTTTGAGACATTACTGCCATGGAGGAAAGTGCGCATGGTGACTGTTGTATTCAATCCCGATGCAATTTCTGTGTTTCATCAACATTCTGATAGTCCACAGATTACAGAATGCCTCCAGATGTGCATCGAAAACTACTACTGGTCTTCCAGGGAACGATCAAATCGTAGACTGTTTGAGACATTACTTTTATGGAGGGATGTGCGCATGGTGACTGTTGTATTCAATCCCGAAGCAATTACTGTGTTTCATCAGCACTCTGATAGTCCACAGATTACAGAATCCCTCCAGGTATGCATCGGAGACTACTACTGGTCTTCCAGGGAACGATCAAAGCGTAGACTGTTTGAGACATACCTCCCGTGTAGGAAAGTGCGCATGGTGACTGTTGTATTCTATCCCCATGCAATTTCTGTGTTTCATCAACACTCGGATAGTCCACACATTAGATAATGCCACCAGATGTGCATCGAAAACTACTACTGGTCTTCAAGGGAACGATCAAAGCGTAGACTGTTAGAGACATTATTCCCATGGAGGAAAGTGCGCATGGTCACTGTTGTATTCAATCCCGATGCAATTACTGTGTTTCATCAACACTCTGATGGTCCACAGATTACAGAATGCCTCCAGATGTGCATCGGGAACTAATACTGGTCTTCCAGGGAACGATCAAAGCGTAGACTGCTTGAGACATTACTTTTATGGAGGAATGTGCGCATGGTGACTGTTGTATTCAATATCGAAGCAATTTCTGTGTTTCATCAACACTCTGATAGTCCACAGATTTCAGAATGCCTCCGGATGTGCATCGGAAACTGCTACGGGTCTTGCAGGGAGCGAACAAAGCGTAAACACGTTGAGACATTACTCCCATGGAGGAAAGTGCGCATGGTGACTGTTGTATTCAATCCCGATGCAATTTCTGTGTTTCATCAACACTCTGATAGTCCACAGATTACATAATGCCACCAGATGTGCATCGAAACTACTACAGGAATTCCAGGGAACGATCAAAGCGTAGACTGTTAGAGACATAACTCCCGTGGAGGAAAGTGCGCATGGAGACTGTTGTATTCAATCCCGATGCAATTTCTGTGTTTCATCAAAACTCTGATAGTCCACAGATTACAGAGTGCCACCAGATGTGCATCGGAAACTACTACTGGTCTTCCAGGGAACGATCAAAGCGTAGACGGTTAGAGACATTACTCCCATATAGGAAAGTGCGCATGGTGACTGTTGTATTCAATCCCGATGCAATTACTGTGTTTCATCAACACTCTGATAGTCTACACATTACAGGATGCGACCAGATGTGCATCGGAAACTACTACTGGTCTTCCAGGGAACGATCAAATCGTCAATTGTTTGAGACATTACTCCCGTACAGGAAAGTGCGCATGGTGAATGTTGTATTCAATCCCGATGCAATTTCTGTGTTTCATCAACACTCTGATAGTCCATAGATAACAGAATGCCTCCAGATGTGCATCGGAAACTACTACTGGTCTTCCAGGGATCGATCAAAGCGTAAACACTTTGAGACATTACTGCCATGGAGGAAAGTGCGCATGGTGACTGTTGTATTCAATCCCGATGCAATTTCTGTGTTTCATCAACATTCTGATAGTCCACAGATTACAGAATGCCTCCAGATGTGCATCGAAAACTACTACTGGTCTTCCAGGGAACGATCAAATCGTAGACTGTTTGAGACATTACTTTTATGGAGGGATGTGCGCATGGTGACTGTTGTATTCAATCCCGAAGCAATTACTGTGTTTCATCAGCACTCTGATAGTCCACAGATTACAGAATCCCTCCAGGTATGCATCGGAGACTACTACTGGTCTTCCAGGGAACGATCAAAGCGTAGACTGTTTGAGACATACCTCCCGTGTAGGAAAGTGCGCATGGTGACTGTTGTATTCTATCCCCATGCAATTTCTGTGTTTCATCAACACTCGGATAGTCCACACATTAGATAATGCCACCAGATGTGCATCGAAAACTACTACTGGTCTTCAAGGGAACGATCAAAGCGTAGACTGTTAGAGACATTATTCCCATGGAGGAAAGTGCGCATGGTCACTGTTGTATTCAATCCCGATGCAATTACTGTGTTTCATCAACACTCTGATGGTCCACAGATTACAGAATGCCTCCAGATGTGCATCGGGAACTAATACTGGTCTTCCAGGGAACGATCAAAGCGTAGACTGCTTGAGACATTACTTTTATGGAGGAATGTGCGCATGGTGACTGTTGTATTCAATATCGAAGCAATTTCTGTGTTTCATCAACACTCTGATAGTCCACAGATTTCAGAATGCCTCCGGATGTGCATCGGAAACTGCTACTGGTCTTGCAGGGAGCGAACAAAGCGTAAACACGTTGAGACATTACTCCCATGGAGGAAAGTGCGCATGGTGACTGTTGTATTCAATCCAGAAGCATTTTCTGTGTTTCATCAACACTCTGATAGTCCACAGATTACAGAATGCCAAGAGATGTGGATCGGAAACTACTACTGGTCTTCCAGGGAACGATGGAAGCGTAGACTGTTTCAGACATTACTCCCATGGAGGAAAGTGCGCATGGTGACTGTTGTATTCAATCCCGATGCAATTACTGTGTTTCATCAACACTCTGATAGTCTACACATTACAGGATGCGACCAGATGTGCATCGGAAACTACTACTGGTCTTCCAGGGAACGATCAAAGCGTAGATTGTTTGAGACATTACTCCCGTATAGGAAAGTGCGCATGGTGACTGTTGTATTCAATCCCGATGCAATTTCTGTGTTTCATCAACACTCTGATAGTCCATAGATAACAGAATGCCTCCAGATGTGCATCGGAAACTGCTACTGGTCTTCCAGGGAACGATCAAAGCGTCAACTCGTTGAGACATTACTCCCATGGAGGAAAGTGCGCATGGTGACTGTTGTATTCAATCCCGATGCATTTTCTGTGTTTCATCAACACTCTGACAGTCCACAGATTACAGAATGCCACGAGGTGTGGATCGGAAACTACTACTGGTCTTCCAGGGAACGATGGAAGCGTAGACTGTTTCACACATTACTCCCATGGAGGAAAGTGCGGGTGGTGACTGTTGTATTCAATCCCAATGCTATTACTGTGTTTCATCAACACTCTGATAGTCCACAGATTACAGAATTGAACCAGATGTGCATCGGAAACTACTGCTGGTCTTCCAGGGAACGATCAAAGCGTAGACTGTTTGAGACATTACTTTTATGGAGGAATGTGCTCATGGTGACTGTTGTATTCAATCCCGATGCAATTTCTGTGTTTCATCAACACTCTGATAGTCTACATATTACAGAATGCCTCCAGATGTGCATCGGAAACTGGTACTGGTCTTCCAGGGAACGATCAAAGCGTAAACTCTTTGAGACATTACTCCCATGGAGGGAAGTGCGCATGGTGAATGTTGTATTCAATCCCGATGCATTTTCTGTGTTTCATCAACACTCTGATAGTCCACAGATAACAGAATGCCAAGAGATGTGGATCGGAAACTACTACTGGTCTTCCAGGGAACGATGGAAGCGTAGACTGTTTCAGACATTACTCCCATGGAGGAAGTGCGGATGGTGACTGTTGTATTCAATCCCGATGCAATTTCTGTGTTTCATCAAAACTCTGATAGTCCACAGATTACAGAATGCCACCAGATGTGCATCGGAAACTACTACTGGTCTTCGAGGGAACGATCAAAGCGTAGACTGTTTGAGACACTACTTTTATGGAGGAATGTGCGCATGATGACTGTTGTATTCAATCCCGAAGCAATTGCTGTGTTTCATCAGCACTCTGATAGTCCACAGATTACAGAATGCCTCCAGATATGCGTCGGAGACTACTACTGGTCTTCCAGGGAACGATCAAAGTGTAGACTGTTTGAGACATACCTGCCGTGGAGGAAAGTGCGCATGGTGACTGTTGTATTCAATCCCGATGCAATTTCTGTGTTTCATCAACATTCTGATAGTCCACAGGTTACAGAATGCCTCCAGAGGTGCATCGGAAACTACTACTGGTCTTCCAGGGAACGATCAAAGCATAGACTGTTTAAGACATTACTCCCATGGAGGAAAGTGCGCATGGTGACTTTTGTATTCAATCCCGATGCAATTTCTGTGTTTCATCAACACTCTGATGGTCCACAGATTACAGAATGCCTGCAGATGTGCATCGGGAAGTAATACTGGTCTTCCAGGGAACGATCAAAGCGTAGACTGCTTGAGACATATTTTTATGGAGGAATGTGCGCATGGTGACTGTTGTATTCAATATCGATGCAATTTCTGTGTTTCATCAACACTCTGATAGACCACAGATTTCAGAATGCCTCCGGATGCGCATTGGAAACTGCTACTGGTCTTCCAGGGAACGATCAAAGCGTAAACTCGTTGAGACATTACTCCCATGGAGGAAAGTGCGCATGGTGACTGTTGTATTCAATCCCGATGCATTTTCTGTGTTTCATCAACACTCTGACAGTCCACAGATTACAGAATGCCACGTGGTGTGGATCGGAAACTACTACTGGTCTTCCAGGGAACGATGAAATCGTAGACTGTTTCAAACATTACTCATATTGGAGGAAAGTGCGGATGGTGACTGTTGTATTCTATCCCAATGCAATTTCTGTGTTTCATCAACATTCTGATAGTCCACAGATTACAGAATGCCACCAGATGTGCATTGGAAACTACTGCTGGTCTTCCAGGGAACGATCAAAGCGTAGACTGTTTGAGACATTAATTTTATGGAGGAATGGGCGCATTGTGACTGTTGTATTCAATCCCGATGCAATTTCTGTGTATCATCAACAGTCTGATAGTCTACATATTGCAGAATGCCTCCAGATATGCATCGGAAACTAGTACTGGTCTTCCAGGGAACGATCAAAGCGTAAACTCTTTGAGACATTACTCCCATGGAGGGAAGTGCGCATGGTGACTGTTGTATTCAATCCCGATGCATTTTCTGTGTTTCATCAACACTCTGATAGTCCACAGATTACAGAATGCCAAGAGATGTGGATCGGAAACTACTACTGGTCTTCCAGGGAACGATGGAAGCGTAGACTGTTTCAGACATTACTCCCATGGAGGAAAGTGCGGATGGTGACTGTTGTATTCAATCCCAAAGCAATTTCTGTGTGTTTCATCAAAACACTGATAGTCCACAGATTACAGAATGCCACCAGATGTGCATCGGAAACTACTACTGGTCTTCCAGGGAACGATCAAAGCGCAGACTGTTTGAGATACTACTTTTATTGAGGAATGTGCGCATGATGACTGTTGTATTCAATCCCGAAGCAATTTCTGTGTTTCATCAGCACTCTGATAGTCCACAGATTACAGAATGCCTAAAGATATGCGTCGGAGGCTACTACTGGTCTTCCAGGGAACGATCAAATCGTAGACTGTTTGAGACATACCTCCCGTGGAGGAAACTGCGCATGGTGACTGTTGTATTCAATCCCGATGCAATTTCTGTGTTTCATCAACACTCTGATAGTCTACATATTACAGAATGCCTCCAGATGTGCATCGGAAACTGGTACTGGTCTTCCAGGGAACGATCAAAGCGTAAACTCTTTGAGACATTACTCCCATGGAGAGAAGTGCGCATGGTGACTGTTGTATTCAATCCCGATGCATTTTCTGTGTTTCATCAACACTCTGATAGTCCACAGATTACAGAATGCCAAGAGATGTGGATCGGAAACTACTACTGGTCTTCCAGAGAACGACGGAAGCGTAGACTGTTTCAGACATTACTCCCATGGAGGAAACTGCGGATGGTGTCTGTTGTATTCAATCCCAATGCAATTTCTGTGTTTCATCAAAACACTGATGGTCCACAGATTACAGAATGTTACCAGATATGCATCGGAAACTACTACTGGTCTTCCAGGGAACGATCAAAGCGCAGACTGTTTGAAACACTACTTTTATGGAGGAATGTGCGCATGATGACTGTTGTATTCAATCCCGAAGCAATTTCTGTGTTTCATCAGCACTCCGATAGTCCACAGATTACAGAATGCCTCCAGATATGCATCGGAGACTACTACTGGTCTTCCAGGGAACGATCAAAGCGTAGACTGTTTGAGACATACCTCCCGTGTAGGAAAGTGCGCATGGTGACTGTTGTATTCTATCCCGATGCAATTTCTGTGTTTCATCAACACTCGGATAGTCCACACATTACATAATGCCACCAGATGTGCATCGAAAACTACTGCTGGTCTTCAAGGGAACGATCAAAGCGTAGACTGTTAGAGACATTACTCCCATGGAGGAAAGTGCGCATGGTGACTGTTGTATTCAATATCGATGCAATTTCTGTGTTTCATCAACACTCTGATAGTCCACAGATTTCAGAATGCCTCCGGATGTGCATCGGAAACTGCTACTGGTCTTGCAGGGAACGAACAAAGCGTAAACACGTTGAGACATTACTCCCATGGAGGAAAGTGCGCATGGTGACTGTTGTATTCAATCCAGATGCATTTTCTGTGTTTCATCAACACTCTGATAGTCCACAGATTACAGAATGCCAAGAGATGTGGATCGGAAACTACTACTGGTCTTCCAGGGAACGATGGAAGCGTAGACTGTTTCAGACATTACTCCCATGGAGGAAAGTGCGCATGGTGACTGTTGTATTCAATCCCGATGCAATTACTGTGTTTCATCAACACTCTGATTGTCTACACATTACAGGATGCGACCAGATGTGCATCGGAAACTACTACTGGTCTTCCAGGGAACGATCAAAGCGTAGATTGTTTGAGACATTACTCCCGTACAGGAAAGTGCGCATGGTGACTGTTGTATTCAATCCCGATGCAATTTCTGTGTTTCATCAACACTCTGATAGTCCATAGATAACAGAATGCCTCCAGATGTGCATCGGAAACTGCTACTGGTCTTCCAGGGAACGATGGAAGCGTAGACTGTTTCAGACATTACTCCCATGGAGGAAAGTGCGGTTGGTGACTGTTGTATTCAATATCAATGCAATTTCTGTGTTTCATCAACACTCTGATAGTCCACAGATTACAGAATTGAACCAGATGTGCATCGGAAACTACTGCTGGTCTTCCAGGGAACGATCAAAGCGTAGACTGTTTGAGACATTACTTATATGGAGGAATGTGCTCATGGCGACTGTTGTATTCAATCCCGATGCAATTTCTGTGTTTCATCAACACTCTGATAGTCTACATATTACAGAATGCCTCCAGATGTGCATCGGAAACTGGTACTGGTCTTCCAGGGAACGATCAAAGCGTAAACTCTTTGAGACATTACTCCCATGGAGGGAAGTGCGCATGGTGACTGTTGTATTCAATCCCGATGCATTTTCTGTGTTTCATCAACACTCTGATAGTCCACAGATTACAGAATGCCAAGAGATGTGGATCGGAAACTACTACTGGTCTTCCAAGGAACGATGGAAGCGTAGACCGTTTCAGACATTACTCCCATGGAGGAAAGTGCGGATGGTGACTGTTGTATTCAATACCAATGCAATTACTGTGTTTCATCAAAACTCTGATAGTCCACAGATTACAGAATGCCACCAGATGTGCATCGGGAACTACTACTGGACTTCCAGGGAACGATCAAAGCGTAGACTGTTTGAGACACTACTTTTATGGAGGAATGTGCGCATGATGACTGTTGTATTCAATCCCGAAGCAATTGCTGTGTTTCATCAGCACTCTGATAGTCCACAGATTACAGAATGCCTCCAGATATGCATCGGAAATTACTACTGGTCTTCCGGGGAACGATCTAAGCGTAGACTGTTTGAGACATAACTCCCGTGGAGGAAAGTGCGCATGGAGACTGTTGTATTCAATCAAGATGCAATTTCAGTGTTTCATCAACACTCTGATAGTCCACAGATTACAGAATGCCACCAGATCTGCATCGGAAACTACTACTGGTCTTCCAGGGAACGATCAAATCGTAGACTGTTAGAGACATTACTCCCATGGAGGAAAGTGCGCATGGTGACTGTTGTATTCAATCCCGATGCAATTACTGTGTTTCATCAACACTCTGATAGACTACACATTACAGGATGCGACCAGATGTGCATCGGAAACTACTACTGGTCTTCCAGGGAACGATCAAAGCGTAAATTGTTTGAGACATTACTCCCGTACAGGAAAGTGCGCATGGTGACTGTTGTATTCAATCCCGATGCAATTTCTGTGTTTCATCAACACTCTGATAGAACATAGATAACAGAATGCCTCCAGATGTGCATCGGAAACTACTACTGGTCTTCCAGGGATCGATCAAATCGTAAACACTTTGAGACATTACTGCCATGGAGGAAAGTGCGCATGGTGACTGTTGTATTCAATCCCGATGCAATTTCTGTGTTTCATCAACACTCTGATAGTCCACAGATTACATAATGCCACCAGATGTGCATCGGAAACTACTACTGGTCTTCCAAGGAACGATCAAAGCGTAGGCTGTTTAAGACATTACTCCCATGGAGGAAAGTGCGCATGGTGACTTTTGTATTCAATCCCGATGCAATTTCTGTGATTCATCAACACTCTGATGGTCCACAGATTACAGAATGCCTCCAGATGTGCATCGGGAACTAATACTGGTCTTCCAGGGAACGATCAAAGCGTAGACTGCTTGAGACATATTTTTTGGAGGAATGTGCGCATGGTGACTGTTGTATTCAATATCGATGCAATTTCTGTGTTTCATCAACACTCTGATAGTCCACAGATTTCAGAATGCCTCCAGATGTGCATTGGAAACTGCTACTGGTCTTCCAGGGAACGATCAAAGCGTAAACTCGTTGAGACATTACTCCCATGGAGGAAAGTGCGCATGGTGACTCTTGTATTCAATCCCGATGCATTTTCTGTGTTTCATCAACACTCTGACTGTCTACAGATTACAGAATGCCACGTGGTGTGGATCGAAAACTACTACTGGTCTTCCAGGGAACGATGAAAGCGTAGACTGTTTCAGACATTACTCCCATGGAGGAAAGTTCGGATGGTGACTGTTGTATTCTATCCCAATGCAATTTCTGTGTTTCATCAACACTCTGATAGTCCACAGATTACAGAATGCCACCAGATGTGCATTGGAAACTAGTGCTGGTCTTCCAGGGAACGATCAAAGCGTAGACTGTTTGAGACATTACTTTTATGGAGGAATGTGCGCATGGTGACTGTTGTATTCAATCCCGATGCAATTTCTGTGTTTCATCAACACTCTGATAGTCTACATATTACAGAATGCCTCCAGATATGCATCGGAAACTAGTACTGGTCTTCCAGGGAACGATCAAAGCGTAAAGTCTTTGAGACATTACTCCCATGGAGGGAAGTGCGCATGGTGACTGTTGTATTCAATCCCGATGCATTTTCTGTGTTTCATCAACACTCCGATAGTCCACAGATTACAGAATGCCAAGAGATGTGGGTCGGAAACTACTACTGGTCTTCCAGGGAACGATGGAAGCGTAGACTGTTTCAGACATTACTCCCATGGAGGAAAGTGCGGATGGTGACTGTTGTATTCAATACCAATGCAATTACTGTGTTTCATCAAAACTCTGATAGTCCACAGATTACAGAATGCCTCCAGATATGCATCGGAAACTAGTACTGGTCTTCCAGGGAACGATCAAAGCGTAGACTGTTTGAGACATACCTCCCGTGGAGGAAAGTGCGCATGGTGACTGTTGTATTCAATCCCGATGCAATTTCTGTGTTTCATCAACACTCTGATAGTCCACAGATTACATAATGCCACCAGATGTGCATCGGAAACTACTACTGGTCTTCCAGGGAACGATCAAAGCGTAGACTGTTAGAGACATAACTCCCGTGGAGGAAAGTGCGCATGGAGACTGTTGTATTCAATCCCGATGCAATTTCTGTGTTTCATCATAACTCTGATAGTCCACAGATTACAGAATGCCACCAGATGTGCATCGGAAACTACTACTGGTCTTCCAGGGAACGATCAAAGCGTATACTGTTAGAGACATTACTCCCATGGGGGAAAGTGCGCATGGTGACTGTTGTATTCAATCCCGATGCATTTTCTGTGTTTCATCAACACTCTGATAGACTACACATTACAGGATGCGACCAGATGTGCATCGGAAACTACTACTGGTCTTTCAGTGAACGATCAAAGCGTAAATTGTTTGAGACATTACTCCCGTACAGGAAAGTGCGCATGGTGACTGTTGTATTCAATCCCGATGCAATTTCTGTGTTTCATCAACACTCTGACAGTCCATAGATATCAGAATGCCCCCAGATGTGCATCGGAAACTACTACTGGTCTTCCAGGGATCGATCAAAGCGTAAACACTTTGAGACATTACTGCCATGGAGGAAAGTGCGCATGGTGACTGTTGTATTCAATCCCGATGCATTTTCTGTGTTTCATCAACACTCTGATAGTCCACAGATTTCAGAATGCCTCCAGATTTGCATCGGCAACTAATACTGGTCTTCCAGGGAACGATCAAAGCGTAGACTGCTTGAGACATTACTTTTATGGAGGAATGTGCGCATGGTGACTGTTGTATTCATTATCGATGCAATTTCTGTGTTTCATCAACACTCTGATAGTCCACAGATTACAGAATGCCACCAGATGTGCATTGGAAACTACTGCTGGTCTTCCAGGGAACGATCAAAGCGTAGACTGTTTGAGACATTAATTTTATGGAGGAATGTGCGCATGGTGACTGTTGTATTCAATCCCGATGCAATTTCTGTGTTTCATCAGCACTCTGATAGTCCACAGATTACAGAATGCCTAAAGATATGCGTCGGAGGCTACTACTGGTCTTCCAGCGAACGATCAAATCGTAGACTCTTTGAGACATACCTCCCGTGGAGGAAACTGCGCATGGTGACTGTTGTATTCAATCCCGATGCAATTTCTGTGTTTCATCAACACTCTGATAGTCTACATATTACAGAATGCCTCCAGATGTGCATCGGAAACTGGTACTGGTCTTCCAGGGAACGATCAAAGCGTAAACTCTTTGAGACATTACTCCCATGGAGAGAAGTGCGCAAGGTGGCTGTTGTATTCAATCCCGATGCATTTTCTGTGTTTCATCAACACTCTGATAGTCCACAGATTACAGAATGCCAAGAGATGTGGATCGGAAACTACTACTGGTCTTCCAGGGAACGACGGAAGCGTAGACTGTTTCAGACATTACTCCCATGGAGGAAAGTGCGCATGGTGACTGTTGTATTCAATCCCGATGCAATTTCTGTGTTTCATCAACACTCTGATGGTCCACAGACTACAGAATGCCTCCAGATGTGCATCGGGAACTACTACTGGTATTCCAGGGAATGATCAAAGCGTAGACTGTTAGAGACATTACTCCGATGGAGGAAAGTGCGCATGGTGACTGTTGTATTCAATCCCGATGCAATTACTGAGTTTCATCAACACTCTGATAGTCTACACATTACAGAATGCGACCAGATGTGCATCGGAAACTACTACTGGTCTTCCAGGGAACGATCAAAGCGTAGATTGTTTGAGACATTACTTCCGTACAGCAAAATGCGCATGGTGACTTTTGTATCAATCCCGATACAATTTCTGTGTTTCATCAACACTCTGATAGTCCACAGATAACAGAATGCCTCCAGATGTGCATCGGAAACTACTACTGGTCTTCAAGGGAACGATCAAAGCGTAGACTGTTTGAGACATACCTCCCGTGGAGGAAAGTGCGCATGGTGACTGTTGTATTCAATCCCGATGCAATTTCTGTGTTTCATCAACACTCTGATTGTCCACAGATTACAGAATGCCACCAGATGTGCATCGGAAACTACTACTGGTCTTCCAGGGAACGATCAAAGCCTAGACTGTTAGAGACATTACTCCCGTGGAGAAAAGTGCGCATGGCGACTGTTGTATTCAATCCCGATGCATTTTCTGTCTTTCATCAACCCTCTGATAGTCAACAGATTACAGAATGCCTCCAGATGTGCATCAGAAACTACTGCTGGTCTTCCAGGGAACGATCAAAGCGTAGACTGTTTGAGATATTACTTTTATGGAGGAATGTGCTCATGGTGACTGTTGTATTCAATCCCGATGCAATTTCTGTGTTTCATCAACACTCTGATAGTCTACATATTACAGAATGCCTCCAGATGTGCATCGGAAACTGGTACTGGTCTTCCAGGGAACGATCAAAACGTATACTCTTTGAGACATTACTCCCATGGAGGGAAGTGCGCATGGTGACTGTTGTATTCAATCCCGATGCATGTTCTGTGTTTCATCAACACTCTGATAGTCCACAGATTACTGAATGCCAAGAGACGTGGATCGGAAACTACTACTGGTATTCCAGGGAAGGATGGAATCGTAGACTGTTTCAGACATTACTCCCATGGAGGAAAGTGCGGATGGTGACTGTTGTATTCAATCCCAATGCAATTTCTGTGTTTCACCAAAACTCTGATAGTCCACAGATTACAGAATGCCACCAGAAGTCCATCGGAAACTACATCTGGTCATCCAGGGAACGATCAAAGCGTAGACTGTTTGAGACACTACTTTTATGGAGGAATGTGCGCATGCTGACTGTTGTATTCAATCTCGAAGCAATTTCTGTGTTTCATCAACACTCTGATAGTCCACAGATTACAGAATTCCTCCAGATGTGCATCGGAGACTACCACTCGTCTTAAAGGGAACGATCAAAGCGTAGACTGTTAGAGACATTACTCCGATGGAGAAAAGTGCGCATGGTGACTGTTGTATTCAATCCCGATGCAATTTCTGTGTTTCATCAACACTCTGATAATCTACATATTACAGAATGCCTCCAGATGTGCATCGGAAACTACTACTGGTCTTCATGGGAACGATCAAAACGTAAACTCTTCGAGACATTACTCCCATGGAGGGAAGTGCGCATGGTGACTGTTGTATTCAATCCCGATGCATTTTCTGTGTTTCATCAAAACTCTGATAGTCCACAGATTACAGAATGCCACCAGATGCGCATCGGAAACTACTTCTGGTCTTCCAGGGAACGATCAAAACGTAGACTGTTTGAGACACTACTTTTATGGAGGAATGTGCGCATGATGACTGTTGTATTCAATCCCGAGCAATTTCTGTGTTTCATCAGCACTCTGATAGTCCACAGATTACAGTATGCCTCCAGATGTACATCGGAGACTACTACTGGTCTTCCAGGGAACGATCAAAGCGTAGACTGTTAGAGATATTACTCCCATGGAGGAAAGTGCGCATGGTGAATGTTGTATTCAATCCCGATGCAATTTCTGTGTTTCATCAACACTCTGATAGTCCACAGATTACAGAATGCCTCCAGATGTTCATCGGAAACTACTACTAGTCTTCCAGGGAACGATCAAAGCGTAGACTGTTTGAGACATTACTTTATGGAGGAATGTGCGCATGGTGACTGTTGTATTCAATCCCGATGCAATTTCTGTGTTTCATCCACACTCTGATAGTCTACGTATTACAGAATGCCTCCAGATGTGCATCGGAAACTGGTACTGGTCTTCCAGGGAACGATCAAAGCGTAAACTCCTTGAGACATTACTCCCATGGAGAGAAGTGCGCATGGTGACTGTTGTATTCAATCCCGATGCATTTTCTGTGTTTCATCAACACTCTGATAGTCCACAGATAACAGAATGCCTCCAGATGTGGATCGGAAACTACTACTGGTCTTCCAGGGAACGATCAAAGCGTAGACTGTTTGAGAATTACACCAGTGGAGGAAAGTGCGCATGGTGACTGTTGTATTCAATCCCGATGCAATTTCTGTGTTTCATCAACACTCAGTTAGTCCACAGATATCAGAATGCCTCCAGATGTGGATCGGAAACTACTACTGGTCTTCCAGTTAACGATCAAAGCGTAGACTGTTTGAGACATTACTCCCATGGAGGAAAGTGCGCATGGAGAGTATTGTATTCAATACCGATGCAATTTCTGTGTTTCATCAACAGTCTGATAGTCTACAGATTACAGAATGTCACCAGATGTGCATCGGAAACCACTACTGGCCTTCCAGGGAACGATCAAAGCGTAGACTGTTAGAGACATTACTCCGATGGAGAAAAGTGCGCATGGTGACTGTTGTATTCAATCCCGATGCAATTTCTGTGTTTCATCAACACTCTGATAATCTACATATTACAGAATGCCTCCAGATGTGCATCGGAAACTACTACTGGTCTTCATGGGAACGATCAAAACGTAAACTCTTCGAGACATTACTCCCATGGAGGGAAGTGCGCATGGTGACTGTTGTATTCAATCCCGATGCATTTTCTGTGTTTCATCAAAACTCTGATAGTCCACAGATTACAGAATGCCACCAGATGCGCATCGGAAACTACTTCTGGTCTTCCAGGGAACGATCAAAACGTAGACTGTTTGAGACACTACTTTTATGGAGGAATGTGCGCATGATGACTGTTGTATTCAATCCCGAGCAATTTCTGTGTTTCATCAGCACTCTGATAGTCCACAGATTACAGTATGCCTCCAGATGTACATCGGAGACTACTACTGGTCTTCCAGGGAACGATCAAAGCGTAGACTGTTAGAGATATTACTCCCATGGAGGAAAGTGCGCATGGTGAATGTTGTATTCAATCCCGATGCAATTTCTGTGTTTCATCAACACTCTGATAGTCCACAGATTACAGAATGCCTCCAGATGTTCATCGGAAACTACTACTAGTCTTCCAGGGAACGATCAAAGCGTAGACTGTTTGAGACATTACTTTATGGAGGAATGTGCGCATGGTGACTGTTGTATTCAATCCCGATGCAATTTCTGTGTTTCATCCACACTCTGATAGTCTACGTATTACAGAATGCCTCCAGATGTGCATCGGAAACTGGTACTGGTCTTCCAGGGAACGATCAAAGCGTAAACTCTTTGAGACATTACTCCCATGGAGAGAAGTGCGCAAGGTGGCTGTTGTATTCAATCCCGATGCATTTTCTGTGTTTCATCAACACTCTGATAGTCCACAGATTACAGAATGCCAAGAGATGTGGATCGGAAACTACTACTGGTCTTCCAGGGAACGACGGAAGCGTAGACTGTTTCAGACATTACTCCCATGGAGGAAAGTGCGCATGGTGACTGTTGTATTCAATCCCGATGCAATTTCTGTGTTTCATCAACACTCTGATGGTCCACAGACTACAGAATGCCTCCAGATGTGCATCGGGAACTACTACTGGTATTCCAGGGAATGATCAAAGCGTAGACTGTTAGAGACATTACTCCGATGGAGGAAAGTGCGCATGGTGACTGTTGTATTCAATCCCGATGCAATTACTGAGTTTCATCAACACTCTGATAGTCTACACATTACAGAATGCGACCAGATGTGCATCGGAAACTACTACTGGTCTTCCAGGGAACGATCAAAGCGTAGATTGTTTGAGACATTACTTCCGTACAGCAAAATGCGCATGGTGACTTTTGTATCAATCCCGATACAATTTCTGTGTTTCATCAACACTCTGATAGTCCACAGATAACAGAATGCCTCCAGATGTGCATCGGAAACTACTACTGGTCTTCAAGGGAACGATCAAAGCGTAGACTGTTTGAGACATACCTCCCGTGGAGGAAAGTGCGCATGGTGACTGTTGTATTCAATCCCGATGCAATTTCTGTGTTTCATCAACACTCTGATTGTCCACAGATTACAGAATGCCACCAGATGTGCATCGGAAACTACTACTGGTCTTCCAGGGAACGATCAAAGCCTAGACTGTTAGAGACATTACTCCCGTGGAGAAAAGTGCGCATGGCGACTGTTGTATTCAATCCCGATGCATTTTCTGTCTTTCATCAACCCTCTGATAGTCCACAGATTACAGAATGCCTCCAGATGTGCATCAGAAACTACTGCTGGTCTTCCAGGGAACGATCAAAGCGTAGACTGTTTGAGATATTACTTTTATGGAGGAATGTGCTCATGGTGACTGTTGTATTCAATCCCGATGCAATTTCTGTGTTTCATCAACACTCTGATAGTCTACATATTACAGAATGCCTCCAGATGTGCATCGGAAACTGGTACTGGTCTTCCAGGGAACGATCAAAACGTATACTCTTTGAGACATTACTCCCATGGAGGGAAGTGCGCATGGTGACTGTTGTATTCAATCCCGATGCATGTTCTGTGTTTCATCAACACTCTGATAGTCCACAGATTACTGAATGCCAAGAGACGTGGATCGGAAACTACTACTGGTATTCCAGGGAACGATGGAAGCGTAGACTGTTTCAGACATTACTCCCATGGAGGAAAGTGCGGATGGTGACTGTTGTATTCAATCCCAATGCAATTTCTGTGTTTCACCAAAACTCTGATAGTCCACAGATTACAGAATGCCACCAGAAGTCCATCGGAAACTACATCTGGTCATCCAGGGAACGATCAAAGCGTAGACTGTTTGAGACACTACTTTTATGGAGGAATGTGCGCATGCTGACTGTTGTATTCAATCTCGAAGCAATTTCTGTGTTTCATCAACACTCTGATAGTCCACAGATTACAGAATTCCTCCAGATGTGCATCGGAGACTACCACTCGTCTTAAAGGGAACGATCAAAGCGTAGACTGTTAGAGACATTACTCCGATGGAGAAAAGTGCGCATGGTGACTGTTGTATTCAATCCCGATGCAATTTCTGTGTTTCATCAACACTCTGATAATCTACATATTACAGAATGCCTCCAGATGTGCATCGGAAACTACTACTGGTCTTCATGGGAACGATCAAAACGTAAACTCTTCGAGACATTACTCCCATGGAGGGAAGTGCGCATGGTGACTGTTGTATTCAATCCCGATGCATTTTCTGTGTTTCATCAAAACTCTGATAGTCCACAGATTACAGAATGCCACCAGATGCGCATCGGAAACTACTTCTGGTCTTCCAGGGAACGATCAAAACGTAGACTGTTTGAGACACTACTTTTATGGAGGAATGTGCGCATGATGACTGTTGTATTCAATCCCGAGCAATTTCTGTGTTTCATCAGCACTCTGATAGTCCACAGATTACAGTATGCCTCCAGATGTACATCGGAGACTACTACTGGTCTTCCAGGGAACGATCAAAGCGTAGACTGTTAGAGATATTACTCCCATGAAGGAAAGTGCGCATGGTGAATGTTGTATTCAATCCCGATGCAATTTCTGTGTTTCATCAACACTCTGATAGTCCACAGATTACAGAATGCCTCCAGATGTTCATCGGAAACTACTACTAGTCTTCCAGGGAACGATCAAAGCGTAGACTGTTTGAGACATTACTTTATGGAGGAATGTGCGCATGGTGACTGTTGTATTCAATCCCGATGCATTTTCTGTGTTTCATCAAAACTCTGATAGTCCACAGATTACAGAATGCCACCAGATGCGCATCGGAAACTACTTCTGGTCTTCCAGGGAACGATCAAAACGTAGACTGTTTGAGACACTACTTTTATGGAGGAATGTGCGCATGATGACTGTTGTATTCAATCCCGAGCAATTTCTGTGTTTCATCAGCACTCTGATAGTCCACAGATTACAGTATGCCTCCAGATGTACATCGGAGACTACTACTGGTCTTCCAGGGAACGATCAAAGCGTAGACTGTTAGAGATATTACTCCCATGGAGGAAAGTGCGCATGGTGAATGTTGTATTCAATCCCGATGCAATTTCTGTGTTTCATCAACACTCTGATAGTCCACAGATTACAGAATGCCTCCAGATGTTCATCGGAAACTACTACTAGTCTTCCAGGGAACGATCAAAGCGTAGACTGTTTGAGACATTACTTTATGGAGGAATGTGCGCAAGGTGACTGTTGTATTCAATCCCGATGCAATTTCTGTGTTTTATCAGCACTCTGATAGTCCACAGATTACAGAATGCCTCCAGATCCGCATGGGAAACTACTTCTGGTCTTCCAGGGAACGATCAAAGCGTAGACTGTTTGATACATTACTCCCATGGAGGAAACTGTTCATGGAGTCTGTTGTATTCAATCCCGATGCAATTTTTGTGTTTCATCAACACTCTGATATCACAGATTACAGAAAGCGTCCAGATGTGCATCGGAAACTACTACTGGTCTTCCAGGGAACGATCTAAGCGTAGACTGTTTGAGACATTAGTTTTATGGAGGAATGTGCGCATGGTGACTGTTGTATTCAGTCCCGATGCAACTTCTGTGTTTCATCAACACTCTGATAGTCCACAGATTACAGAATGCCTCCAGATGTGCATCGGAATCTACTACTGGTCTTCCAGGGAACGATCAAAGCGTAAACTCTTTGAGACATTGCTCCCATGTAGGAAAGTGCGCATGGAGACAGTTGTACTCAATCCCGATGCATTTTCTGTGTTTCATCAACACTCTGATAGTCCACAGATTTCAGAATGCAACCAGATGTGCATTGGAAACTACTACTGGACTTCCAGGGAACGATCAAAGCGTAGACTGTTTCAGACATTACTCCCATGGAGGAAAGAGCGGATGGTGACTGTTTCATTAAATCCCGATGCAATTTCTGTGTTTCATCAACACTCTGAATGTCCACAGATTACAGAATGCCACCAGATGTGCAGAGGAAACTACTACTGGTCTTCAAGGGAACGATCAAAGCGTTGAGTGTTAGAGATATTACTCCCATGGAGGGAAGTGCGCATGGTGAATGTTGTATTCAATCCCGATGCAATTTCTTTGTTTCATCAACACACTGATAGTCCATAGATTACAGAATGCCTCCAGATGTTCATCGGAAACAACTACTAGTCTTCCAGGGAACGATCAAAGCGTAGACTGTTTGAGACATTACTTTATGGAGGAATGTGCGCGTAATTAGTGTTGTATTCAATCCCGATGCAAATTCTGTGTTTCATCAACACTCTCATAGTCCACAGATTACAGAATGCCTCCAGATGTGCATCGGAAACTACTGCTTGTCTTCCAGGGATCGATCAAAGCGTAGACTGTTTGAGACATTACTTTTATGGATTAATGTGCGCAAGGTGACTGTTGTATTCAATGCCGATGCAATTTCTGTGTTTCATCAACACTCTAATAGTCTACATATTACAGAATGCCTCCAGATGTGCATCGGAAACTGGTACTGGTCTTCCAGGGAACGATCAAAGGGTAAACTTCTTGAGACATTACTCCCATGGACGGAAGTGTGCATGGTGACTGTTGTATTCAATCCCGATGCATTTTCTGTGTTTCATCAACACTCTGATAGTCCACAGATTACAGAATGCCAAAAGATGTGGATCGGAATCTACTACTGGTCTTCCAGGGAACGATCAAAGCGTAGACTGTTTGAGACATTACTTTTATGGAGGAAAGTGCGCATGGTGACTGTTGTATTCAATCCCGATGCAATTACTGTGTTTCATCAACACTCTGATAGTCTACACATTACAGAATGCTACCAGATGTGCATCGGAAACTACTACTGGTCTTCCAGGGAACGATCAAAGCGTAGATTGTTTGAGACATTGCTTCCGTACAGGAAAGTGCGCATGGTGACTTTTGTATTCAATCCCGATACAATTTCTGTGTTTCATCAACACTCTGATAGTCCACAGATAACAGAATGCCTCCAGATGTGCATCGGAAACTACTACTGGTCTTCCAGGGAACGATCAAAGCGTAAACTCTTTGAGACATTACTCCCATGGAGGAAAGTGCGCATGGTGACTGTGGTATTCAATCCCGATGCAATTTCTGTGTTTCATCAACACTCTGATAGTCCACAGATTACAGAATGCCTCCAGATGTTCATCGAAACTACTACTGGTCTTCCAGGGAACGATCATAGCGTAAACAGTTTGAGACATTACTCCCATGGAGGAAAGTGCGCATGGAGACTGTTGTATTGAATCCCGATGCATTTTCTGTGTTTCATCAACACTCTGATAGTCCACAGATTTCAGAATGCAACCAGATGTGCATTGGAAACTACTACTGGTCTTCCAGGGAACGATCAATGCGTAGACTGTTTCAGACATTACTCCCATGGAGGAAAGTGCGGATGGTGACTGTTGCATTCAATCCCGATGCAATTTCTGTGTTTCATCAACACTCTGATAGTCCACAGATTACAGAATGCCACCAGATGTGCAGAGGAAACTACTACTGGTCTTCAAGGGAACGATCAAAGCGTTGACTGTTAGAGATATTACTCCCATGGAGGAAAGTGCGCATGGTGAATGTTGTATTCAATCCCGATGCAATTTCTTTGTTTCATCAACACTCTGATAGTCCACAGATTACAGAATGCCTCCAGATGTTCATCGGAAACTACTACTAGTCTTCCAGGGAACGATCAAAGCGTAGACTGTTTGAGACATTACTTTATGGACTAATGTGCGCGTAATGACTGTTGTATTCAATCCCGATGCAATTTCTGTGTTTCATCATCACTCTGATAGTCCACAGATTACAGAATGCCTCCAGATGTGCATCGGAAACTACTACTGGTCTTCATGGGAACGATCAGAACGTAAACTCTTTGTGACATTACGTCCATGGAGGAAAGTGCGCATCGTGACTGTTGTATTCAATCCCGATGCATTTTCTGTCTTTCATCAACCCTCTGATAGTCCACAGATTACAGAATGCCTCCAGATGTGCATCGGAAACTACTACTGGTCTTCCAGGGAACGATCAAAGCGTAAACTCTTTGAGACATTACTCCCATGGAGGAAAGTGCGCATGGTGACTGTTGTATTCAATCCCGATGCTATTTCTTAGTTTCATCAACACTCTGATAGTCCACAGATTACAGAATGCCACCAGATGTGCATCGGAAACTACTACTGGTCTTCCAGGGAACGATCAAACGTAGACTGTTTGAGACATTACTTTTATGGAGGAAAGTGCGCATGGTGACTGTTGTATTCAATCCCGATGCAATTTCTGTGTTTCATCAACACTCTGATAGTCCACAGACTACAGAATGCCTCCAGATCCGCATGGGAAACTACTTCTGGTCTTCCAGGGAACGATCAAAGCGTAGACTGTTTGAGACATTACTTTTATGGAGGAAAGTGCGCATGGTGACTGTTGTATTCAATCCCGATGCAATTTCTGGGTTTCATCAACACTCTGATAGTCCACAGATTACAGAATGCCTCCAGATCCGCATGGGAAACTACTTCTGGTCTTCCAGGGAACGATCAAAGCGTAGACTGTTTGAGTCATTACTCCCATGGAGGAAACTGTTCATGGAGTCTGTTGTATTCAATCCCGATGCAATTTTTGTGTTTCATGAACACTCTGATAGTCCACAGATTACAGAAAGCGTCCAGATGTGCATCGGAAACTACTACTGGTCTTCCAGGGAACGATCTAAGCGTAGACTGTTTGAGACATTAGTTTTATGGAGGAATGTGCGCATGGTGACTGTTGTATTCAATCCCGATGCAACTTCTGTGTTTCATCAACACTCTGATAGTCCACAGAATACAGAATGCCTCCAGATGTGCATCGGAAACTACTACTGGTATTCCAGTGAGCGTTCAATGCGTAGACTGTTTCAGACATTACTCCCATGGAGGAAAGTGCGGATGGTGACTGTTGTATTCAATCCCGATGTAATTTCTGTGTTTCATCAACACTCTGATAGTCCACAGATTACAGAATGCCACCAGATGTGCATCGGAAACTACAACTGGTCTTCCAGGGAACGATCTAAGCATAGACTGTTTGAGACATTACTTTTATGGAGGAATGTGCGCATGGTGACTGTTGTATTCAATCACGATGCAATTTCTGTGTTTCATCAACACTCTGATAGTCCACAGATTACAGAATGCCTCCAGATGTGCATCGGAAACTACTACTGGTCTTCCAGGGAACGATCAAAGCGTAAACTCTTTGAGACATTACTCCCATGGAGGAAAGTGCGCATGGTGACTGTTGTATTCAATCCCGATGCAATTTCTGTGTTTCATCAACACTCTGATAGTCCACAGATTACAGAATGCCCTCAGATGTGCATCGGAAACTACTACTGGTCTTCCAAGGAACGATCAAAGCGTAGACTGTTTGAGACATTAATCTCATGGAGGAAAGTGCGCATGGTGACTGATGTATTCAATCCCGATGCTATTTCTTAGTTTCATAAACACTCTGATAGTCCACAGATTACAGAATGCCACCAGATGTGCATCGGAAACTACTACTGGTCTTCCAGAGAACGATCAAAGCGTAGACTGTTTGAGACATTACTTTTATGGAGGAAAGTGCGCATGGTGACTGTTGTATTCAATCCCGATGCAATTTCTGTGTTTCATCAACACTCTGATAGTCCATAGATTACAGAATGCCTCCAGATCCGCATGGGAAACTACTTCTGTTCTTCCAGGGAACGATCAAAACGTAGACTGTTTGAGACATTACTCCCATGGAGGAAACTGTTCATGGAGTCTGTTGTATTCAATCCCGATGCAATTTTTGTGTTTCATCAACACTCTGATAGTCCACAGATTACAGAAAGCGTCCAGATGTGCATCGGAAACTACTACTGGTCTTCCAGGGAACGATCAAAGCGTAGACTGTTTGAGACATTAATCTCATGGAGGAAAGTGCGCATGGTGACTGATGTATTCAATCCCGATGCTATTTCTTAGTTTCATAAACACTCTGATAGTCCACAGATTACAGAATGCCTCCAGATGTGCATCGGAATCTACTACTGGTCTTCCAGGGAACGATCAAAGCGTAAACTCTTTGAGACATTACACCCATGGAGGAAAGTGCGCATGGAGACTGTTGTATTCAATCACGATGCATTTTCTGTGTTTCATCAACATTCTGATAGTCCACAGATTTCAGAATGCAACCAGATGTGCATTGAAAACTACTACTGGTCTTCCAGGGAACGATCAAAGCGAGGACTGTTTCAGACATTACTCCCATGGAGGAAAGTGCGGATGGTGACTGTTGCATTCAATCCCGATGCAATTTCTGTGTATCATCAACACTCTGATGGTCCACAGATTACAGAATGCCACCAGATGTGCATCGGAAAATACTACTGGTCTTCCAGGGAACGATCAAAGCGTAGACTGTTTGAGACACTACTTCTATGGAGGAATGTGCGCATAATGACTGTTGTATTCAGTCCCGAAGCAAATTCTGTGTTTCATCAACACTCTGATAGTCAACAGATTACAGAATGCCTCCAGATGTGCATCGGAAACTACTACTGGTCTTCCAGGGAACGATCAAAGCGTAAACTCTTTGAGACATTACTCCCATGGAGGAAAGTGCGCATGGTGACTGTTGTATTCAATCCCGATGCAATTTCGGTGTTTTATCAACACTCTGATAGTCCACAGATTACAGAATGCCCTCAGATGTGCATCGGAAACTACTACTGGTCTTCCAAGGAACGATCAAAGCGTAGACTGTTTGAGACGTTAATCCCATGGATGAAAGTGCGCATGGTGACTGATGTATTCAATCCCGATGCTATTTCTTAGTTTCATCAACACTCTGATAGTCCACAGATTACAGAATGCCACCAGATGTGCATCGGAAACTACTACTGGTCTTCCAGGGAACGATCAAAGCGTAGACTGTTTGAGACATTACTTTTATGGAGGAAAGTGCGCATGGTGACTGTTGTATTCAATCCCGATGCAATTTCTGTGTTTCATCAACACTCTGATAGTCCACAGATTACAGAAGCCTCCAGAAGTTCATCGGAAACTATTACTAGTCTTCCAGGGAACGATCAAAGCGTAGACTGTTTGAGACATTAGTTTTATGGAGGAATGTGCGCATGGTGACTATTGTATTCAATCACGATGCCATTTCTGTGTTTCATCAACACTCTGATGGTCCACAGATTACAGAATGCCACCAGATGTGCATCGGAAACTACTACTGGTCTTCCAGGGAACGATCAAAGCGTAGACTGTTTGAGACACTACTTCTATGGAGGAATGTGCGCATGATGACTGTTGTATTCAATCCGAAGCAAATTCTGTGTTTCATCAACACTCTGATAGTCCACAGATTACAGAATGCCTCCAGATGTGCATCGGAAACTAGTACTGGTCTTCCAGGGAACGATCAAAGCGTAAACTCTTTGAGACATTACTCCCATTGAGGAAAGTGCGCATGGTGACTGTTGTATTCAATCCCGATGCAATTTCTGTGTTTCGTCAACACTCTGATAGTCCACAGATTACAGAATGCCCTCAGATGTGCATCGGAAACTACTACTGGTCTTCCAAGGAACGATCAAAGCGTAGACTGTTTGAGACATTAATCCCATGGAGGAAAGTGTGCATGGTGACTGATGTATTCAATCCCGATGCTATTTCTTAGTTTCATCAACACTCTGATAGTCCACAGATTACAGAATGCCACCAGATGTGCATCGGAAACTACTACTGGTCTTCCAGGGAACGATCAAAGCGTAGACTGTTTGAGACATTACTCCCATGGAGGAAACTGTTCATGGAGTCTGTTGTATTCAATCCCGATGCAATTTTTGTGTTTCATCAACACTCTGATAGTCCACAGATTACAGAAAGCGTCCAGATGTGCATCGGAAACTACTACTGGTCTTCCAGGGAACGATCTAAGCGTAGACTGTTTGAGACATTAGTTTTATGGTGGAATGTGCGCATGGTGACTGTTGTATTCAATCCCGATGCAACTTCTGTGTTTCATCAACACTCTGATAGTCCACAGATTACAGAATGCCCGCAGATGTGCATCGGAATCTACTACTGGACTTCCAGGGAACGATCAAAGCGTAAACTCTTTGAGACATTACTCCCATGGAGGAAAGTGCGCATGGAGACTGTTGTATCAATCACGATGCATTTTCTGTATTTCATCAACACTCTGATAGTCCACAGATTTCAGAATGCAACCAGATGTGCATTGGAAACTACTACTGGTCTTCCAGGGAACGATCAAAGCGTAGACCGTTTCAGACATTACTCCCATGGAGGGAAGTGCGGATGGTGACTGTTGTATTCAATCCCGATGCAATTTCTGTGTTTCATCAACACTCTGATAGTCCACAGATTACAGAATGCCACCAGATGTGCAGAGGAAACTACTACTGGTCTTCCAGGGAACGATCAAAGCGTAGACTGTTAGAGATATTATTCCCATGGAGGAAAGTGCGCATGGTGAATGTTGTATTCAATCCCGATGCAATTTCTGTGTTTCATCAACACTCTGATAGTCCACAAATTACAGAATGCCTCCAGATGTTCATCGGAAACTACTACTTGTCTTCCATGGAACGATCAAAGCGTAGACTGTTTGAGACATTACTTTATGGAGGAATGTGCGCGTAATGACTGTTGTATTCAATCCCGATCAATTTCTGTGTTTCATCAACACTCTCATAGTCCACAGATTCCAGAATGCCTCCAGATGTGCATCGGACACTACTACTGGTCTTCCAGCTAACGATCAAAGGGTACACTCTTGGAGACATTACTCCCATGGAGGAAAGTGCGCATGGTGACTGTTGTATTCAATCCCGATGCAATTTCTGTGTTTCATCATCACTCTGATAGTCCACAGATTACAGAATGCCTCCAGATGTGCATCGGAAACTACTACTGGTCTTCATGGGAACGATCAGAACGTAAACTCTTTGTGACATTACGTCCATGGAGGAAAGTGCGCATCGTGACTGTTGTATTCAATCCCGATGCATTTTCTGTCTTTCATCAACCCTCTGATAGTCCACAGATTACAGAATGCCTCCAGATGTGCATCGGAAACTACTGCTGGTTTTCCAGTTAACGATCAAAGCGTAGACTGTTTGAGACATTAGTTTTATGGAGGAATGTGCGCATGGTGACTGTTGTATTCAATCCCGATGCAACTTCTGTGTTTCATCAACACTCTGATAGTCCACAGAATACAGAATGCCTCCAGATGTGCATCGGAATCTACTACTGGTCTTCCAGGGAACGATCAAAGCGTAAACTCTTTGAGACATTACACCCATGGAGGAAAGTGCGCATGGAGACTGTTGTATTCAATCACGATGCATTTTCTGTGTTTCATCAACATTCTGATAGTCCACAGATTTCAGAATGCAACCAGATGTGCATTGAAAACTACTACTGGTCTTCCAGGGAACGATCAAAGCGAGGACTGTTTCAGACATTACTCCCATGGAGGAAAGTGCGGATGGTGACTGTTGCATTCAATCCCGATGCAATTTCTGTGTATCATCAACACTCTGATAGTCCACAGATTACAGAATGCCTCAGATGTTCATCGGAAACTACTACTAGTCTTCCAGGAAACGATCAAAGCGTAGACTGTTTGAGACACTACTTTATGGAGGAATGTGCGCGTAATGACTGTTGTATTCAATCACGATGCCATTTCTGTGTTTCATCAACACTCTGATGGTCCACAGATTACAGAATGCCACCAGATGTGCATCGGAAAATACTACTGGTCTTCCAGGGAACGATCAAAGCGTAGACTGTTTGAGACACTACTTCTATGGAGGAATGTGCGCATAATGACTGTTGTATTCAATCCCGAAGCAAATTCTGTGTTTCATCAACACTCTGATAGTCAACAGATTACAGAATGCCTCCAGATGTGCATCGGAAACTACTACTGGTCTTCCAGGGAACGATCAAAGCGTAAACTCTTTGAGACATTACTCCCATGGAGGAAAGTGCGCATGGTGACTGTTGTATTCAATCCCGATGCAATTTCTGTGTTTTATCAACACTCTGATAGTCCACAGATTACAGAATGCCCTCAGATGTGCATCGGAAACTACTACTGGTCTTCCAAGGAGCGATCAAAGCGTAGACTGTTTGAGACGTTAATCCCATGGAGGAAAGTGCGCATGGTGACTGATGTATTCAATCCCGATGCTATTTCTTAGTTTCATCAACACTCTGATAGTCCACAGATTACAGAATGAAACCAGATGTGCATCGGAAACTACTACTGGTCTTCCAGGGAACGATCAAAGCGTAGACTTTTTGAGACATTACTTTTATGGAGGAAAGTGCGCATGGTGACTGTTGTATTCAATCCCGATGCAATTTCTGTGTTTCATCAACACTCTGATAGTCCACAGGTTACAGAAGCCTCCAGAAGTTCATCGGAAACTATTACTAGTCTCCCAGGGAACGATCAAAGCGTAGACTGTTTGAGACATTAGTTTTATGGAGGAATGTGCGCATGGTGACTATTGTATTCAATCACGATGCCATTTCTGTGTTTCATCAACACTCTGATGGTCCACAGATTACAGAATGCCACCAGATGTGCATCGGAAACTACTACTGGTCTTCCAGGGAACGATCAAAGCGTAGACTGTTTGAGACACTACTTCTATGGAGGAATGTGCGCATGATGACTGTTGTATTCAATCCGAAGCAAATTCTGTGTTTCATCAACACTCTGATAGTCCACAGATTACAGAATGCCTCTAGATGTGCATCGGAAACTAGTACTGGTCTTCCAGGGAACGATCAAAGCGTAAACTCTTTGAGACATAACTCCCATGGAGGAAAGTGCGCACGGTGACTGTTGTATTCAATCCCGATGCAATTTCTGTGTTTCGTCAACACTCTGATAGTCCACAGATTACAGAATGCCCTCAGATGTGCATCGGAAACTACTACTGGTCTTCCAAGGAACGATCAAAGCGTAGACTGTTTGAGACATTAATCCCATGGAGGAAAGTGCGCATGGTGACTGATGTATTCAATCCCGATGCTATTTCTTAGTTTCATCAACACTCTGATAGTCCACAGATTACAGAATGCCACCAGATGTGCATCGGAAACTACTACTGGTCTTCCAGGGAACGATCAAAGCGTAGACTGTTTGAGACATTACTCCCATGGAGGAAACTGTTCATGGAGTCTGTTGTATTCAATCCCGATGCAATTTTTGTGTTTCATCAACACTCTGATAGTCCACAGATTACAGAAAGCGTCCAGATGTGCATCGGAAACTACTACTGGTCTTCCAGGGAACGATCTAAGCGTAGACTGTTTGAGACATTAGTTTTATGGAGCATGTGCGCATGGTGACTGTTGTATTCAATCCCGATGCAACTTCTGTGTTTCATCAACACTCTGATAGTCCACAGATTACAGAATGCCCGCAGATGTGCATCGGAATCTAATACTGGACTTCCAGGGAACGATCAAAGCGTAAACTCTTTGAGACATTACTCCCATGGAGGAAAGTGCGCATGGAGACTGTTGTATTCAATCACGATGCATTTTCTGTGTTTCATCAACACTCTGATAGTCCACAGATTTCAGAATGCAACCAGATGTGCATTGGAAACTACTACTGGTCTTCCAGGGAACGATCAAAGCGTAGACTGTTTCAGACATTACTCCCATGGAGGAAAGTGCGGATGGTGACTGTTGTATTCAATCCCGATGCAATTTCTGTGTTTCATCAACACTCTGATAGTCCACAGATTACAGAATGCCACCAGATGTGCAGAGGAAACTACTACTGGTCTTCCAGGGAACGATCAAAGCGTAGACTGTTAGAGATATTATTCCCATGGAGGAAAGTGCGCATGGTGAATGTTGTATTCAATCCCGATGCAATTTCTGTGTTTCATCAACACTCTGATAGTCCACAAATTACAGAATGCCTCCAGATGTTCATCGGAAACTACTACTTGTCTTCCAGGGAACGATCAAAGCGTAGACTGTTTCAGACATTATTCCCATGGAGGAAAGTGCGCATGGTGAATGTTGTATTCAATCCCGATGCAATTTCTGTGTTTCATCATCACTCTGATAGTCCACAGATTACAGAATGCCTCCAGATGTGCATCGGAAACTACTACTGGTCTTCATGGGAACGATCAGAACGTAAACTCTTTGTGACATTACGTCCATGGAGGAAAGTGCGCATCGTGACTGTTGTATTCAATCCCGATGCATTTTCTGTCTTTCATCAACCCTCTGATAGTCCACAGATTACAGAATGCCTCCAGATGTGCATCGGAAACTACTGCTGGTCTTCCAGTTAACGATCAAAGCGTAGACTGTTTGAGACATTACTTTTATGGAGGAATGTGCGCATGGTGACTGTTGTATTCAATCCCGATGCAATTTCTGTGTTTCATCAACACTCTGATAGTCTACATATTACAGAATGCCTCCAGATGTGCATCGGAAACTGGTACTGGTCTTCCAGGGAACGATCAAAGCGTAAACTCCTTGAGACATTACTCCCATGGAGGGAAGTGCGCATGGTGACTGTTGTATTCAATCCCGATGGATTTTCTGTGTTTCATCAACACTCTGACAGTCCACAGATTACAGAATGCCAAGAGATGTGGATCGGAAACTACTACTGGTCTTCCTGGGAACGATGGAAGCGTAGACTGTTTCAGACATTATTCCCATGGAGGAAAGTGCGGATGGTGACTGTTGTATTCAATCCCAATGCCATTTCTGTGTTTCATCAAAACTCTGATAGTCTACAGATAACAGAATGCCACCAGATGTGCATCGGAAACTACAACTGGTCTTCCAGGGAACGATCAAAGCGTAGACTGTTTGAGACACTACTTTTATGGAGGAATGTGCGCATGATGACTGTTGTATTCAATCTCGAAGCAATTTCTGTGTTTCATCAACACTCTGATAGTCCACAGATTACAGAATGCCTCCAGATGTTCATCGAAACTACTACTGGTCTTCCAGGGAACGATCAAAGCGTAGACTGTTTGAGAATTACACCAGTGGAGGAAAGTGCGCATGGTGACTGTTGTATTCAATCCCGATGCAATTTCTGTGTTTCATCAACACTCAGTTAGTCCACAGATATCAGAATGCCTCCAGATGTGGATCGGAAACTACTACTGGTCTTCCAGGGAACGATCAAAGCGTAGACTGTTTGAGACACTATTTCTATGGAGAAATGTGCGCATGATGACTGTTGTATTCAATCCCGAAGCAAATTCTGTGTTTCATCAACACTCTGATAGTCCACAGATTACAGAATGACCTCAGATGTGCATCGGAAACTACTACTGGTCTTCCAGGGAACGATCAAAGCGTAGACTGTTTCAGACATTACTCCCATGGAGGAAAGTGCGGATGGTGACAGTTGCATTCAATCACGATGCAATTTCTGTGTTTCATTAACACTCTGATAGGCCACACATTACAGAATGCCTCCAGATGTGCATCAGAAACTACTATTGGTCTTCCAGGGAACGATCAAAGCGTAGACTGTTTGAGACATTACTCCCATTGAGGAAACTGCGCATTGAGGCTGTTGTATTCAATCCCGATGGATTTTCTGTGTTTCATCAACACTCTTATAGTCCACAGATTAGAGAAAGCATCCAGATGTGCAACGGAAACTACTACTGGTCTTCCAGGGAACGATCAAAGCGTAGACTGTTTGAGACATTACTCCCATGGAGGAAACTGTTCATGGAGTCTGTTGTATTCAATCCCGATGAAATTTTTGTGTTTCTCCAACACTCTGATAGTCCACAGATTACAGAAAGCGTCCAGATGTGCATCGGAAACTACTACTGGTCTTCCAGGGGACCTTCAAAGCGTAGAATGTTTGAGACATTACTCCCATGGAGGAAAGTTTGCATGGTGACTGTTGTATTCAATCCCGATGCAATTTCTGTCTTTCATCAACATTCTGATAGTCCACAGATTACAGAATGCCTCCAGATGTGCATCGGAAACTACTACTGGTCTTCCAGGGAACGATCAAAGCGTAGACTGTTTGAGACATTACTCCCATGGAGGAAAGTGTGCATGGTGACTGTTGTATTCAATCCCGATGCAATTTCTGTCTTTCATCAACATTCTGATAGTCCACAGATTACAGAATGCCTCCAGTTGTGCATCGGAAACTACTACTGGTCTTCCAGGGAACGATCAAAGCGTAGACTGCTTGAGACATTACTCCCATGGAGGAAAGTGCGCATGGTGACTGTTGTATTCAATCCTGATGCAAATACTGTGTGTCATCAACACTCTGATAGTCCACAGATTACAGAATGCCACCAGATGTGCATCGGAAACTACTACTGGTATTCCAGGGAACGATCAAAGCGTAGACTGTTTCAGACATTACTCCCATGGAGGAAAGTGCGGATGGTGACAGATGCATTCAATCCCGATGCAATTTCTGTGTTTCATTAACACTCTGATAGTCCACACATTACAGAATACCTCCAGATGTGCATCAGAAACTACTATTGGTCTTCCAGGGAACGATCAAACCGTAGACTGCTTGAGACATTACTCCCATGGGGAAAAGTGCGCATGGTGACTGTTGTATTCAATCCTGATGCAATTACTGTGTTTTATCAAAACTTTGATAGTCTACACATTACAGAATGCCACCAGATGTGCATCGGAAACTACTACTGTTCTTCCCGGGAACGATCAAATCGTAGATTGTTTGAGCCATAACTCCCGTGAAGGAAAGTGCGCATGGTGACTGTTGTATTCAATCCCGATGCAATTTCTGTGTTTTATCAACACTTTGATAGTCTACACATTACAGAATGCCACCAGATTTGCATCGGAAACCACTACTGTTCTTCCAGGGAACGATCAAATCGTAGATTGTTTGAAACATAACTCCCGTGAAGGAAAGTGCGCATGGTGACTGTTGTATTAAATCCCGATGGAATTTCTGTGTTTCATCAACACTCTTATAGTCCACAAATTACAGATTGCCTGCACATGTTCATCGGACACTACTACTGGTCTTCCAGGAAACGATCAAAGCGTAGACTGTTTGAGACATTACTTTTATGGAGGAATGTGTGCATGGTGACTGTTGTATTCAATCCCGATGCAATTACTGTGTTTCATCAACACTCTGATAGTCTACACATTACAGAATGCGACCAGATGTGCATCGGAAACTACTACTGGTCTTCCAGGGAACGATCAAATCGTAGAATGTTTGGGACATTACTCCCATGGAGGAAAGTGCGCATGGTGATTGTTGTATTCAATCCTGATGCAATTTCTGTGTTTCATCAACACTCTGATAGTCCACAGATTACAGAATGTATCCAGATGTGCATTGGAAGCTACTACTGGTCTTCCAGGGAACGATCAAAGCGTATACTCTTTGAGACATTACTCCCATGGAGGTAATTGCGCATCGTGAGTGTTGTATTCAATCCCGATGCATTTTCTATCTTTCATCAACACTCTGATAGTCCACAGGTTACAGAATGCCTCCAGATGTGCATCGGAACCTACTACTGGTCTCCCTGGGAACGATCAAATCGTAGACTCTTTGAGACATTATTCCCATGGAGGAAAGTGCGTAAGGTGACTGTTGTATTCAATCGCGATGCAATTTCTGTGTTTCATCAACACTTTGATAGTCCACAGATTACAGAGTACCACCAGACGTGCATCGGAATCTATTACTGGTCTTCCAAAGAACGATCAAATTTAGACTGTTTGAGACATTACTCCCATGGAGGTAAGTGCGCATGGTGACTGTTTTATTCAATCCCGATGCAATTCCTGTGTTTCATCAGCACTCTGATACTCCACAGATTACAGAATGCCTCCAGATGTGCATCGGAAACTACTACTGGTCTTCCAGGGAACGATCAAAGCGTAGACTGTTTGATACATTACTCCCATGGAGGAAAGTGTGCATGGTGACTGTTGTATTCAATCCCGATGCAATTTCTGTCTTTCATCAACATTCTGATAGTCCACAGATTACAGAATGCCTCCAGATGTGCATCGGAAACTACGACTGGTCTTCCAGGGAACGATCAAAGCGTAGACTGCTTGAGACATTACTCCCATGGAGGAAAGTGCGCATGGTGACTGTTGTATTCAATCCTGATGCAATTACTGTGTTTTATCAACACTTTGATAGTCCACAAATAACAGAATGCCTCCAGATGTTCATCGGACACTACTACTGGTCTTCCAGGAAACGATCAAAGCGTAGACTGTTTGAGACATTACTTTTATGGAGGAATGTGTGCATGGTGACTGTTGTATTCAATCCCGATGCAATTACTGTGTTTCATCAACACTCTGATAGTCCACAGATAATAGAATGCCTCCAGATGTGCATCGGAAACAACTACTGGTCATCCAGGGAACGATCAAAGCGTAAACTTACTGAGACATTACTCCCATGGAGGAAAGTGCGCATGGTGACTGTTGTATTCAATCCTGATGCAATTTCTGTGTTTCATCAACACTCTGATAGTCCACAGATTACAGAATGCCTCCAGATGTGCATCGGAAACTACTACTGGTCTTCCAGGGAACGATCAAAGCGTAGACTGTTTGATACATTACTCCCATGGAGGAAAGTGTGCATGGTGACTGTTGTATTCAATCCCGATGCAATTTCTGTCTTTCATCAACATTCTGATAGTCCACAGATTACAGAATGCATCCACATGTGCATCGGAAATAACTACTGGTCTTCCAGGGAACGATCAAAGCGTAGACTGTTTGAGACATTACTCCCATGGAGGAAAGTGTGCATGGTGACTGTTGTATTCAATCCCGATGCAATTTCTGTCTTTCATCAACATTCTGATAGTCCACAGATTACAGAATGCCTACAGATGTGCATCGGAAACTACTACTGGTCTTCCAGGGAACGATCAAAGCGTAGACTGCTTGAGACATTACTCCCATGGAGGAAAGTGCGCATGGTGACTGTTGTATTCAATCCTGATGCAATTACTGTGTTTTATCAACACTTTGATAGTCTACACATTACAGAATGCCACAGGATGTGCATCGGAAACTACTACTGTTCTTCCAGGGAACGATCAAATCGTAGATTGTTTGAGACATAACTCCCGTGAAAGAAAGTGCGCATGGTGACTGTTGTATTCAATCCCGATGCAATTTCTGTGTTTCATCAACACTCTGATAGTCCACAGATTACAGAATGCCTCCAGATGTTCATCGGACACTACTACTGGTCTTCCAAGAAACGATCAAAGCGTAGACTCCAGAATGAGATTTTCACTCTGCAGCGGAGTGTGCGCTGATATGAAACTTCCTGGCAGATTAAAACTGTGTGCCCGACCGAGAATCGAACTCGGGACTTTTGCCTTTCGCAGGCAAGTGCTCTACCAACTGAGCAACCGAAGCACGTAGCTCAGTTGGTAGAGCACTTGCCCGCGAAAGGCAAAGGTCCCGAGTTCGAGTGTCGGTCAGGCACACAGTTTTAATCTGCCAGGAAGTTTCAAAGCGTAGACTGTTTGAGACATTACTTTTATGGAGGAATGTGTGCATGGTGAGTGTTGTATTCAATCCCGATGCAATTTCTGTGTTTCATCAATACTCTAATAGTCCACAGATAACAGAATGCCTCCAGATGTGCATCGGAAACTACTACTGGTCTTCCAGGGAACGATGAAAACGTAAACTCTTTGAGACATTACTCCCATGGAGGAAAGTGCGCATGGTGACTGTTGTATTCAATCCTGATGCAATTACTGTGTTTTATCAACACTTTGATAGTCTACACATTACAGAAAGCCACCAGATGTGCATCGGAAACTACTACTGGTCTTCCAGGGAACGATCAAATCGTAGATTGTTTGAGACATAACTCCCGTGAAGGAAAGTGCGCATGGTGACTGTTGTATTCAATCCAGATGCGATTTCTGTGTTTCATCAACACTCTGATACTCCACAGATTACAGAATTTCTCCAGATGTGCATCCTAAACTACTACTGGTCTTCCAGGGAACGATCAAAGCGTAGACTGTTAGAGACATTACTCCCATGGAGGAAAGTGCACATGGTGATTGTTGTATTCAATCCTGATGCTATTTCTGTGTTTCATCAACACTCTGATAGTCCACAGATTACAGAATGCCTCCAGATGTGCATCGGAAACTACTACTGGTATTCCAGGGAACGATCAAATCGTAGAATGTTTGGGACATTACTCCCATGGAGGAAAGTGCGCATGGTGATTGTTGTATTCAATCCTGATGCAATTTCTGTGTGTCATCAACACTCTGATAGTCCACAGATTACAGAATGCATCCAGATGTGCATCGGAAACTACTACTGGTCTTCCAGGGAACGATCAAAGCGTAAACTCTTTGAGACATTACTCCCATGGAGGTAATTGCGCATCGTGACTGTTGTATTCAATCCCGATGCATTTTCTGTCTTTCATCAACACTCTGATAGTCCACAGGTTACAGAATGCCTCCAGATGTGCATCGGAACCTACTAGTGGCCTCCCTAGGAACGATCAAAGCGTAGAATCTTTCAGACATTATTCCCATGGAGGAAAGTGCGTATGGTGACTGTTGTATTCAATCGCGATGCAATTTCTGTGTTTCATCAACACTTTGATAGTCCACAGATTACAGAATGCCTCCAGATGTTCATCGGACACTACTACTGGTCTTCCAGGAAACGATCAAAGCGTAGACTGTTTGAGACATTACTTTTATGGAGGAATGTGTGCATGGTGACTGTTGTATTCAATCCCGATGCAATTACTGTGTTTCATCAACACTCTGATAGTCTACACATTACAGAATGCAACCAGATGTGCATCTGAAACTACTACTGGTCTTCCAGGGAACGATCAAAGCGTAGATGGTTTGAGAAAATACTGCCGTGGAGGAAAGTGCGCATGGTGAGTGTTGTATTCAATCCCGATGCAATTTCTGTGTTTCATCAACACTCTAATAGTCCACAGATAACAGAATGCCTCAAGATGTGCATCGGAAACTACTACTGGTCTTCCAGGGAACGATCAAATCGTAGATTGTTTGAGACATAACTCCCGTGAAGGAAAGTGCGCATGGTGACTGTTGTATTCAATCCAGATGCAATTTCTGGGTTTCATCAACACTCTAATAGTCCACAGATAACAGAATGCCTCCAGATGTGCATCAGAAACTACTACTGGTCGTCCAGGGAACGATCAAAGCGTAAACTCTTTGAGACATTACTCCCATATAGGAAAGTGCGCATGGTGACTGTTGTATTCAATCCCTATGCAATTTCTGTGTTTCATCAACACTCTGATAGTCCACAGTTTACAGAATGCCATCAGATGTGCATCGGAAACTACCACTGGTCTTATAGGGAACGATCAAAGCGTAGACTGTTTGAGAATTACTCCCATGGAGGAAAGTGCGCATGGTGACTGTTGTATTCAATCCCGATGTAATTTCTGTGTTTCATCAACACTCTGATACTCCACAGATTACAGAATGCCTCCAGATGTGCATCGGAAACTACTACTGGTCTTCCAGGGAACGATCAAAGCGTAGAATGTTTGGGACATTACTCCCATGGAGGAAAGTGGGCATGGTGACAGTTGTATTCAATACCGATGCAATTTCTGTGTTTCATCAAGACTCTGATAGTCCACAGATTACAGAATGCCACCAGATGTGGATCGGAAACTACTACTGGTCTTCCAGGGAACGATCAAAAGCGTAGACTGTTTGAGACATATCTCCCGTGGAAGAAAGTGCGCATGGTGACTGTTGTATTTAATCCCGATGCAATTTCTGTGTTTCATCAACACTCTGATAGTCTACAGATTACAGAATGCCATCAGATGTGCATCTGAAACTACTACTGGTCTTCCAGGGAACGATCAAATCGTAGACTCTTTGAGAATTACTCCCATGGAGGAAAGTGCGCATGGTGACTGTTGAATTCAATCCCGATGCATTTTCTGTCTTTCATCAACACTCTGATAGTCCACAGGTTACAGAATGCCTCCAGATGTGCATCGGAACCTACTAGTGGCCTCCCTAGGAACGATCAAAGCGTAGAATCTTTCAGACATTATTCCCATGGAGGAAAGTGCGTATGGTGACTGTTGTATTCAATCGCGATGCAATTTCTGTGTTTCATCAACACTTTGATAGTCCACAGATTACAGAATGCCTCCAGATGTTCATCGGACACTACTACTGGTCTTCCAGGAAACGATCAAAGCGTAGACTGTTTGAGACATTACTTTTATGGAGGAATGTGTGCATGGTGACTGTTGTATTCAATCCCGATGCAATTACTGTGTTTCATCAACACTCTGATAGTCTACACATTACAGAATGCAACCAGATGTGCATCTGAAACTACTACTGGTCTTCCAGGGAACGATCAAAGCGTAGATGGCTTGAGAAAATACTGCCGTGGAGGAAAGTGCGCATGGTGAGTGTTGTATTCAATCCCGATGCAATTTCTGTGTTTCATCAACACTCTAATAGTCCACAGATAACAGAATGCCTCAAGATGTACATCGGAAACTACTACTGGTCTTCCAGGGAACGATCAAATCGTAGATTGTTTGAGACATAACTCCCGTGAAGGAAAGTGCGCATGGTGACTGTTGTATTCAATCCAGATGCAATTTCTGTGTTTCATCAACACTCTAATAGTCCACAGATAACAGAATGCCTCCAGATGTGCATCGGAAACTACTACTGGTCTTCCAGGGAACGATCAAAGCGTAAACTCTTTGAGACATTACTCCCATATAGGAAAGTGCGCATGGTGACTGTTGTATTCAATCCCTATGCAATTTCTGTGTTTCATCAACACTCTGATAGTCCACAGTTTACAGAATGCCATCAGATGTGCATCGGAAACTACCACTGGTCTTATAGGGAACGATCAAAGCGTAGACTGTTTGAGAATTACTCCATTGGAGGAAAGTGCGCATGGTGACTGTTGTATTCAATCCCGATGTAATTTCTGTGTTTCATCAACACTCTGATACTCCACAGATTACAGAATGCCTCCAGATGTGCATCGGAAACTACTACTTGTCTTCCAGGGAACGATCAAAAAATAGACTGTTTGAGACATTACTTCCATGGAGGAAAGTGCGCATGGTGATTGTTGTATTCAATCCCGATGCAATTTATGTGTTTCATCAACACTCTGATAGTCCACAGAATACAGAATGCCTCCAGATGTGCATTGGAAATTACTACTGGTCTTCCAGGGAACGATCAAAGCGTAGAATGTTTGGGACATTACTCCCATGGAGGAAAGTGCGCTTGGTGACTGTTATATTCAATCCCGATGCAATTTCTGTGTTTCATCAACACTCTGATACTCCACAGATTACAGAATGCCTCCAGATGTGCATCGGAAACTACTACTGGTCTTCCAGGGAACGATCAAAGCGTAGACTGTTTGAGACATTACTTTTATGGAGGAATGTGCACATGGTGACAGTTGTATTCAATCCCGATGCTATTTCTGTGTTTCATCAACACTCTGATAGTCCACAGATTACAGAATGCCTCTATATGTGCATCGGAAACTACTATTGGTCTTCTAGGGAACGATCAAAGCGTAGACTGTTGGAGACATACCTCCTGTGGAGGATAGTGCGCATGGTGACTGTTGTATTCAATCCCGATGCAAATTCTGTGTGTCATCAACACTCTGATAGTCCACAGATTACACAATGCCACCTGATGTGCATCGGAAACTGCTACTGGTCTTCCAGGGAACGATCAAATCGTAGACTGTTTGAGAATTACTCCCATGGAGGAAAGTGCGAATGGTGACTGTTGTATTCCATCCCGATGCAAGTTCTGTGTTTCATCAACACTCTAATACTCAACAGATTACAGAATGACTCCAGATGTGCATCGGAAACTACTACTGGTCTTCCAGGGAACGATCAAAGCGTAGACTGTTTGAGACATTACTCAAATGGAGGAAAATGCACATGGTGACTGTTGTATTCAATCCCGATGCAATTTCTGTATTTCATCAACACTCTGATACTCCACAGATTACAGAATGCCTCCAGATGTGCATCGGAAACTTCTACTGGTCTTCCAGGGAACGATCAAAGCATAGACTGTTTGAGACATACCTCCCGTGTAGGAAAGTGCGCATGGTGACTGTTATATTCAATCCCGATGCAATTTCTGTGTTTCATCAACACTCTGATAGTCTACAGATTACAGAATGCCGCCAGATGTTCATCGGAAACTACTAATGGTCTTCCAGGGAACGATCAAAGCGTAGACTGTTTGAGACATTACTACCGTGGAGGAAAGTGCGCATGGTGACTGTTGTATTTAATCCCGATGCAATTTCTGTGTTTCATCAACACTCTGATAGTCTACAGATTACAGAATGCCATCAGATGTGCATCGGAAACTACTACTGGTCTTCCAGGGAACGATCAAAGCGTAGAATGTTTGGGACATTACTCCCATGGAGGAAAGTGGGCATGGTGACAGTTGTATTCAATACCGATGCAATTTCTGTGTTTCATCAAGACTCTGATAGTCCACAGATTACAGAATGCCACCAGATGTGGATCGGAAACTACTACTGGTCTTCCAGGGAACGATCAAAAGCGTAGACTGTTTGAGACATATCTCCCGTGGAAGAAAGTGCGCATGGTGACTGTTGTATTTAATCCCGATGCAATTTCTGTGTTTCATCAACACTCTGATAGTCTACAGATTACAGAATGCCATCAGATGTGCATCTGAAACTACTACTGGTCTTCCAGGGAACGATCAAAGCGTAGACTCTTTGAGAATTACTCCCATGGAGGAAAGTGCGCATGGTGACTGTTGTATTCAATCCCGATCTAATTTCAGTGTTTCATCAACACTCTGATACTCCACAGATTACAGAATGCCTCCAGATGTGCATCGGAAACTACTTCTTGTCTTCCAGGGAACGATCAAAACGTAGACTGTTTGAGACATTACTCCCATGGAGGAAAGTGCGCATCGTGATTGTTGTATTCAATCCCGATGCAATTTCTGTGTTTCATCAACACTCTGATAGTCCACAGATTACAGAATGCCTTCAGATGTGCATCGGAAACTAATACTGGTCTTCCAGGGAAAGATCAAAGCGTAGAATATTCGGGACATTACTCCCATGGAGGAAAGTGCGCATGGTGGTTGTTGTATTCAATCCTGATGCAATTTCTGTGTGTCATCAACACTCTGTTAGTCCACAGATTACAGAATGCCTCCAGATGTGCATCGGAAACTACTACTGGTCTTCCAGGGAACGATCAAAACGTAAACTCTTTGAGACATTACTCCCATGGAGGAAATTGCGCATCGTGACTGTTGTATTCAATCCCGATGCAATTACTGTGTTTCATCAACACTTTGATGGTCTACACATTACAGAATGCCACCAGATGTGCATCGGAAACTACTACTGGTCTTCCAGGAAACGATCAAAGCGTAGATTGTTTGAGACATTACTTTTATGGAGGAATGTGCGCATGGTGACTGTTGTATTCGATCCCGATGCAATTTCTGTGTTTCATCAACACTCTGATAGTCCTGAGATTACAGAATGCCTCCAGATGTGCTTCGGAAACCACTACTGGTCTTCCAGTGAACGATCAAAACGTAGGCTGTTTGAGATATACCTCCCGTGTAGGAAAGTGCGCATGGTGACTGTTATATTCAATCCCGCTGCAATTTCTGTGTTTCATCAACACTCTGATAGTCCACAGATTACAGAATGCAGCCAGATGTTCATCGGAAACTACTAATGGTCTTCCAGGGAACGATCAAAGCGTAGACTGTTTGAGACATTACTTTTATGGAGGAATGTGGGCATGGTGACTGTTGTATGCGATCCCGATGCAATTTCTGTGTTTCATCAACACTCTGATAGTCCTCAGATTACAGAATGCCTCCAGATGTGCATCGGAAACCACTACTGGTCTTCCAGTGAACGATCAAAACGTAGACTGTTTGAGATATAACTTCCGTGTAGGAAAGTGCGCATGGCGACTGTTATATTCAATCCCGAAGCAATTTCTGTGTTTCATCAACACTCTGATAGTCATCAGATTACAGAATGCCTCCAGATGTGCATCGGAAACTACTACTGGTCTTCCAGGGAACGATCAAAGCGTAGACTCTTTCAGACATTACCTCCATGGGGGAAAGTGCGAAAGGTGACTGTTCTATTCAATACCGATGCAATTTCTGTGTTTCATCAACACTCTGATGGTCCACAGATTACAGAATGCCACCAGATGTGCATCGGAAACTAATACTGGTCTTCCAGGGAACGACCAAAGCGTAGAATGTTTGGGACATTACTCCCATGGAGGAAAGTGCGCATGGTGATTGTTGTATTCAATCCTGATGCAATTTCTGTGTGTCAACAACACTCTGATAGTCCACAGATTACAGAATGTCTCCAGATATGCATCGGAAACTACTACTGGTCTTCCAGGGAACAATCAAAACGTAAACTCTTTGAGACATTACTCCCATGGAGGAAATTGCGCATGGTGACTGTTGTATTCAATCCCGATGCATTATCTGTCTTTCATCAACACTCTGATAGTCCACAGGTTACAGAATCCCTCCAGATGTGCATCGGAACCTACTACTGGTCTCCCTGGGAACGATCAAAACGTAGACTGTTTGAGACATTATTCCCATGGAGGAAAGTGCCCATGGTGACATTTGTATTCAATCCCGATGCAATTACTGTGTTTCATCAACACTTTGATGGTCTACACATTACAGAATGCCACCAGATGTGCATCGGAAACTACTACTGGTCTTCCAGGAAACGATTAAAGCGTAGATTGTTTGAGACATTACTTTTATGGAGGAATGTGCGCATGGTGACTGTTGTATTCGATCCCGATGCAATTTCTGTGTTTCATCAACACTCTGATAGTCCTGAGATTACAGAATGCCTCCAGATGTGCTTCGGAAACCACAACTGGTCTTCCAGTGAACGATCAAAACGTAGGCTGTTTGAGATATACCTCCCGTGTAGGAAAGTGCGCATGGTGACTGTTATATTTAATCCCGATGCAATTTCTGTGTTTCATCAACACTCTGATAGTCCACAGATTACAGAATGCAGCCAGATGTTCATCGGAAACTACTAATGGTCTTCCAGGGAACGATCAAAGCGTAGACTGTTTGAGACATTACTTTTATGGAGGAATGTGGGCATGGTGACTGTTGTATGCGATCCCGATGCAATTTCTGTGTTTCATCAACACTCTGATAGTCCTCAGATTACAGAATGCCTCCAGATGTGCATCGGAAACCACTACTGGTCTTCCAGTGAACGATCAAAACGTAGACTGTTTGAGATATACCTCCCGTGTAGGAAAGTGCGCATGGTGACTGTTATATTCAATCCCGATGCAATTTCTGTGTTTCATCAACACTCTGATAGTCCACAGATTACAGAATGCCTCCAGATGTGCATCGGAAACTACTATTTGTCTTCCAGGGAACGATCAAAGCGTAGACTGTTTGAGACATTACCCCCATGGAGGAAAGTGCGCATGGTGACTGTTGTACTCAATCCCTATGCAATTTCTGTGTTTCATCAACACTCTGACAGTCCACAGACTACAGAATGCCTCCAGATGTGCATCGGAAACTACTACTGGGCTTCCAGTGAACGGATGAAGCGTAGACTGTTTGAGACATTACCCCCATGGAGGAAAGTGCGCATGGTGACTGTTGTATTCAATCCCGATGCAATTTCTGTGTTTCATCAACACTCTGATAGTCTACAGATAAGAGAATGCATCCAGATGTGCATCGGAAACTACTACTGGTCTTCCAGGGAACGATCAAAGCGTAGACTGTTTGAGACATACCTCCCGTGGAAGAAAGTGCGCATGGTGACTGTTGTATTCAATCCCGATGCTATTTCTGTGTTTCATCAACACTGTTATAGTCCACAGTTTACAGAATGCCATCAGATGTGCATCGGAAACTACTACTGGTCTTCCAGGGAACGATCGTGGCGTAGACTGTTTGAGAATTACTCCCATGGAGGAAAGTGCGCATGGTGACTGTTGTATACAATCCCGGTGTAATTTCAGTGTTTAATCAACACTCTGATAGTCAACAGATTACAGAATGCCTCCAGATGTGCATCGGAAACTACTACTGGTCTTCCAGGGAATGATCAAGGCGTAGACTGTTTGGGACATTACTCCAATGGAGGAAAGTGCGCATGGTGATTGTTGTATTCAATCCTGATGCAATTTCTGTGTGTCATCAACACTCTGATATTCCACAGATTACAGAATGCCTCCAGATGTGCATCGGAAACTACTACTGGTCTTCCAGGGAACGATCAAAGCGTAAACTCTTTGAGACATTACTAACATGGAGGAAAGTGAACATGGTGACTGTTGTATTCAATCCCGATGCAATTTCTGTGTTTCATCAACAGTTTGATAGTCCACATATATCAGAATACCACTAGAAGTGCATCGGAAACTACTGCTGGTCTTCCAAAGAACGATCAAAGCTTAGACTGTTAGAGACATTACACCCATGGAGGAAAGTGCCCATGGTGACATTTGTATTCAATCCCGATGCAATTACTGTGTTTCATCAACACTTTGATGGTCAACACATTACAGAATGCCACCAGATGTGCATCGGAAACTACTACTGGTCTTCCAGGGAACGATCAAAGCGTAGACTGTTTGAGACATTACTTTTATGGAGGAATGTGCGCATGGTGACTGTTGTATTCGATCCCGATGCAATTTCTGTGTTTCATCAACACTCTGATAGTCCTCAGATTACAGAATGCCTCCAGATGTGCATCGGAAACCACTACTGGTCTTCCAGTGAACGATCAAAACATAGACTGTTTGAGATATACCTCCCGTGTAGGAAAGTGCGCATGGTGACTGTTATATTCAAACCCGATGCAATTTCTGTGTTTCATCAACACTCTGATAGTCCACAGATTACAGAATGCAGCCAGATGTTCACCGGAAACTACTAATGGTCTTCCAGGGAACGATCAAAGCGTAGACTGTTTGAGACATTACTACCGTGGAGGAAAGTGCGGATTGTGACTGTTGTATTCAATACCGATGCAATTTCTGTGTCTCATTAACACTCTGATACTCCACAGATTACAGAATGCCACGAGATGATCATCGGAAACTACTACTGGTCTTCCAGGGAACGATGGAAGCGTAGACTCTTTCAGACATTACTCCCATGGAGGAAAGTGTGGATGGTGACTGTTGTATTCAATACCGATGCAATTTCTGTGTTTCATCAACACTCTGATAGTCCACAGATTACAGAATGCCACCAGATGTGCATCGGAAACTACTACTGGTCTTCCAGGGAACGATCAAAGCGTAGACTGTTTGAGAATTACTCCCATGGAGGAAAGTGCGCATGGTGACTGTTGTATTCAATCCCGATGTAATTTCAGTGTTTCATCAACACTCTGATACTCCACAGATTACAGAATGCCTCCAGATGTGCATCGGAAACTACTACTTGTCTTCCAGGGAACGATCAAAGCGTAGACTGTTTGAGACATTACTCCCATGGAGGAAAGTGCGCATCGTGATTGTTGTATTCAGTCCCGATGCAATTTATGTGTTTCATCAACACTCTGATAGTCCACAGATTACAGAATGCCTCCAGATGTGCATCGGGAACTACTACTGGTCTTTCAGGGAACGACCAAAGCGTAGAATGTTTGGGACATTACTCCCATGGAGGAAAGTGCGCATGGTGATTGTTGTATTCAATCCTGATGCAATTTCTGTGTGTCAACAACACTCTGATAGTCCACAGATTACAGAATGTCTCCAGATATGCATCGGAAACTACTACTGGTCTTCCAGGGAACGATCAAAACGTAATCTCTTTGAGACATTACTCCCATGGAGGAAATTGCGCATGGTGACTGTTGTATTCAATCCCGATGCATTATCTGTCTTTCATCAACACTCTGATAGTCCACAGGTTACAGAATCCCTCCAGATGTGCATCGGAACCTACTACTGGTCTCCCTGGGAACGATCAAAACGTAGACTGTTTGAGACATTATTCCCATGGAGGAAAGTGCGCATGGTGACTGTTGTATTCAATCCCGATGCAATTTCTGTGTTTCATCCACACTTTGATAGTCCACAGATTACAGAATACCACCAGACGTGCATCGGAAACTACTACTGGTCTTCCAAAGAACGATCAAAGTTTAGACTGCTTGAGACATTACTCCCATGGAGGAAACTGCGCATGGTGACTGTTGTATTCAATCCCGATGCAATTTCTGTTTTTCATCAACACTCTGATAATCCACAGATTACAGAATGCCTCGAGATGTGCATCGGAAACTACTACTGGTCTTCCAGGGAACGATCAAAGCGTAGACTGCTTGAGACATTACTCCCATGGAGGAAACTGCGCATGATTACTGTTGTATTCAATCCCGATGCAATTTCTGTGTTTCATCAACACTCTGATAGTCCACAGATAACAGAATGCCTCCAGATGTGCATCGGAAACTACTACTGGTCATCCAGGGAACGATCAAAGCGTAAACTTATTGAGACATTACTCCCATTTAGGAAAGTGCGCATGGTGACTGTTGTATTCAATCCCGATGCAATTTCTGTCTTTCATCAACATTCTGATAGTCCACAGTTTACAGAATGCCTCCAGATGTGCATCCGAAACTACTACTGGTCTTCCAGGGAACGATCAAAGCGTAGACTGTTTGAGACATTACTCCCATGGAGGGAAGTGCGCATGGTGACTGTTGTATTCAATCCAGATGCAATTTCTGTGTTTCATAAACACTCTGATACTCCACAGATTACAGAATGCCTCCAGATGTGCATCGGAAACTACTACTGGTCTTCCAGGGAACGATCAAAGCGTAGACTGTTAGAGACATTACACCCATGGAGGAAAGTGCGCATGGTGACAGTTGTATTCAATCCTGATTCAATTACTGTGTTTCATCAACACTTTGATAGTCTACACATTACAGAATGCCACCAGATGTGCATCGGAAACTACTACTGGTCTTCCAGGGAACGATCAAATCGTACATTGTTTGAGACATAACTCCCGTGAAGGAAAGTGCGCATGGTGAGTGTTGTATTCAATCCCGATGCAATTTCTGTGTTTCATCAACACTCTGATAGTCAACAGATAACAGAATGCCTCCAGATGTGCATCGGAAACTACTACTGGTCATCCAGGGAACGATCAAAGCGTAAACTTATTGAGACATTACTCCCATGGAGGAAAGTGCGCATGGTGACTGTTGTATTCAATCCCGATGCAATTTCTGTCTTTCATCAACATTCTGATAGTCCACAGTTTACAGAATGCCTCCAGATGTGCCAAGTTACAGAATGACTCCAGATGTGCATCGGAACCTACTACTGGTCTTCGTGGGAACGATCAAAGCGTAAACTGTTTGAGACATTATTCCCACCGAGGAAAGTGCGCATGGTGACTGTTGTATTCAATCCCGATGCAATTTCTGTATTTCATCAACAGTTTGATAGTCCACAGATATCAGAATACCACCAGAAGTGCATCGGAAACTACTACTGGTCTTCCAAAGAACGATCAAAGCTTAGACTGTTAGAGACATTACACCCATGGAGGAAAGTGCGCATGGTGACATTTGTATTCAATCCCGATGCAATTACTGTGTTTCAACAACACTTTGATGGTCAACACATTACAGAGTGCCACCAGATGTGCATCGGAAACTACTACTGGTCTTCCAGGGAACGATCAAAGCGTAGACTGTTTGAGACATTACTTTTATGGAGGAATGTGCGCATGGTGACTGTTGTATTCGATCCCGATGCAATTTCTGTGTTTCATCAACACTCTGATAGTCCACAGATTACAGAATGCAGCCAGATGTTCATCGGAAACTTCTAATGGTCTTCAAGGGAACGATCAAAGCGTAGACTCTTTGAGACATTACTACCGTGGAGGAAAGTGCGGATTGTGACTGTTGTATTCAATACCGATGCAATTTCTGTGTCTCATCAACACTTTGATACTCCACAGATTACACAATGCCACGAGATGATCATCGGAAACTACTACTGGTCTTCCAGGGAACGATCAAAGCGTAGACTCTTTCAGACATTACTCCCATGGAGGAAAGTGTGGATGGTGACTGTTGTATTCAATACCGATGCAATTTCTGTGTTTTATCAACACTCTGATAGTCCACAGATTACATAATGACACCAGATGTGCATCGGAAACTACTACTGGTCTTCCAGGGGACGATCAAAAGCGTAGACTGTTTGAGACATATCTCCCGTGGAAGAAAGTGCGCATGGTGACCGTTGTATTCAATCCCGATGCAATTTCTGTGTTTCATCAACACTCTGATAGTCCACAGATTACAGAATGTCGTCAGATGTGCATCGGAAACTACTACTGGTCTTCCAGGGAATGATCAAGGCGTAGACTGTTTGGGACATTACTCCAATGGAGGAAAGTGCGCATGGTGATTGTTGTATTCAATCCTGATGCAATTTCTGTGTGTCATCAACACTCTGATATTCCACAGATTACAGAATGCCTCCAGATGTGCATCGGAAACTACTACTGGTCTTCCAGGGAACGATCAAAACGTAAACTCTTTGAGATAGTACTCCCATGGAGGAAATTGCGCATCGTGACTGTTGTATTCAATCCAGATGCATTTTCTGTCTTTCATCAACAATCTGATAGTCCACAAGTTACAGAATGACTCCAGATGTGCATCGGAACCTACTACTGGTCTTCCTGGGAACGATCAAAGCGTAAACTGTTTGAGACATTATTCCCACCGAGGAAAGTGCGCATGGTGACTGTTGTATTCAATCCCGATGCAATTTCTGTGTTTCATCAACAGTTTGATAGTCCACAGATATCAGAATACCACCAGAAGTGCATCGGAAACTACTACTGGTCTTCCAAAGAACGATCAAAGCTTAGACTGTTAGAGACATTACACCCATGGAGGAAAGTGCCCATGGTGACATTTGTATTCAATCCCGATGCAATTACTGTGTTTCATCAACACTTTGATGGTCAACACATTACAGAATGCCACCAGATGTGCATCGGAAACTACTACTGGTCTTCCAGGGAACGATCAAAGCGTAGACTGTTTGAGACATTACTTTTATGGAGGAATGTGCGCATGGTGACTGTTGTATTCGATCCCAATGCAATTTCTGTGTTTCATCATCACTCTGATAGTCCTCAGATTACAGAATGCCTCCAGATGTGCATCGGAAACCACTACTGGTCTTCCAGTGAACGATCAAAACGTAGACTGTTTGAGATATACCTCCCGTGTAGGAAAGTGCGCATGGTGACTGTTATATTCAAACCCGATGCAATTTCTGTGTGTCATCAACACTCTGATAGTCCACAGATTACAGAATGCAGCCAGATGTTCATCGGAAACTACTAATGGTCTTCCAGGGAACGATCAAAGCGTAGACTGTTTGAGACATTACTACCGTGGAGGAAAGTGCGGATTGTGACTGTTGTATTCAATACCGATGCAATTTCTGTGTCTCATTAACACTCTGATACTCCACAGATTACAGAATGCCACGAGATGATCATCGGAAACTACTACTGGTCTTCCAGGGAACGATGGAAGCGTAGACTCTTTCAGACATTACTCCCATGGAGGAAAGTGTGGATGGTGACTGTTGTATTCAATACCGATGCAATTTCTGTGTTTCATCAACACTCTGATAGTCCACAGATTACAGAATGCCACCAGATGTGCATCGGAAACTACTACTGGTCTTCCAGGGGACGATCAAGAGCGTAGACTGTTTGAGACATATCTCCCGTGGAAGAAAGTGCGCATGGTGACTGTTGTATTCAATCCCGATGCAATTTCTGTGTTTCATCATCACTCTGATAGTCCACAGATTACAGAATGCCGTCAGATGTGCATCGGAAACTACTACTGGTCTTCCAGGGAACGATCAAAGCGTAGACTGTTTGAGAATTACTCCCATGGAGGAAAGTGCGCATGGTGACTGTTGTATTCAATCCCGATGTAATTTCAGTGTTTCATCAACACTCTGATACTCCACAGATTACAGAATGCCTCCAGATGTGCATCGGAAACTACTACTTGTCTTCCAGGGAACGTTCAAAGCGTAGACTGTTTGAGACATTACTCCCATGGAGGAAAGTGCGCATCGTGATTGTTGTATTCAGTCCCGATGCAATTTATGTGTTTCATCAACACTCTGATAGTCCACAGATTACAGAATGCCTCCAGATGTGCATCGGAAACTAATACTGGTTTTCCAGGGAACGACCAAAGCGTAGAATGTTTGGGACATTACTCCCATGGAGGAAAGTGCGCATGGTGATTGTTGTATTCAATCCTGATGCAATTTCTGTGTGTCAACAACACTCTGATAGTCCACAGATTACAGAATGTCTCCAGATATGCATCGGAAACTACTACTGGTCTTCCAGGGAACGATCAAAACGTAAACTCTTTGAGACATTACTCCCATGGAGGAAATTGCGCATGGTGACTGTTGTATTCAATCCCGATGCATTATCTGTCTTTCATCAACACTCTGATAGTCCACAGGTTACAGAATCCCTCCAGATGTGCATCGGAACCTACTACTGGTCTCCCTGGGAACGATCAAAACGTAGACTGTTTGAGACATTATTCCCATGGAGGAAAGTGCGCATGGTGACTGTTGTATTCAATCCCGATGCAATTTCTGTGTTTCATCCACACTTTGATAGTCCACAGATTACAGAATACCACCAGACGTGCATCGGAAACTACTACTGGTCTTCCAAAGAACGATCAAAGTTTAGACTGCTTGAGACATTACTCCCATGGAGGAAACTGCGCATGGTGACTGTTGTATTCAATCCCGATGCAATTTCTGTTTTTCATCAACACTCTGATAATCCACAGATTACAGAATGCCTCGAGATGTGCATCGGAAACTACTACTGGTCTTCCAGGGAACGATCAAAGCGTAGACTGCTTGAGACATTACTCCCATGGAGGAAACTGCGCATGATGACTGTTGTATTCAATCCCGATGCAATTTCTGTGTTTCATCAACACTCTGATAGTCCACAGATAACAGAATGCCTCCAGATGTGCATCGGAAACTACTACTGGTCATCCAGGGAACGATCAAAGCGTAAACTTATTGAGACATTACTCCCATTTAGGAAAGTGCGCATGGTGACTGTTGTATTCAATCCCGATGCAATTTCTGTCTTTCATCAACATTCTGATAGTCCACAGTTTACAGAATGCCTCCAGATGTGCATCCGAAACTACTACTGGTCTTCCAGGGAACGATCAAAGCGTAGACTGTTTGAGACATTACTCCCATGGAGGGAAGTGCGCATGGTGACTGTTGTATGCAATCCAGATGCAATTTCTGTGTTTCATAAACACTCTGATACTCCACAGATTACAGAATGCCTCCAGATGTGCATCGGAAACTACTACTGGTCTTCCAGGGAACGATCAAAGCGTAGACTGTTAGAGACATTACACCCATGGAGGAAAGTGCGCATGGTGACAGTTGTATTCAATCCTGATTCAATTACTGTGTTTCATCAACACTTTGATAGTCTACACATTACAGAATGCCACCAGATGTGCATCGGAAACTACTACTGGTCTTCCAGGGAACGATCAAATCGTACATTGTTTGAGACATAACTCCCGTGAAGGTAAGTGCGCATGGTGAGTGTTGTATTCAATCCCGATGCAATTTCTGTGTTTCATCAACACTCTGATAGTCAACAGATAACAGAATGCCTCCAGATGTGCATCGGAAACTACTACTGGTCATCCAGGGAACGATCAAAGCGTAAACTTATTGAGACATTACTCCCATGGAGGAAAGTGCGCATGGTGACTGTTGTATTCAATCCCGATGCAATTTCTGTCTTTCATCAACATTCTGATAGTCCACAGTTTACAGAATGCCTCCAGATTTGCCAAGTTACAGAATGACTCCAGATGTGCATCGGAACCTACTACTGGTCTTCGTGGGAACGTTCAAAGCGTAAACTGTTTGAGACATTATTCCCACCGAGGAAAGTGCGCATGGTGACTGTTGTATTCAATCCCGATGCAATTTCTGTGTTTCATCAACAGTTTGATAGTCCACAGATATCAGAATACCACCAGAAGTGCATCGGAAACTACTACTGGTCTTCCAAAGAACGATCAAAGCTTAGACTGTTAGAGACATTACACCCATGGAGGAAAGTGCGCATGGTGACATTTGTATTCAATCCCGATGCAATTACTGTGTTTCAACAACACTTTGATGGTCAACACATTACAGAATGCCACCAGATGTGCATCGGAAACTACTACTGGTCTTCCAGGGAACGATCAAAGCGTAGACTGTTTGAGACATTACTTTTATGGAGGAATGTGCGCATGGTGACTGTTGTATTCGATCCCGATGCAATTTCTGTGTTTCATCAACACTCTGATAGTCCACAGATTACAGAATGCAGCCAGATGTTCATCGGAAACTTCTAATGGTCTTCCAGGGAACGATCAAAGCGTAGACTGTTTGAGACATTACTACCGTGGAGGAAAGTGCGGATTGTGACTGTTGTATTCAATACCGATGCAATTTCTGTGTCTCATCAACACTTTGATACTCCACAGATTACAGAATGCCACGAGATGATCATCGGAAACTACTACTGGTCTTCCAGGGAACGATCAAAGCGTAGACTCTTTCAGACATTACTCCCATGGAGGAAAGTGTGGATGGTGACTGTTGTATTCAATACCGATGCAATTTCTGTGTTTCATCAACACTCTGATAGTCCACAGATTACATAATGACACCAGATGTGCATCGGAAACTACTACTGGTCTTCCAGGGGACGATCAAAAGCGTAGACTGTTTGAGACATATCTCCCGTGGAAGAAAGTGCGCATGGTGACCGTTGTATTCAATCCCGATGCAATTTCTGTGTTTCATCAACACTCTGATAGTCCACAGATTACAGAATGCCGTCAGATGTGCATCGGAAACTACTACTGGTCTTCCGGGGAACGATCAAAGCGTAGACTGCTTGAGACATTACTCCCATGGAGGAAACTGCGCATGATGACTGTTGTATTCAATCCCGATGCAATTTCTGTGTTTCATCAACACTCTGATAGTCCACAGATTACAGAAAGCCTCCAGATGTGCATCGGAAACAACTACTGGTCTTCCAGAGAACGGATGAAGCGTAGACTCTTTGAGACATTACCCCCATGGAGGAAAGTGCGCATGGTGACTGTTGTATTCAATCCCGATGCAATTTCTGTGTTTCATCAACACTCTGATAGTCCACAGATTAGCGAATGCCTCCAGATGTACATCGGGAACTACTACTGGTCATCCAGGGAACGATCAAAGCGTAAGCTCTTTGCGACATTACTCCCATGGAGGAAAGTGCTCATGGTGGCTGTTGTATTCAATCCCGATGCAATTTCTGTCTTTCATCAACATTCTGATAGTCCACAGTTAACAGAATGCCTACAGATGTGCATCGGAATCTACTACTGGTCTTCCAGGGAACGATCAAAAACGTAGACGGTTTTAGACATTACTCCCATGGAGGAAAGTGCGCATGGTGACTGTTGTATTCAATCCCGATGCAATTACTGTGTTTCATCAACACTTTGATAACCTACACATTACAAAATGCCACCAGATGTGCATCGGAAACAACTACTGGTCTTCCAGGGAACGACCAATCGTAGATTGTTTCAGACATAACTCCCGTGAAGGTAAGTGCGCATGGTGATTGTTGTAATCAATCCCGATGCAATTTCTGTGTTTCATCAACACTCCGATACTCCACAGATTACAGAATGCCTCCAGATGTACATCGGGAACTACTACTGGTCTTCCAGGGAACGATCAAAGCGTAGACTGTTAGAGACATTACACCCATGGAGGAAAGTGCGCATGGTGACTGTTGTATTCAATCCCGATGCAATTACTGTGTTTCATCAACACTTTGATAACCTACACATTACAAAATGCCACCAGATGTGCATCGGAAACAACTACTGGTCTTCCAGGGAACGACCAATCGTAGATTGTTTCAGACATAACTCCCGTGAAGGTAAGTGCGCATGGTGATTGTTGTAATCAATCCCGATGCAATTTCTATGTTTCATCAACACTCTGATAGTCTACACATTACAGAATGCAACCAGATGTGCATCGGGAAGGGTTACTGGTCTTCCAGGGAACGATCAAATCGTACATTGTATGAGACATAACTCCCGTGAAGGAAAGTGCGCATGGTGACTGTTGTATTCAATCCCGATGCAAATTCTGTGTTTCATCAACACTCTGATAGTCCACAAATTACAGAATGCCTCCAGATGTGCATCGGAAACTACATCTGGTCTTCCAGGGAACGATCAAAGCGTGGACTGTTTGAGACATTACTTTTACGGAGGAATGTGCGCATGGTGATTGTTGTATTCAATCCCGATGCAATTTCTGTGTTTCATCAACACTCTGATAGTCCACAGATAACAGAATGCCTCCAGATATGCATCGGAAACTACTACTGGTCATCCAGGGAACGATCAAAGCGTAAGCTCTTTGCGACATTACTCCCATGGAGGAAAGTGCGCATGGTGACTGTTGTATTCAATCCCGATGCAATTTCTGTCTTTCATCAACATTCTGATAGTCCACAGATAACAGAATGCCTCCAGATGTGCATCGGAAACTACTACTGGTCTTCCAGGGAACGATCAAAGCGTAGACTGTTTTAGACATTACTCCCATGGAGGAAAGTGCGCTTGGTTACTGTTGTATTCAATCCATATGCAATTTCTGTGTTTCATCAACACTCCGATACTCCACAGATTACAGAATGCCTCCAGATGTGCATCGGAAACTACTACTGGTCTTCCAGGGAACGATCAAAGCGTAGACTGTTAGAGACATTACACCCATGGAGGAAAGTGCGCATGGTGACTGTTGTATTCAATCCCGATGCAATTACTGTGTTTCATCAACACTTTGATAGTCTGCACATTACAAAATGCCACCAGATGTGCATCGGAAACTACAACTGGTCTTCCAGGGAACGACCAATCGTAGATTGTTTCATACATAACTCCTGTGAAGGAAAGTGCGCATGGTGACTGATGTATTCAATCCCGATGCAATTTCTGTGTTTCATCAACACTCTGATAGTCCACAGATTACAGAATTCCTCCAGTTGTGCATCGGAAACCACTACTGGTCTTCCAGGGAACGATCAAAGCGTAGACTGTTTGAGACCTTACTCCCATGTTGAAAAGTGCGCATGGTGACTGTTGTATTCTATCCCGATGCAATTTCTGTGCTTCATCAACATTCTGATAGTCCACAGTTTACGAAAAGCCTCCAGATGAGCCTCGGAAAGTACTACTGGTCTTCCAGGGAACGATCAAAGCGTAGACTGTTAGAGACATTACTCCCATGGAGGAAAGTGGGCATGGTGACTGTTGTATTCAATCCCGATGCAATTTCTGTGTTTCATCAACACTCTGATAGTCCACAGATTACAGAATGCCTCCAGATGAGCATCGGAAACTACTACTGGTCTTCCAGGGAACGATCAAAGCGTAAACTCTTTGAGACATGACTCCCATGGAGGGAAGTGCGCATGGTGACTGTTGTATTCAATCCCGATGCAATTTCTGTGTTTCATCAGCACTCGTATAGTCCACAGATTACAGAATGCCTCCAGATGTGCATCGGAAACTACTACTGGTCTTCCAGGGAACGATCAAAGCGTAAACTCTTTGAGACATGACTCCCATGGAGGGAAGTGCGCATGGTGACGGTTGTATTCAATCCCGATGCAAATTCTGTGTTTCATCTGCACTCGTATAGTCCACAGATTACAGAATGCCTCCAGATGTGCATCGGAAACTACTACTGGTCTTCCAGGGAACGATCAAAGCGTAAACTCTTTGAGACATGACTCCCATGGAGGGAAGTGCGCATGGTGACTGTTGTATTCAATCCCGATGCAAATTCTGTGTTACATCTGCACTCGTATAGTCCACAGATTACAGAATGCTTCCAGATGTGCATCGGAAACTACCACTGGTCTTCCTGGGAACGATCAAAGCGTAGACTATTTGAGACATTATTCTCATGAAGGAATGTGAGCATTGTGGCTGTTGTATTCACTCCCGAGTCAATTTCTGTGTTTCATCAACACTCTGATAGTCCACAGATTACAGAATGCCACCAGATGTGCATCGGAAACTACTACTGGTCTTCCAGGGAACGATCAAAGCGTAGACTGTGTCAGACATTACTCCCATGGAGGAAAGTGCGCATGGTGACTGTTGTATTCAATCCCGATGCTATTTCTGTGTTTCATCAACACTCTGATAGTCCACAGATTACCGAATGCCTCCAGATGCTCATGGGAAACTACTACTGGACTTCCAGGGAACGATCAAAGCGTAGACTGTGTGAGACATTACTCCCGTGGAGGAAAGTGCGCATGGTGACTGTTGTATTCAATCCCGAAAAAAATTTCTCTGTATCATCAACACTCTGATAGTCCACAGACAACAGAATGCCTCCAGACGTTCATCAGAAACTACTACTGGTCTTCCAGGTAACGATCAAAGCATAGACTGTTTGAGACATTACTCCCATGAAGGAAAGTGCGCATGGTGACTGTTGTATTCAATCCCGATGCAATTTCTGTGTTTCATCAACACTCTGATAGTCCACAGATTACAGAATGCCTCCAGATGTGCATCGGAAACCACTACTGGTCTTCCAGGGAACGATCAAAGCGTATACTGTTTGAGACATTACTCCCATGGAGGCAAGTGTGCATGGTGACTGTTGTATTCAATCCCGATGCAATTTCTGTGTTTCATCAACACTCTGATAGTCCACAGATTACAGAATGCCACCAGATGTGCAACGAAAACTACTACTGGTCTTCCGGGGAACGATCAAAGCGTAGACTGTTTGAGACATTAGTCCCGTGGAGGAAAGTGCGCATGGTGACTGTTGTATTCAATCCCGATGCAGTTTCTGTGTTTCGTCAACACTCTGATAGTCCAGATATTAGAGAATGCCACCAGATGTGCATCGGAAACTACTACTGGTATTCCAGGGAACGATCAATGAGTAGACTGTTTGAGACCTTACTCCCATGGAGAAAAGTGCGCATGGTGACTGTTGTATTCTATCCCGATGCAATTTCTGTGCTTCATCAACATTCTGATAGTCCACAGATTACAGAATGCCTCCAGATGTGCATCGGAAACTACTACTGGTCTTCCAGGGAACGATCAAAGCGTAAACTCTTTGAGACATGACTCCCATGGAGGGAAGTGCGCATGGTGACTGTTGTATTCAATCCCGATGCAAATTCTGTGTTTCATCTTCACTCGTATAGTCCACAGACTACAGAATGCCTCCAGATGTGCATCGGAAACTACTACTGGTCTTCCAGGGAACGATCAAAGCGTAAACTCTTTGAGACATGACACCCATGGAGGGAAGTGCGCATGGTGACTGTTGTATTCAATCCCGATGCAAATTCTGTGTTTCATCTGCACTCGTATAGTCCACAGATTACAGAATGCTTCCAGATGTGCATCGGAAACTACTACTGGTCTTCCTGGGAACGATCAAAGCGTAGACTATTTGAGACATTATTCTCATGAAGGAATGTGCACATTGTGGCTGTTGTATTCACTCCCGAGGCAATTTCTGTGTTTCATCAACACTCTGATAGTCCACAGTTTACAGAATGCCACCAGACGTGCATCGGAAACAACTACTGGTCTTCCAGGGAACGATCAAAGCGTAGACTGTTTGAGACATTACTCCCGTTAAGGAAAGTGCGCATGGTGACTGTTGTATTCAATTCCCATTCAATTTCGGTGTTTCATCAACACTCTGATTGTCCACAGATTACAGAATGCCACCAGATGTGCATCGGAAATTACTACTGGTCTTCCAGGGAACGATCAAAGCGTAGACTCTTAGAGACATTACTCCCATGGAGGAAAGTGCTCAAGGTGACTGTTGTATTCAATCCCGATGCAATTTCAGTGTTTCATCAACACTCTGATAGTCCACAGATTACAGAATGCCTCCAGATGTGCATCGGAAACCAATACTGGTCTTCTAGGGAACGATCAAAGCGTATACTGTTTGAGATATTACTCCCATGGAGGAAAGTGCGCATGGTGACTGTTGTATTCAATCCCGATGCAATTTCTGTGTTTCATCAACACTCTGATAGTCCACAGATTACAGAATGCCACCAGATGTGCAACGAAAACTACTACTGGTCTTCCGGGGAACGATCAAAGCGTATACTGTTTGTGACATTAGTCCCGTGGAGCAATGTGCGCATGGTGACTGTTGTATTCAATCCCGATGCAATTTCTGTGTTTCATCAACACTCTGATAGTCCACATATTACAGAATGCCACCAGATGTGCATCGGAAACTACTACTGGTCTTCCAGGGAACGATCAATGAGTAGACTGTTTGAGACCTTACTCCCATGGAGGAAAGTGCGCATGGTGACTGTTATATTCAATCCCGATGCAATTTCTGTGTTTCATCAGCACTCTTATAGTCCACTGATTACAGAATGCTTTCAGATGTGCATTGGAACTACTACTACCGGTCTTCCTGGGAACGATTAAAGCGTAGACTGTTTGAGACATTATTCCCATGAAGGAATGTGCGCATTGTGACTGTTGTATTCAATCCCGAGGCAATCTCTGTGTTTCATCAACACTCTGATAGTCCACAGATTACAGAATGCCACCAGATGTGCATCGGAAACTACTACTGGTCTACCAGGAACGATCAAAGCGTAGACTGTTTGAGACATTACTCCCGTGGAGGAAAGTGCGCATGGTGACTGTTGTATTCTATTCCGATGCAATTTCTGTGTTTAATCAACACTCTGATACGCCACAGATCACCGAATGCCACCAGGTGTGCATTGGAAACTACTACTGGTCTTCCAGGGAACGATGAAAGCGTAGACTGTTAGAGACATTACTCCCATGGTTGAAAGTGCGTATGGTGACTGTTGTACTCAACCCCTATGCAATATCTTTGTTTCATCAACACTCTGATAGTCTACATATTACAGAATGCCACCAGATGTGCATCGGAAACTACTACTGGTCTTCCAGGGAACGATCAAATAGTAGACTGCTTGAGACCTTACTCCCATGGAGGAAAATGCGCATGGTGACTGTTGTATTCAATCCCGATGCAATTTCTGTGTTTCATCAACACTCTGATAGTAAACAGATTACAGAATGCCTAAAGATGTGCATCGGAAACTACTACTGGTCTTCCAGGGAACGATCAAATCGTAGGCTGTTAGAGACATTACTCCCATGAAGGAAAGTGCGCATGGTGACTGTTGTATTCAATCCCGATGCAATATCTTTGTTTCATCAACACTCTGATAGTCTACTTATTACAGAATGCCACCAGATGTGCATCGGAAACTACTACTGGTCTTCCAGGGAACGATCAAAGCGTAGACTGTTTGAGACATTACTCCCATGGAGGAAAGTGCGCATGGTGACTGTTGTATTCAATCCCGATGCAATTTCTGTGTTTCATCAACACTCTGATAGTCCGCAGATTACCGAATGCCTCCAGATGCTCATGGGAAACTACTACTGGACTTCCAGGGAACGATCAAAGCGTAGACTGTTTGAGACATTAGTCCCGTGGAGGAAAGTGCGCATGGTGACTGTTGTATTGAATCCCGATGCAGTTTCTGTGTTTCGTCAACACTCTGATAGTCCAGATATTAGAGAATGCCACCAGATGTGCATCGGAAACTACTACTGGTATTCCAGGGAACGATCAATGAGTAGACTGTTTGAGACCTTACTCCCATGGAGAAAAGTGCGCATGGTGACTGTTGTATTCTATCCCGATGCAATTTCTGTGCTTCATCAACATTCTGATAGTCCACAGATTACAGAATGCCTCCAGATGTGCATCGGAAACTACTACTGGTCTTCCAGGGAACGACCAAAGCGTAAACTCTTTGAGACATGACTCCCATGGAGGGAAGTGCGCATGGTGACTGTTGTATTCAATCCCGATGCAATTTCTGTGTTTCATCAGCACTCGTATAGTCCACAGATTACAGAATGCCTCCAGATGTGCATCGGAAACTACTACTGGTCTTCCTGGGAACGATCAAAGCGTAGACTATTTGAGACATTATTCTCATGAAGGAATGTGCGCATTGTGGCTGTTGTATTCAATCCCGAGGGAATTTCTGTGTTTCATCAACACTCTGATAGTCCACAGATTACAGAATGCCACCAGATGTGCATCGGAAACTACTACTGGTCTTCCTGGGACCGATCAAAGCGTAGACTGTTTGAGACATTACTCCCGTGTAGGAGATTGCGCATGGTGACTGTTGTATTCTATCCCGATGCAATTTCTGTGTTTAATCAACACTCTGATACTCCACAGATTACAGAATGCCACCAGATGTGCATCGGAAACTACTACTGGTCTTCCAGGGAACGATCAAAGCGTAGACAGTTTGTGACATTACTCCCGTGGAGGAAAGTGCGCATGGTGACTGTTGTATTCAATTCCCATTCAATTTCTGTGTTTCATCAACACTCTGATTGTCCACAGATTACAGAATGCCACCAGATGTGCATCGAAAACTACTACTGGTCTTCCAGGGACCGATCAAAGCGTAGACTGTTTGAGACATTACTCCCGTGGAGGAAAGTGCGCATGGTGACTGTTGTAATCAATCCAGATGCAATTTCTGTGTTTCATCAACACTCTGATAGTCCACAGATTACAGAAAGCATACAGATGTGCATCAGAAACTACTACTGGTCTTCCAGGGAACCATCAAATCGTAGGCTGTTAGAGACATTACTCACATGGTTGAAAGTGCGCATGGTGACTGTTGTACTCAATCCCTATGCAGTATCTTTGTTTCATCAACACTCTGATAGTCTACATATTACAGAATGCCACCAGATGTGCATCGGAAACTACTAGTGGTCTCCCAGGGAACGATCAAAGCGTAGACTGTTTGAGACATTACTCCCATGGAGGAAACTGCGCATCAAGACTGTTGTATTCAATCCCGATGCAATTTCTGTGTTTCATCAACACTCTGAAAGTCCACAGATTACAGAAAGCATCCAGATGTTCAGCGGAAACTATCACTGGTCTTCCAGGGAACGATCAAAGCGTAGACTCTTAGAGACATTACTCCCATGGAGGAAAGTGCTCATGGTGACTGTTGTATTCAATCCCGATGCAATATCTGTGTTTCATCAATACTCTGATAGTCTACAGATTACAGAATGTCTCCAGATGTGCATGGAAACTACTACTGGTCTTCCAGGGAACGATCAAAATGTAGACTGTTTGAGACCTTACTCCCATGGAGGAAAGTGCGCATGGTGACTGTTGTATTCTATCCCGATGCAATTTCTGTGTTTCACCAACACTCTGATAGTCCACAGATTACAAAATGCCTCCAGATGTGCATCGGAAACTACTACTGGTCTTCTAGGGAACGATCAAAGCGTAGACTGTTTGAGACATTACTCCCATGGAGGAAACTGCTCATGGAGACTGTTGTATTCAATCCCGATGCAATTTCTGTGTTTCATCAACACTCTGATAGTCCACAGATTACGGAAAGCATCCAGATGTGCATCAGAAACTACTACTTGTCTTCCAGGGAGCGATCAAATCGTAGGCTGTTAGAGACATTACTCCCATGGTTGAAAGTGCGCATGGTGACTGTTGTATTCAATCCCGATGCAATTTCTTTGTTTCATCAACACTCTGTTAGTCTACATATTACAGAATGCCACCAGATGTGCATCGGAAACTACTACTGGTCTTCCAGGGAACGATCAAAGCGTAGACTCTTAGAGACATTACTCCCATGGAGGAAAGTGCTCATGGTGACTGTTGTATTCACTCCCGATGCAATTTCTGTGCTTCATCAACACTCTGATAGTCTACAGATTACAGAATGCCTCCAGATGTGCATCGGAAACTACTACTGGTCTTCCAGGGAACGATCAAAGAGTAGACTGTTTGAGACATTACTCCCGTGGAGGAAAGTGCGCATGGTGACTGTTGTATTCAATCCCGATGCAATTTCTGTGTTTCATCAACACTCTGATAGTCCACAGATTACTGAATGCCTCCAGATGCTCATGGGAAAGTACTACTGGTCTTCCAGGGAACGATCAAAGCATAGACTGTGTGAGACCATACTCCCGTGGAGGAATGTGCGCATGGTGACTGTTGTATTCAATCCCGATGCAATTTCTGTGTTTCATCAACACTCTGATAGTCCACAGATTACAGAATGCCTCCAGATGTGCATCGGAAACCACTACTGGTCTTCCAGGAACGATCAAAGCGTATACTGTTTGAGACATTACTCCCATGGAGGAAAGTGCGCATGGTGACTGTTGTATTCAATCCCGATGCAATTTCTGTGTTTCATCAACACTCTGATAGTCCACAGATTACAGAATGCTACCAGATGTGCAACGAAAACTACTACTGGTCTTCCGGGGAACGATCAAAGCGTAGAGTGTTTGAGACATTAGTCCCGTGGAGGAAAGTGCGCATGGTGACTGTTGTATTCAGTCCCGATGCAATTTCTGTGTTTCATCAACACTCTGATAGTCCACATATTAGAGAATGCCACCAGATATTGCATCGGAAACTACTACTGGTCTTCCAGGGAACGATCAATGAGTAGACTGTTTGAGACCTTACTCCCATGGAGGAAAGTGCACATGGTGACTGTTGTATTCTATCCCGATGCAATTTCTGTGTTTAATCAACATTCTGATACTCCACAGATTACAGAATGCCACCAGATGTGCATCGGAAACTACTACTGGTCTTCCAGGGAACGATCAAATTGTAGACTGTTTGAGACATTACTCCCGTGGAGGAAAGTGCGCATGGTGACTGTTGTATTCAATTCCCATTCAATTTCTGTGTTTCATCAACACTCTGATTGTCCACAGATTACAGAATGCCACCAGATGTGCATCGGACACTACTACTGGTCTTCCAGGGACCGATCAAAGCGTAGACTGTTTGAGACATTACTCCCGTGGAGGAAAGTGCGCATAGTGACTGTTGTATTCAATCCCGATGCAATTTCTGTGTTTCATCAACACTCTGATAGTCCACAGATTACAGAATGCCACCTGATGTGCATCGGAAACTACTACTGGTCTTCCAGGGAACGATCAAAGCGTAGACTGTTTGAGACATTACTTCCATGGAGGAAACTGCTCATGGAGACTGTTGTATTCAATCCCGATGCAATTTCTGTGTTTCATCAACACTCTGATAGTCCACAGGTTACAGAATGCCTATAGATGTGCATCGGAAACTACTACTGGTCTTCTAGGGAACGATCAAAGCGTAGACTGTTTGAGACATTACTCCCATGGAGGAAACTGCTCATTGAGACTGTTGTATTCCATCCCGATGCAATTTCTGTGTTTCATCAACACCCTGATAGTCCACAGATTACGGAAAGCATCCAGATGTGTATCAGAAACTACTACTGGACTTCAAGGGAACGATCAAATCGTAGGTTGTTAGAGACATTACTCCCATGGTTGAAAGTGCGCATGGTCACTGTTGTATTCAATCCCGATGCAAATCTTTGTCTCATCAACACTCTGATAGGCTACATATTACAGAATGCCACCAGATGTGCATCGGAAACTACTACTGGTCTTCCAGGGAACGATCAAGGCGTAGACTGTTTGAGACATTACTCCCATGGAGGAAACTGCGCATGGAGACTGTTGTATTCAATCCCGATGCAATTTCTGTGTTTCATCAACACTCTGAAAGTCCACAGATTACAGAAAGCATCCAGATGTGCATCGGAAACTACTACTGGTCTTCCAGGGAACGATCAAAGCGTAGACTCTTAGAGACATTACTCCCATGGAGGAAAGCGCTCATGCTGACTCTTGTATTCAATCCCGATGCAATATCTGTGTTTCGTCAACACTCTGATAGTCTACAGATTACAGAAAGCCTCCAGATGTGCATCAGAAACTACTACTGGTCTTCCAGGGAACGATCAAAGAGTAGACTGTTTGAGACATTACTCCCGTGGAGGAAAGTGCGCATGGTGACTGTTGTATTCAATCCCGATGCAATTTCTGTGTTTCATCAACACTCTGATAGTCCACAGATTACCGAATGCCTCCAGATGCTCATGGGAAACTACTACTGGTCTTCCAGGGAACGATCAAAGCGTAGACTGTGTGAGACATTACTGCCGTGGAGGAAAGTGCGCATGGTGACTGTTGTATTCAATCCCGATGCAATTTCTCTGTATCATCAACACTCTGATAGTCCACAGACAACAGAATGCCTCCAGATGTTCATCAGAAACTACTACTGGTCTTTCAGGGAACGATCAAAGCATAGACTGTTTGAGACATTACTCCCATGAAGGAAAGTGCGCATGGTGACTGTTGTATTCAATCCCGATGCAATTTCTGTGTTTCATCAACACTCTGATAGTCCACAGATTACAGAATGCCTCCAGATGTGCATCGGAAACCACTACTGGTCTTCCAGGGAACTATCAAAGCGTATACTGTTTGAGACATTACTCCCATGGAGGAAATTGCGCATGGTGACTGTTGTATTCAATCCCGATGCAATTTCTGTGTTTCACCAACACTCTGATAGTCCACAGGTTACAGAATGCCACCAGATGTGCAACGAAAACTACTACTGGTCTTCCGGGGAGCGATCAAAGCGTAGACTGTTTGAGACATTAGTCCCGTGGAGGAAAGTGCGCATGGTGACTGTTGTATTCAATCCCGATGCAATTTCTGTGTTTCATCAACACTCTGATAATCCACAGATTACAGAATGCCTCCAGATGTGCATCGGAAACTACTACTGGTCTTCCAGGGAACGATCAAATCGTAGACTGTTTGAGACATTACTCCCATGAAAGAAAGTGCGCATGGCGACTGTTGTATTCTATCCCGATGCTATTTCTGTGCTTCATCAACATTCTGATAGTCCACAGTTTACGAAAAGCCTCCAGATGAGCCTCGGAAAGTACTACTGGTCTTCCAGGGAACGATAAAAGCGTAGACTGTTAGAGACATTACTCCCATGGAGGAAAGTGGGCATGGTGACTGCTGTATTCAATCCCGATGCAATTTCTGTGTTTCATCAACACTCTGATAGTCCACAGATTACAGAATGCCTCCAGATGTGCATCGGAAACTACTACTGGTCTTCCAGGGAACGTCAAAGCGTAAACTCTTTGAGACATGACTCCCATGGAGGTAAGTGCGCATGGTGACTGTTGTATTCAATCCCGATGCAATTTCTGTGTTTCATCAGCACTCTTATAGTCCACAGATTACAGAATGCTTTCAGATGTGCATCGGAAACTACTACTGGTCTTCCTGGGAACGATCAAACTTAGACTGTTAGAGACATTACTCCCATGGAGGAAAGTGGGCATGGTGACTGTTGTATTCAATCCCGATGCAATTTCTGTGTTTCATCAACACTCTGATAGTCCACAGATTACAGAAAGCATCCAGATGTTCAGTGGAAACTATTACTGGTCTTCCAGGAAACGATCAAAGCGTAGACTCTTAGAGACATTACTCCCATGGAGGAAAGTGCTCATGGTGAGTGTTGTATTCTATCCCGATGCAATTTCTGTGTTTCACCAACACTCTGATAGTCCACAGATTACCGAATGCCTCCAGATGCTCATGGGAAACTACTATTGGTCTTCCAGGGAACGATCAAAGCGTAGACTGTGTGAGACATTACTCCCGTGGAGGAAAGTGCGCATGGTGACTGTTGTAATCAATCCCGATGCAATTTCTGTGTTTCATCAACACTCTGATAGTCCACAGATTACCGAATGCCTCCAGATGCTCATGGGAAACTACTACTGGTCTTCCAGGGAACGATCAAAGCGTAGACTGTGTGAGACATTACTCCCGTGGAGGAAAGTGCGCATGGTGACTGTTGTATTCAATCCCGATGCTTTTTCTCTGTATCATCAACACTCTGATAGTCCACAGACAACAGAATGCCTCCAGATGTTCATCAGAAACTACTACTGGTCTTCCAGGGAAAGATCAAAGCATAGACTGTTTGAGACATTACTCCCATGAAGGAAAGTGCGCATGGTGACTGTTGTATTCAATACCGATGCAATTTCTGTGCTTCATCAACACTCTGATAGTCCACAGATTACAGAAAGCATCCAGATGTTCAGTGGAAACTATTACTGGTCTTCCAGGGAACGATCAAAGCGTAGACTCTTAGAGACATTACTCCCATGGAGGAAAGTGCTCATGGTGAGTGTTGTATTCTATCCCAATGCAATTTCTGTGTTTCACCAACACTCTGATAGTCCACAGATTACCGAATGCCTCCAGATGCTCATGGGAAACTACTATTGGTCTTCCAGGGAACGATCAAAGCGTAGACTGTGTGAGACATTACTCCCGTGGAGGAAAGTGCGCATGGTGACTGTTGTATTCAATCCCGATGCAATTTCTGTGTTTCATCAACACTCTGATAGTCCACAGATTACCGAATGCCTCCAGATGCTCATGGGAAACTACTACTGGTCTTCCAGGGAACGATCAAAGCGTAGACTGTGTGAGACATTACTCCCGTGGAGGAAAGTGCGCATGGTGACTGTTGTATTCAATCCCGATGCTTTTTCTCTGTATCATCAACACTCTGATAGTCCACAGACAACAGAATGCCTCCAGATGTTCATCAGAAACTACTACTGGTCTTCCAGGGAAAGATCAAAGCATAGACTGTTTGAGACATTACTCCCATGAAGGAAAGTGCGCATGGTGACTGTTGTATTCAATCCCGATGCAATTTCTGTGTTTCATCAACACTCTGATAGTCCACAGATTACAGAATGCCTCCAGATGTGCATCGGAAACCACTACTGGTCTTCCAGGGAACGATCAAAGAGTATACTGTTTGAGACATTACTCCCATGGAGGAAAGTGCGCATGGTGACTGTTGTATTCAATCCCGATGCTATTTCTGTGTTTCATCAACACACTGATAGTCCACAGATTACAGAATGCCACGAGATGTGCAACGAAAACTACTACTGGTCTTCCGGGGAACGATCAAAGCGTAGACCGTTTGAGACATTAGTCCCGTGGAGGACAGTGCGCATGGTGACTGTTGTATTCAATCCCGATGCAATTTCTGTGTTTCATCAACACTCTGATAATCCACAGATTACAGAATGCCTCCAGATGTGCATCGGAAACTACTACTGGTCTTCCAGGGAACGATCAAATCGTAGACTGTTTGAGACATTACTCCCATGAAAGAAAGTGCGCATGGCGACTGTTGTATTCTATCCCGATGCAATTTCTGTGCTTCATCAACATTCTGATAGTCCACAGTTTACGAAAAGCCTCCAGATGAGCCTCGGAAAGTACTACTGGTCTTCCAGGGAACGATAAAAGCGTAGACTGTTAGAGACATTACTCCCATGGAGGAAAGTGGGCATGGAGACTGCTGTATTCAATCCCGACGCAATTTCTCTGTTTCATCAACACTCTGATAGTCCACAGATTACAGAATGCCTCCAGATGTGCATCGGAAACTACTACTGGTCTTCCAGGGAACGATCAAGGCGTAAACTCTTTGAGACATTACTCCCATGGAGGGAAGTGCGCATGGTGACTGTTGTATTCAATCCCGATGCAATTTCTGTGTTTCATCACCACTCTTATAGTCCACAGATTACAGAATGCTTTCAGATGTGCATCGGAAACTACTACTGGTCTTCCTGGGAACGATCAAAGCTTAGACTGTTAGAGACATTACTCCCATGGAGGAAAGTGGGCATGGTGACTGTTGTATTCAATCCCGATGCAATTTCTGTGTTTCATCAACACTCTGATAGTCCACAGATTACAGAATGCCTCCAGATGTGCATAGGAAACTACTACTGGTCGTCCAGGGAGCGATCAAAGCGTAAACCCTTTGAGACATGACTCCCATGGAGGGAAGTGCGCATGGTGACTGTTGTATTCAATCCCGATGCAATTTCTGCGTTTCATCAGCACTCTTATAGTCCACAGATTACAGAATGCTTTCAGATGTGCATCGGAAACTACTACTGGTCTTCAGGAACGATCAAAGCGTAGACTGTTTGAGACATTACTCCCATGGAGGAAACTGCGCATCTAGACTGTTGTATTCAATCCCGATGCAATTTCTGTGTTTCATCAACACTCTGAAAGTCCACAGATTACAGAAAGCATCCAGATGTTCAGTGGAAACTATTACTGGTCTTCCAGGGAACGATCAAAGCGTAGACTCTTAGAGACATTACTCCCATGGAGGAAAGTGCTCATGGTGAGTGTTGTATTCTATCCCGATGCAATTTCTGTGTTTCACCAACACTCTGTTAGTCCACAGATTACAGAATGCCTCCAGATGTGCATCGGAAACTACTACTGGTCTTCTAGGGACAGATCAAAGCGTAGACTGTTTGAGACATTACTCCCATGGAGGAAACTGCTCATGGAGACTGTTGTATTCCATCCCGATGCAATTTCTGTGTTTCATCAACACTCTGTTAGCCACAGATTACGGAAAGCATCCAGATGTGCATCAGAAACTACTACTGCTCTTCCAGGGAACGATCAAAGCGTAGACTGTTAGAGACATTACACCCATGGAGGAAAGTGCGCATGGTGACTGTTGTATTCAATCCCGATGCAATATCTTTGTTTCATCAACACTCTGATAGTCTACATATTACAGAATGCCACCAGATGTGCATCGGAAACTACTACTGGTCTTCCAGGGAACGATCAAAGCGTAGACTGTTTGAGACATTACTCCCATGGAGGAAACAGCGCATGGAGACTGTTGTATTCAATCCCGAAGCAAATTCTGTGTTTCATCAACACTCTGATAGTCTACAGATTACAGAATGCCTCCAGATGTGCATCGGAAACTACTACTGGTCTTCCAGGGAACGATCTAAGAGTAGACTGTTTGAGACATTACTCCCGTGGATGAAAGTGCGAATGGTGACTGTTGTATTCATCCCGATGCAATTTCTGTGTTACATCAACACTCTGATAGTCCACAGATTACCGAATGCCTCTAGATGCTATGGGAAACTACTACTGGTCTTCCAGGTAACGATCAATGCGTAGACTGTGTGATACATTACTCCCATGAAGGAAAGTGCGCATGGTGACTGTTGTACTCAATCCCGATGCAATTTCTGTGTTTCATCAACACTCTGATAGTCCACAGATTACAGAATGCCACCAGATGCGCATCGGAAACTACTACTGGTCTTCCAGGGAACGATCAAAGCGTAAACTGTTTGAGACATTACTTCCATGGAGGAAACTGCTCATGGAGACTGTTGTATTCAATCCCGATGCAATTTCTGTGTTTCATCAACACCCTGATAGTCCACAGATTACAGAAAGCATACAGATGTGCATCAGAAACTACTACTGGTCTTCCAGGGAACGATCAAATCGTAGGCTGTTACAGACATTACTCCCATGGTTGAAAGTGAGCATGGTGACTGTTGTACTCAATCCCTATGCAATATCTTTGTTTCATCAACACTCTGATAGTCTACATATTACAGAATGCCACCAGATGTGCATCGGAAACTACTACTGGTCTTCCAGGGAACGATCAAAACGTAGACTGTTTGAGACATTACTCCCATGGAGGAAAGTGCTCATGGTGACTGTTGTATTCAATCCCGATGCAATTTCTGTGTCTTATCAACACTCTGATAGTCAACAGATTACAGAATGCCTCCAGACGTGCATCGGAAACTACTACTGGTCTTCCAGGGAACGATCAAAAAGTAGACTGTTTGAGACATTACTCCCATGGAGGAAACTGCTCATGGAGACTGTTGTATTCCAACCCGATGCAATTTCTGTGTTTCATCAACACTCTGATAATCCACAGATTACGGAAAGCATCCAGATGTGCATCAGAAACTACTACTGGTCTTCCAGGGAACGATCAAATCGTAGGCTGTTTGAGACATTTCTCCCATGGTGGAAAGTGCGCATGGTGACTGTTGTATTCAATCCCGATGCAATTTCTTTGTTTCATCAACACTCTGATAGTCTACATATTACAGAATGCCACCAGATGTGCATCGGAAACTACTACTGGTCTTCCAGGGAACGATCAAAGCGTAGACTGTTTGAGACATTACTCCCATGGAGACTGTTGTATTCAATCCCGATGCAATTTCTGTGTTTCATCAACACTCTGAAAGTCCACATATTACAGAAAGCATCCAGATGTGCATCGGAAACTACTACTGGTCTTCCAGGGAACGATCAAAGCGTAGACTCTTAGAGACATTACTCCCATGGAGGAAAGTGCTCATGGTGACTTTTGTATTCTATCCCGATGCAATTTCTGTGTTTCATCAACACTCTGATAGTCTACAGATTACAGAATGCCTCCAGATGTGCATCGGAAACTACTACTGGTCTTCCATGGAACGATCAAAGAGTAGACTGTTTGAGACATTACTCCCGTGGAGGAAAGTGCGCATGGTGACTGTTGTATTCAATCCCGATGCAATTTCTGTGTTTCATCAACACTCTGATAGTCAACAGATTACCGAATGCCTCCAGATGCTCATGGGAAACTACTACTGGTCTTCCAGGGAACGATCAAAGCGTAAACTGTGTGAGACATTACTCCCGTGGAGGAAAGTGCTCATGGTGACTGTTGTATTCAATCTCGATGCAATTTCTCTGTATCATCAACACTCTGATAGTCCACAGACATCAGAATGCCACCAGATGTTCATCAGAAACTACTACTGGTCTTCCAGGGAACGATCAAATCATAGACTGTTTGAGACATTACTCCCATGAAGGAAAGTGCGCATGGTGACTGTTGTATTCAATCCCGATGCAATTTCTGTGTTTCATCAACACTCTGATTGTCCACAGATTACAGAATGCCTCCAATTGTGCATCGGAAACCACTACTGGTCTTCCAGGGAACGATCAAAGCGTATACTGTTTGAGACATTACTCCCATGGAGAAAAGTGCGCATGGTGACTTTTGTATTCAATCCCGATGCAATTTCTGTGTTTCATCAACACTCTGATAGTCCACAGATTACAGAATGCCACCAGATGTGCAACGAAAACTACTACTGGTCTTCCGGGGAACGATCAAAGCGTAGACTGTTTGAGACATTAGTCCCGTGGAGGAAAGTGCGCATGGTGACTGTTGTATTCAATCCCGATGCAATTTCTGTGTTTCATCAACACTGTGATAGTCCACATATTACAGAATGCCACCAGATGTGCATCGGAAACTACTACTGGTCTTCCAGGGAACGATCAATGAGTAGACTGTTTGAGACCTTACTCCCATGGCGGAAAGTGCGCATGGTGACGGTTGTAATCTATCCCGATGCAATTTCTGTGCTTCGTCAATATACTGATAGTCCACAGTTTACGAAAAGCCTCCAGATGAGCCTCGGAAAGTACTACTGGTCTTCCAGGGAACGATCAAAGCGTAGACTGTTAGAGACATTACTCCCACGGAGGAAAGTGCGCATGGTGACTGTTGTATTCAATCCCGATGCAATTTCTGTGTTTCATCAACACTCTGATAGTCCACAGATTACAGAATGCCTCCAGATGTGCATCGGAAAATACTACTGGTCTTCCAGGGAACGATCAAAGCGTAAACTCTTTGAGACATGACTCCCATGGAGGGAAGTCCGCATGGTGACTGTTGTATTCAATTCCGATGCAATTTCTGTGTTTCATCAGCACTCTTATAGTCCACAATTACAGAATGCTTTCAGATGTGCATCGGAAACTACTACTGGTCTTCCTGGGAACGATCAAAGCGTAGACTGTTTGAGACATTATTCCCATGAAGGAATGTGCGCATTGTGACTGTTGTATTCAATCCCGAGGCAATTTCTGTGTTTCATCAACACTCTGATAGTCCACAGATTACAGAATGCCTCCAGATGTGCATCGGATACTACTACTGGTCTTCCAGGGAACGATCAAAGCGTAGACTGTTTGAGACATTACTTCCATGGAGGAAACTGCTCATGGAGACTGTTGTATTCAATCGCGATGCAATTTCTGTGTTTCATCAACACTCTGATAGTCCACAGACTACAGAAATCATACAGATGTGCAACAGAAACTACTACTGGTCTTCCAGGGAACGATCAAATCGTAGGCTGTTAGAGACATTACTCCCATGGTTGAAAGTGCGCATGGTGACTGATGTACTCAATCCCTATGCAATATCTTTGTTTCATCAACACTCTGATAGTCTACATATTACAGAATGCCACCAGATGTGCATCGGAAACTACTACTGGTCTTCCAGGGAACGATCAAATCGTAGACTGTTTGAGACATTACTCCCATGGAGGAAACTGCGCATCTAGACTGTTGTATTCAATCCCGATGCAGTTTCTGTGTTTCATCAACACTCTGAAAGTCCACAGATTACAGAAAGCATCCAGATGTGCATCGGAAACTATTACTGGTCTACCAGGGAACGATCAAAGCGTAGACTCTTAGAGACATTACTCCCATGGATTAAAGTGCTCATGGTGAATGTTGTATTCAATCCCGATGCAATTTCTGTGTTTCATCAACACTCTGATAGTCTACAGATTACAGAATGCCTCCAGATGTGCATCGGAAACTACTACTGGTCTTCCAGGGAACGATCAAAGCGTAGACTGTGTGATACATTACCTCCATGGAGGAAAGTGTGCATGGTGACTGTTGTATTCAATCCCGATGCAATTTCTCTGTTTCATCAACACTCTGATAGTCCACAGACAACAGAATGCCTCCAGATGTTCATCAGAAACTACCACTATTCTTCCAGGGAACGATCAAAGCGTAGACTGTTTGAGACATTACTCCCATGAAGGAAAGTGCGCATGGTGACTGTTGTATTCAATCCCGATGCAATTTCTGTGTTTCATCAACACTCTGATAGTCCACAGATTACAGAATGCCTCCAGATGTGCATAGGAAACCACTACTGGTCTTCCAGGGAACGATCAAAGCGTAAACTCTTTGAGACATGACTCCCATGGAGGGAAGTGCGCATGGTGACTGTTGTATTTAATCCCGATGCAATTTCTGTGTTTCATCAGCACTCTCATAGTCCACAGATTACAGAATGCTTACAGATGTGCATCGGAAACTACTACTGGTCTTCCTGGGAACGATCAAAGCGTAGACTGTTTGTGACATTATTCGCATGAAGGAATGTGCGTATTGTGACTGTTGTATTCAATCCCGAGGCAATTTTTGTGTTTCATCAACACTCTGATAGTCCACAGATTACAGAATGCCTCCAGATGTGCATCGGTAACTACTACTGGTCTTCCAGGGAACGATCAAAGCGTAAACTCTTTGAGACATTACTCCCATGGAGGAAAGTGCGCATGCTGACTGTTGTATTCAATCACGATGCATTTTCTGTGTTTCATCAACACTCTGATAGTCCACAGATTACAGAACGCCACCAGATGTGCATCGGAAATTACTACTGGTCTTCCAGGGAACGATCAATGCGTAGACTGTTTCAGACATTACTCCCATGGCGGAAGTTACGGATGGTGACTGTTGTATTCAATCCCGATGCAATTTCTGTGTTTCATCAACACTCTGATAGTCTACAGATTACAGAATGCCTCCAGATGTGCATCGGAAACTACTACTGGTCTTCCAGGGAACGATCAAAGAGTACACTGTTTGAGACATTACTCCCGTGGAGGAAAGTGCGCATGGTGACTGTTGTATTCAATCCCGATGCAATTTCTGTGTTTCATCAACACTCTGATAGTCCACAGATTACCGAATGCCTCCAGATGCTCATGGGAAACTACTACTGGTCTTCCAGGGAACGATCAAAGCGCAAACTGTGTGAGACATTACTCCCGTGGAGGAAAGTGCTCATGGTGACTGTTGTATTCAATCCCGATGCAATTTCTCGGTATCATAAACACTCTGATAGTCCACAGACAACAGAATGCCTCCAGATGTTCATCAGAAACTACTACTGGTCTTCCAGGGAACGATCAAAGCATAGACTGGTTGAGACATTACTCCCATCAAGGAAAGTGCGCATGGTGACTGTTGTATTCAATCCCGATGCAATTTCTGTGTTTCATCAACACTCTGATAGTCTACAGATTACAGAATGCCTCCAGATGTGTATCGGAAACTACTACTGGTCTTCCAGGGAACGATCAAAGAGTAGACTCTTTGAGACATTACTTCCGTGGAGGAAAGTGCGCATTGTGACTGTTGTATTCAATCCCGATGCAATTTCTGTGTTTCATCAACACTCTGATAGTCCACAGATTACCGAATGCCTCCAGATGCTCATGGGAAACTACTACTGGTCTTCCAGGGAACGATCAAAGCGTCAACTGTGTGAGACATTACTCCCGTGGGGGAAAGTGCTCATGGTGACTGTTGTATTCAATCCCGATGCAATTTCTGTGTTTCATCAACACTCTGATTGTCCACAGATTACAGAATGCCTCCAATTGTGCATCGGAAACCACTACTGGTCTTCCAGGGAACGATCAAAGCGTATACTGTTTGAGACATTACTCCCATGGAGGAAAGTGCGCATGGTGACTTTTGTATTCAATCCCGATGCAATTTCTGTGTTTCATCAACACTCTGATAGTCCACAGATTACAGAATGCCACCAGATGTGCAACGAAAACTACTACTGGTCTTCCGGGGAACGATCAAAGCATAGACTGTTTGAGACATTAGTCCCGTGAAGGAAAGTGCGCATGGTGACTGTTGTATTCAATCCCGAGGCAATTTCTGTGTTTCATCAACACTCTGATAGTCCACAGATTACAGAATGCCACCAGACGTGCATCGGAATCTACTACTGGTCTTCCAGGAACGATCAAAGCGTAGACTGTTTGAGACATTACTCCCATGGAGGAAAGTGCGCATGGTGACTGTTGTATTCAATCCCGAGGCAATTTCTGTGTTTCATCAACACTCTGATAGTCCACAGATTACAGAATGCCACCAGACGTGCATCGGAATCTACTACTGGTCTTCCAGGAACGATCAAAGCGTAGACTGTTTGAGACATTACTCCCATGGAAGAAAGTGCGCATGGTGACTGTTGTATTCAATCCCGATGCAATTTCTGTGTTTCATCAACACTCTGATAGTCCACAGATTACAGAATGCCACCAGATGTGCAACGAAATCTACTACTGGTCTTCCGGGGAACGATCAAAGCGTAGACTGTTTGAGACATTAGTCCCGTGAAGGAAAGTGCGCATGGTGACTGTTGTATTCAATCCCGAGGCAATTTCTGTGTTTCATCAACACTCTGATAGTCCACAGATTACAGAATGCCACCAGACGTGCATCGGAATCTACTACTGGTCTTCCAGGAACGATCAAAGCGTAGACTGTTTGAGACATTACTCCCATGGAGGAAAGTGCGCATGGTGACTGTTGTATTCAATCCCGATGCAATTTCTGTGTTTCATCAACACTCTGATAGTCCACAGATTACAGAATGCCTCCAGATGTGCATCCGAAACTACTACTGGTCTTCCAGGGAACGATCAAAGCGTAAACTCTTTGAGACATGACTCCCATGGAGGGAAGTGCGCATGGTGACTGTTGTATTCAATCCCGATGCAATTTCTGTGTTTCATCAGCACTCTTATAGTCCACAGATACAGAATGCTTTAAGATGTGCATCGGAAACTACTACTGGTCTTCCTGGGAACGATCAAAGCGTAGACTGTTTGAGACATTATTCCCATGAAGGAAAGTGCGCATTGTGACTGGTGTATTCAATCCCGAGGCAATTTCTGTGTTTCATCAACACTCTGATAGTCCACAGATTACAGAATGCCACCAGACGTGCATCGGAATCTACTACTGGTCTTCCAGGAACGATCAAAGCGTAGACTGTTTGAGACATGACTCCCGTGGAGGAAAGTGCGCATGGTGACTGCTGTATTCTATCCCGATGCAATGTCTGTGTTTAATCAACACTCTGATACTCCACAGATTATAGAATGCCACCAGATGTGCATCAGAAACTACTACTGGTCTACCAGGGAATGATCAAAGCGTAGACTGTTTGAGACATTACTCCCATGGAGGAAACTGCGCATGGAGACTGTTGTATTCAATCCCGATGCAATTTCTGTGTTTCATCAACACTCTGAAAGTCCACATATTACAGAAAGCATCCAGATGTGCATCGGAAACTACAACTGGTCTTCCAGGGAACGATCAAAGCGTAGACTCTTAGAGACATTACTCCCATGGAGGAAAGTGCTCATGGTGACTGTTGTATTCTATCCCGATGCAATTTCTGTGTTTCATCCACACTCTGATAGTCTACAGATTACAGAATGCCTCCAGATGTGCATCGGAAACTACTACTGGTCTTCCAGGGAACGATCAAAGACTAGACTGTTTGAGACATTACTCCCGTGGAGGAAAGTGCGCATGGTGACTGTTGTATTCAATCCCGATGCAATTTCTGTGTTTCATCAACACTCTGATAGTCCACAGATTACCGAATGCCTCCAGATGCTCATGGGAAACTACTACTGGTCTTCCAGGGAACGATCAAAGCGTAAACTGTGTGAGACATTACTCCCGTGGAGGAAAGTGCTCATGGTGACTGTTGTATTCAATCCCGATGCAATTTCTCTGTATCATCAACACTCTGATAGTCCACAGACAACAGAATGCCTCCAGATGTTCATAAGAAACTACTACTGGTCTTCCAGGGAACGATCAAAGCATAGACTGGTTGAGACATTACTCCCATCAAGGAAAGTGCGCATGGTGACTGTTGTATTCAATCCCGATGCAATTTCTGTGTTTCATCAACACTCTGATAGTCCACAGATTACAGAATGCCTCCAGATGTGCATCGGAAACCACTACTGGTCTTCCAGGGAAAGATCAAAGCGTATACTGTTTGAGACATTACTCCCATGGAGGAAAGTGCGCATGGTGACTTTTGTATTCAATCCCGATGCAATTTCTGTGTTTCATCAACACTCTGATAGTCCACAGATTACAGAATGCCACCAGATGTGCAACGAAAACTACTACTGGTCTTCCGGGGAACGATCAAAGCGTAGACTGTTTGAGACATTAGTCCCGTGAAGGAAAGTGCGCATGGTGACTGTTGTATTTAATCCCGAGGCAATTTCTGTGTTTCATCAACACTCTGATAGTCCACAGATTACAGAATGCCACCAGACGTGCATCGGAATCTACTACTGGTCTTCCAGGAACGATCAAAGCGTAGACTGTTTGAGACATTACTCCCATGGAGGAAAGTGCGCATGGTGACTGTTGTATTCAATCCCGATGCAATTTCTGTGTTTCATCAACACTCTGATAGTCCACAGATTACAGAATGCCTCCAGATGTGCATCCGAAACTACTACTGGTCTTCCAGGGAACGATCAAAGCGTAAACTCTTTGAGACATGACTCCCATGGAGGGAAGTGCGCATGGTGACTGTTGTATTCAATCCCGATGCAATTTCTGTGTTTCATCAGAACTCTTATAGTCCACAGATACAGAATGCTTTCAGATGTGCATCGGAAACTACTACTGGTCTTCCTGGGAACGATCAAAGCGTAGACTGTTTGAGACATTATTCCCATGAAGGAAAGTGCGAATTGTGACTGTTGTATTCAATCCCGAGGCAATTTCTGTGTTTCATCAACACTCTGATAGTCCACAGATTACAGAATGCCACCAGACGTGCATCGGAATCTACTACTGGTCTTCCAGGAACGATCAAAGCGTAGACTGTTTGAGACATGACTCCCGTGGAGGAAAGTGCGCATGGTGACTGCTGTATTCAATCCCGATGCAATTTCTGTGTTTCATCAACACTCTGATAGTCCACAGATTACAGAATGCCACCAGATGTGCATCGGAAACTACTACTGCTCTTCCAGGGAACGATCAAAGCGTAGATTGTTTTAGACATTACTTTTATGGAGGAAAGTGTGCATGGTGACATTGGTATTCAATCCCGATGCAATTTCTGTGTTTCACCAACACTCTGATAGTCCACAGATTACAGAATGCCTCCAGATGTGCATCGGAAACTACTACTGGTCTTCCAGGGAACGATCAAAGCGTAGACTGTTTGAGACATTACTTCCATGGAGGAAACTGCTCATGGAGACTGTTGTATTCAATCCCGATGCAATTTCTGTGTTTCATCAACACTCTGATAGTCCACAGACTACAGAAATCATACAGATGTGCATCAGAAACTACTACTGGTCTTCCAGGGATCGATCAAATCGTAGGCTGTTGCAGACATTACTCCCATGGTTGAAAGTGCGCATGGTGACTGTTGTACTCAATCCCTATGCAATATCTTTGTTTCATCAACACTCTGATAGTCGACATATTACAGAATGCCACCAGATGTGCATCGGAAACTACTACTGGTCTTCCAGGAACGATCAAAGCGTAGACTGTTTGAGACATTACTCCCATGGAGGAAAGTGCGCATGGTGACTGTTGTATTCAATCCCGAGGCAATTTCTGTGTTTCATCAACACTCTGATAGTCCACAGATTACAGAATGCCACCAGACGTGCATCGGAATCTACTACTGGTCTTCCAGGAACGATCAAAGCGTAGACTGTTTGAGACATTACTCCCATGGAGGAAAGTGCGCATGGTGACTGTTGTATTCAATCCCGATGCAATTTCTGTGTTTCATCAACACTCTGATAGTCCACAGATTACAGAATGCCACCAGATGTGCAACGAAATCTACTACTGGTCTTCCGGGGAACGATCAAAGCGTAGACTGTTTGAGACATTAGTCCCGTGAAGGAAAGTGCGCATGGTGACTGTTGTATTCAATCCCGAGGCAATTTCTGTGTTTCATCAACACTCTGATAGTCCACAGATTACAGAATGCCACCAGACGTGCATCGGAATCTACTACTGGTCTTCCAGGAACGATCAAAGCGTAGACTGTTTGAGACATTACTCCCATGGAGGAAAGTGCGCATGGTGACTGTTGTATTCAATCCCGATGCAATTTCTGTGTTTCATCAACACTCTGATAGTCCACAGATTACAGAATGCCTCCAGATGTGCATCCGAAACTACTACTGGTCTTCCAGGGAACGATCAAAGCGTAAACTCTTTGAGACATGACTCCCATGGAGGGAAGTGCGCATGGTGACTGTTGTATTCAATCCCGATGCAATTTCTGTGTTTCATCAGCACTCTTATAGTCCACAGATACAGAATGCTTTAAGATGTGCATCGGAAACTACTACTGGTCTTCCTGGGAACGATCAAAGCGTAGACTGTTTGAGACATTATTCCCATGAAGGAAAGTGCGCATTGTGACTGGTGTATTCAATCCCGAGGCAATTTCTGTGTTTCATCAACACTCTGATAGTCCACAGATTACAGAATGCCACCAGACGTGCATCGGAATCTACTACTGGTCTTCCAGGAACGATCAAAGCGTAGACTGTTTGAGACATGACTCCCGTGGAGGAAAGTGCGCATGGTGACTGCTGTATTCTATCCCGATGCAATGTCTGTGTTTAATCAACACTCTGATACTCCACAGATTATAGAATGCCACCAGATGTGCATCAGAAACTACTACTGGTCTACCAGGGAATGATCAAAGCGTAGACTGTTTGAGACATTACTCCCATGGAGGAAACTGCGCATGGAGACTGTTGTATTCAATCCCGATGCAATTTCTGTGTTTCATCAACACTCTGAAAGTCCACATATTACAGAAAGCATCCAGATGTGCATCGGAAACTACAACTGGTCTTCCAGGGAACGATCAAAGCGTAGACTCTTAGAGACATTACTCCCATGGAGGAAAGTGCTCATGGTGACTGTTGTATTCTATCCCGATGCAATTTCTGTGTTTCATCCACACTCTGATAGTCTACAGATTACAGAATGCCTCCAGATGTGCATCGGAAACTACTACTGGTCTTCCAGGGAACGATCAAAGACTAGACTGTTTGAGACATTACTCCCGTGGAGGAAAGTGCGCATGGTGACTGTTGTATTCAATCCCGATGCAATTTCTGTGTTTCATCAACACTCTGATAGTCCACAGATTACCGAATGCCTCCAGATGCTCATGGGAAACTACTACTGGTCTTCCAGGGAACGATCAAAGCGTAAACTGTGTGAGACATTACTCCCGTGGAGGAAAGTGCTCATGGTGACTGTTGTATTCAATCCCGATGCAATTTCTCTGTATCATCAACACTCTGATAGTCCACAGACAACAGAATGCCTCCAGATGTTCATAAGAAACTACTACTGGTCTTCCAGGGAACGATCAAAGCATAGACTGGTTGAGACATTACTCCCATCAAGGAAAGTGCGCATGGTGACTGTTGTATTCAATCCCGATGCAATTTCTGTGTTTCATCAACACTCTGATAGTCCACAGATTACAGAATGCCTCCAGATGTGCATCGGAAACCACTACTGGTCTTCCAGGGAAAGATCAAAGCGTATACTGTTTGAGACATTACTCCCATGGAGGAAAGTGCGCATGGTGACTTTTGTATTCAATCCCGATGCAATTTCTGTGTTTCATCAACACTCTGATAGTCCACAGATTACAGAATGCCACCAGATGTGCAACGAAAACTACTACTGGTCTTCCGGGGAACGATCAAAGCGTAGACTGTTTGAGACATTAGTCCCGTGAAGGAAAGTGCGCATGGTGACTGTTGTATTTAATCCCGAGGCAATTTCTGTGTTTCATCAACACTCTGATAGTCCACAGATTACAGAATGCCACCAGACGTGCATCGGAATCTACTACTGGTCTTCCAGGAACGATCAAAGCGTAGACTGTTTGAGACATTACTCCCATGGAGGAAAGTGCGCATGGTGACTGTTGTATTCAATCCCGATGCAATTTCTGTGTTTCATCAACACTCTGATAGTCCACAGATTACAGAATGCCTCCAGATGTGCATCCGAAACTACTACTGGTCTTCCAGGGAACGATCAAAGCGTAAACTCTTTGAGACATGACTCCCATGGAGGGAAGTGCGCATGGTGACTGTTGTATTCAATCCCGATGCAATTTCTGTGTTTCATCAGAACTCTTATAGTCCACAGATACAGAATGCTTTCAGATGTGCATCGGAAACTACTACTGGTCTTCCTGGGAACGATCAAAGCGTAGACTGTTTGAGACATTATTCCCATGAAGGAAAGTGCGAATTGTGACTGTTGTATTCAATCCCGAGGCAATTTCTGTGTTTCATCAACACTCTGATAGTCCACAGATTACAGAATGCCACCAGACGTGCATCGGAATCTACTACTGGTCTTCCAGGAACGATCAAAGCGTAGACTGTTTGAGACATGACTCCCATGGAGGAAAGTGCGCATGGTGACTGCTGTATTCAATCCCGATGCAATTTCTGTGTTTCATCAACACTCTGATAGTCCACAGATTACAGAATGCCACCAGATGTGCATCGGAAACTACTACTGCTCTTCCAGGGAACGATCAAAGCGTAGATTGTTTTAGACATTACTTTTATGGAGGAAAGTGTGCATGGTGACATTGGTATTCAATCCCGATGCAATTTCTGTGTTTCACCAACACTCTGATAGTCCACAGATTACAGAATGCCTCCAGATGTGCATCGGAAACTACTACTGGTCTTCCAGGGAACGATCAAAGCGTAGACTGTTTGAGACATTACTTCCATGGAGGAAACTGCTCATGGAGACTGTTGTATTCAATCCCGATGCAATTTCTGTGTTTCATCAACACTCTGATAGTCCACAGACTACAGAAATCATACAGATGTGCATCAGAAACTACTACTGGTCTTCCAGGGATCGATCAAATCGTAGGCTGTTGCAGACATTACTCCCATGGTTGAAAGTGCGCATGGTGACTGTTGTACTCAATCCCTATGCAATATCTTTGTTTCATCAACACTCTGATAGTCGACATATTACAGAATGCCACCAGATGTGCATCGGAAACTACTACTGGTCTTCCAGGGAACGATCAAAGCGTAGACTGTTTGAGACATTACTCCCATGGAGGAAACTGCGCATCTAGACTCTTGTATTCAATCCCGATGCAGTTTCTGTGTTTCATCAACACTCCGAAAGTCCACAGATTACAGAAAGCATCCAGATGTGCATCGGAAACTATTACTGGTCTTCCAGGGAACGATCATAGCGTAGACTCTTAGAGACATTACTCCCATGGAGGAAAGTGCTCATGGTGACTGTTGTATTCAATCCCGATGCAATTTCTGTGTTTCATCAACACTCTGATAGTCTACAGATTACAGAATGCCTCCAGATGTGCATCGGAAACTACTACTGGTCTTCCAGGGAACGATCAAAGCGTAGACTGTGTGAGTCACTACTCCCATGGAGGAAAGTGCGCAAGGTGACTGTTGTATTCAATCCCGATGCAATTTCTCTGTTTCAGCAACACTCTGATAGTCCACAGACAACAGAATGCCTCCAGATGTTCATCAGAAAATACTACTGGTCTTCCAGGGAACGAACAAAGCGTAGACTGTTTGAGACATTACTCCCATGAAGGAAAGTGCGCATGGTGACTGTTGTATTCAATCCCGATGCAATTTCTGTGTTTCATCAACACTCTGATAGTCCACAGAATACAGAATGCCTCCAGATGTGCATAGGAAACCACTACTGGTATTCCAGGGAACGATCAAAGCGTAAACTCTTTGAGACATGACTCCCATGGAGGGAAGTGCGCATGGTGACTGTTGTATTTAATCCCGATGCAATTTCTGTGTTTCATCAGCACTCTTATAGTCCACAGATTACAGAATGCTTACAGATGTGCATCGGAAACTACTACTGGTCTTCCTGGGAACGATCAAAGCGTAGACTGTTTGAGACATTATTCCCATGAAGGAATGTGCGCATTGTGACTGTTGTATTCAATCCCGAGGCAATTTCTGTGTTTCATCAACACTCTGATAGTCCACAGATTACAGAATGCCTCCAGATGTGCATCGGAAACTACTACTGGTCTTCCAGGGAACGATCAAAGCGTAAACTCTTTGAGACATTACTCCCGTGGAGGAAAGTGCGCATGCTGACTGTTGTATTCAATCACGATGCATTTTCTGTGTTTCACCAACACTCTGATAGTCCACAGATTACAGAACGCCACCAGATGTGCATCGGAAATTACTACTGGTCTTCCAGGGAACGATCAAAGCGTAGACTGTTTTAGACATTACTCCCATGGCGGAAGGTGCGGATGGTGAATGTTGTATTCAATCCCGATGCAATTTCTGTGTTTCATCAACACTCTGATAGTTCACAGATTACAGAATGCCACCAGATGTGCATCGGAAACTACTACTGGTCTTCCAGGGAACGATCAAAGCGTAGACTGTATTAGACATTACTTTTATGGAGGAAAGTGCGCATGGTGACTTTGGTATTCAATCCCGATGCAATTTCTGAGTTTCACCAACACTCTGATAGTCCACAGATTACAGAATGCCTCCAGATGTGCATCATATACTACTACTGGTCCTCCAGGGAACGATCAAAGCGTAGACTGTTTCAGACATTATTCCCATGGAGGAAACTGCTCATGGAGACTGTTGTATTCAATCCCAATGCAATATCTTTGTTTCATCAACACTCTGATAGTCTACATATTACAGAATGCCACCAGATTTGCATCGGAAACTACTACTGGTCTTCCAGGGAACGATCAAAACGTAGACTGTTTGAGACATTACTCCCATGGAGGAAACTGCGCATGGAGACTGTTGTATTGATTCCCGATGCAATTTCTGTGTTTCATCAACACTCTGAAAGTCGACAGATTACAGAATGCATCCAGATGTGCATCGGAAACTACTACTGGTCTTCCAGGGAACGATCAAAGCGTAGACTCTTAGAGACATTACTCCCATGGAGGAAAGTGCTCATGGTGACTGTTGTATTCAATCCCGATGCAATTTCTGTGTTTCATCAACACTCTGATAGTCTACAGATTAGAGAATGCCTCCAGATGTGCATCGGAATCTACTACTGGTCTTCCAGGGAACGATCAAAGCGTGGACTCTTTGAGACATTACTCCCATGGAGGAAAGTTGCGCATGGTGACTGTTGTATTCAATCCCGATGCAATTTCTGTGTTTCATCAACACTCTGATAGTCCACAGATTACAGAATGCCGCCAGATGTGCAACGAAAACTACTACTGGTCTTCCGGGGAACGATCAAAGCGTAGACTGTTTGAGACATTAGTCCCGTGGAGGAAAGTGCACATGGTGACTGTTGTATTCAATCCCGTTGCAATTTCTGTGTTCCATCAACACTCTGATAGTCCACAGATTACAGAATGCCTCCAGATGTGCATCGTAAACTACTACTGGCCTTCCAGGGAACGATTAAAGCGTAAACTCTTTGAAACATGACTCCCATGGAGGAAGTGCGCATGGTGACTGTTGTATTCAATCCCGATGCAATTTCTGTGTTTCATCAGCACTCTTATAGTCCACAGATTACAGAATGCTTTCAGATGTGCATCGGAAATTACTACTGGTCTTCCTGGGAACGATCAAAGCGTAGACTGTTTGAGACATTATTCCCATGAAGGAATGTGCGCATTGTGACTGTTGTATTCAATCCCGAGGCAATTTCTGTGTTTCATCAACACTCTGATAGTCCACAGATTACAGAATGCCACCAGATGTGCATCGGAATCTACTACTGGTCTTCCAGGAACGATCAAAGCATAGACTGTTTGAGACATTACTCCTGTGGAGGAAAGTGTGCATGGTGACTGTTGTATTCAATCCCGATGCAATTTCTGTGTTTCATCAACACTCTGATAGTCTACAGATTAGAGAATGCCTCCAGATGTGCATCGGAATCTACTACTGGTCTTCCAGGGAACGATCAAAGAGTAGACTGTTTGAGACATTACTCCCGTGGAGGAAAGTGCGCATGGTGACTGTTGTAATCAATCCCGATGCAATTTCTCTGTTTCATCAACACTCTGATAGTCCACAGACAACAGAATGCCTCCAGATGTTAATCAGAAACTACTACTGGTCTTCCAGGGAACGATCAAAGCATAGACTGTTTGAGACATTACTCCCATGAAGGAAAGTGCGCATGGTGACTGTTGTATTCAATCCCGATGCAATTTCTGTGTTTCATCAACACTCTGATAGTCCACAGATTACAGAATGCCTCCAGATGTACATCGGAAACCACTACTGGTCTTCCAGGGAACGATCAAAGCGTGGACTCTTTGAGACATTACTCCCATGGAGGAAAGTTGCGCATGGTGACTGTTGTATTCAATCCCGATGCAATTTCTGTGTTTCATCAACACTCTGATAGTCCACAGATTACAGAATGCCGCCAGATGTGCAACGAAAACTACTACTGGTCTTCCGGGGAACGATCAAAGCGTAGACTGTTTGAGACATTAGTCCCGTGGAGGAAAGTGCACATGGTGACTGTTGTATTCAATCCCGATGCAATTTCTGTGTTCCATCAACACTCTGATAGTCCACAGATTACAGAATGCCTCCAGATGTGCATCGTAAACTACTACTGGCCTTCCAGGGAACGATTAAAGCGTAAACTCTTTGAAACATGACTCCCATGGAGGAAGTGCGCATGGTGACTGTTGTATTCAATCCCGATGCAATTTCTGTGTTTCATCAGCACTCTTATAGTCCACAGATTACAGAATGCTTTCAGATGTGCATCGGAAATTACTACTGGTCTTCCTGGGAACGATCAAAGCGTAGACTGTTTGAGACATTATTCCCATGAAGGAATGTGCGCATTGTGACTGTTGTATTCAATCCCGAGGCAATTTCTGTGTTTCATCAACACTCTGATAGTCCACAGATTACAGAATGCCACCAGATGTGCATCGGAATCTACTACTGGTCTTCCAGGAACGATCAAAGCATAGACTGTTTGAGACATTACTCCTGTGGAGGAAAGTGCGCATGGTGACTGTTGTATTCAATCCCGATGCAATTTCTGTGTTTCATCAACACTCTGATAGTCTACAGATTAGAGAATGCCTCCAGATGTGCATCGGAAACTACTACTGGTCTTCCAGGGAACAATCAATGAGTAGACTGTTTGAGACCTTACTCCCATGGAGGAAAGTGCGCATGGTGACTGTTGTATTCTATCCCGATGCAATTTCTGTGTTTCATCAGCACTCTTATGGTCCACAGATTACAGAATGCTTTCAGATGTGCATCGGAAACTACTACTGGTCTTCCAGGGAACAATCAATGAGTAGACTGTTTGAGACCTTACTCCCATGGAGGAAAGTGCGCATGGTGACTGTTGTATTCTATCCCGATGCAATTTCTGTGTTTCATCAGCACTCTTATGGTCCACAGATTACAGAATGCTTTCAGATGTGCATCGGAAACTACTACTGGTCTTCCTGGGAACGATCAAAGCGTAGACTGTTTGAGACATTATTCCCATGAACGAATGTGCGCATTGTGACTGTTGTATTAAATCCCGAGGAAATTTCTGTGTTTCATCAACACTCTGATAGTCCACAGATTACAGAATGCCACCAAACGTGCATCGGAAACTACTACTGGTCTTCCAGGAACGATCAAAGCGTAGACTGTTTGAGACATTACTCCCGTGGATTAAAGTGCGCATGGTCACTTTTGTATTCTATCCCGATGCAATTTCTGTGTTTAATCAACACTGTGATAGTCCACAGATTACAGAATGCCACCAGATGTGCATCGGAAACTACTACTGGTCTTCCAGGGAACGATCAAAGCGTAGACTGTTTTAGACATTACTTTTATGGAGGAAAGTGCGCATGGTGACATCGGTATTCAATCCCATTGCAATTTCTGTGTTTCACCAACACTCTGATAGTCCACAGATTACAGAATGCCTAAAGATGTGGATCGGAAACTACTACTGGTCTTCCAGGGAATGATCAAAGCGTAGACTGTTTGGGACATTACTTCCATGGAGGAAACTGCTCATGGAGACTGTTGTATTCAATCCTGATGCAATTTCTGTGTTTCATCAACACTCTGATAGTCCACAGATTACAGAAAGCATACAGATGTGCATCAGAAACTACTACTGGTCTTCCAGGGAACGATCAAAGCGTAGACTGTTAGAGACATTACTCCCATGGTTGAAAGTGCGCATGGTGACTGTTGTATTCAATCCCGATGCCATATGTTTGTTTCATCAACACTCTGATAGTCTACATATTACAGAATGCCACCAGATGTGCATCGGAAACTACTACTGGTCTTCCAGGGAACGAGCAAAGCGTAGACTGTTGGAGACATTACTCCCGTGGAGGAAAGTGCGCATGGTGACTGTTGTATTCAATCCCGATGCAAATTCTCTGTTTCATCAACATTCTGATAGTCCACAAATTACGGAAAGCCTCCAGATGTGCATCGGAAACTACTACTGGTCTTCCAGGGAACGATCAAAGCGTAGCCTGTTAGAGACATTACTCCCATGAAGGAAAGTGCGCATGGTGACTGTTGTATTCAATCCCGATGCAATTTCTGCGTTTCATCAACACTCTGATAGTTCACAGATTACAGAATGCCTCAAGATGTGCATCGGAAACTACTACTGGTCTTCCAGGGAGCGATCAAAGCGTAGACTGTTTTAGACATTACTTTTATGGAGGAAAGTGCGCATGGTGACATTGGTATTCAATCCCGATGCAATATCTTTGTTTCATCAACATTCCGATAGTCTACATATTACAGAATGCCACCAGATGTGCATCGGAAACTACTACTGGTCTTCCAGGAACGATCAAAGCGTAGCCTGTTAGAGACATTACTCCCATGAAGGAAAGTGCGCATGGTGACTGTTGTATTCAATCCCGATGCAATTTCTGTGTTTCATCAACACTCTGATAGTCTACAGATTACAGAATGCCTCCAGATGTGCAACGGAAATTACTGCTGGTCTTCCAGGGAACGATCAAAGAGTAGTCTGTTTGAGACATTACTCCCGTGGAGCAAAGTGAGCATGGTGACTGTTGTATTCAATCCCGATGAAATTTCTGTGTTTCATCAACAATCTGATAGTCCACAGATTACTGAATGCCTCCAGATGTGCATAGGAAACCACTACTGGTCTTCCAGGTAACGATCAAAGCGTAGACTGTTTGAGACATTACTCCCATGGAGGAAAGTGCGCATGTCGACTGTTGTATTCAATCCCGAAGCAATTTCTGTGTTTCATCAACACTCTGATAGTCCACAGATTACAGAATGCCACCAGATGTGCATCGAAAACTACTACTGGTCTTCCGGGGAGCGATCAAAGCGTAGACTGTTTGAGACATTAGTCCCGTGGAGGAAAGTGCGCATGGTGACTGTTGTATTCTATCCCGATCTAATTTCTGTGTTTCATCAGCACTCTTATAGTCCACAGATAACAGAATGCTTTCTGATGTGCATCGGAAACTACTACTGGTCTTCCTGGGAACGATCAAAGCGTAGACTGTTTGAGACATTACTCCCATGGAGGAAAGTGCTCATGGTGACTGTTGTATTCAATCCCGATGCAATTTCTGTGTTTCATCAACACTCTGATAGTCTACATATTACAGAATGCCTCCAGATGTGCATCGGAAACTACTACTGGTCTTCCAGGGAACGATCAAAGCGTAGACTGTTTGAGACATTAGTCCCGTGGAGGAAAGGGCGCATGGTGACTGTTGTATTCAATCCCGATGAAATTTCTGTGTTTCATCAACAATCTGATAGTCCACAGATTACAGAATGCCTCCAGATGTGCATAGGAAACCACTACTGGTCTTCCTGGAAACCATCAAAGCGTAGACTGTTTCAGACATTACTCCCATGGAGGAAAGTGCGCATGTCGACTGTTGTATTCAATCCCGATGCAATTTCTGTGTTTCATCAACACTCTGATAGTCCACAGATTACAGAATGCCACCAGATGTCCATCGAAAACTACTACTGGTCTTCCGGGGAACGATCAAAGCGTAGACTGTTTGAGACCTTAGTCCCGTTTAGGAAAGTGCGCATGGTGACTGTTGTATTCAATCCCGATGAAATTTCTGTGTTTCATCAACAATCTGATAGTCCACAGATTACAGAATGCCACCAGATGTGCATCAGAAACTACTACTGGTCCTCCAGGGAACGATCAATGAGTAGACTGTTTGAGACCTTACTCCTATGGAGGAAAGTGCGCATGGTGACTGTTGTATTCTATCCCGATGCAATTTCTGTGTTTCATCAGCACTCTTATAGTCCACAGATTACAGAATGCCACCAGATGTGCATCGGAAACTACTACTGGTCTTCCAGGAACAATCAAAGCGTAGCCTGTTAGAGACATTACTCCCATGAAGGAAAGTGCGCATGGTGACTGTTGTATTCAATCCCGATGCAATTTCTGTGTTTCATCAACACTCTGATAGTCTACAGATTACAGAATGCCTCCAGATGTGCAACGGAAACTACTGCTGGTCTTCCAGGGAACGATCAAAGAGTAGTCTGTTTGAGACATTACTCCCGTGGAGCAAAGTGAGCATGGTGACTGTTGTATTCAATCCCGATGAAATTTCTGTGTTTCATCAACAATCTGATAGTCCACAGATTACTGAATGCCTCCAGATGTGCATAGGAAACCACTACTGGTCTTCCAGGAAACGATCAAAGCGTAGACTGTTTGAGACATTACTCCCATGGAGGAAAGAGCGCATGTCGACTGTTGTATTCAATCCCGATGCAATTTCTGTGTTTCATCAACACTCTGATAGTCCACAGATTACAGAATGCCACCAGATGTGCATCGAAAACTACTACTGGTCTTCCGGGGAGCGATCAAAGCGTAGACTGTTTGAGACATTAGTCCCGTGGAGGAAAGTGCGCATGGTGACTGTTGTATTCTATCCCGATGCAATTTCTGTGTTTCATCAGCACTCTTATAGTCCACAGATTACAGAATGCTTTCTGATGTGCATCGGAAACTACTACTGGTCTTCCTGGGAACGATCAAAGCGTAGACTGTTTGAGACATTACTCCCATGGAGGAAAGTGCTCATGGTGACTGTTGTATTCAATCCCGATGCAATTTCTGTGTTTCATCAACACTCTGATAGTCTACATATTACAGAATGCCTCCAGATGTGCATCGGAAACTACTACTGGTCTTCCAGGGAACGATCAAAGCGTAGACTGTTTGAGACATTAGTCCCGTGGAGGAAAGTGCGCATGGTGACTGTTGTATTCAATCCCGATGAAATTTCTGTGTTTCATCAACAATCTGATAGTCCACAGATTACAGAATGCCTCCAGATGTGCATAGGAAACCACTACTGGTCTTCCAGGAAACCATCAAAGCGTAGACTGTTTCAGACATTACTCCCATGGAGGAAAGTGCGCATGTCGACTGTTGTATTCAATCCCGATGCAATTTCTGTGTTTCATCAACACTCTGATAGTCCACAGATTACAGAATGCCACCAGATGTCCATCGAAAACTACTACTGGTCTTCTAGGGAACGATCAAAGCGTAGACTGTTTGAGACATTAGTCCCGTGGAGGACAGTGCGCATGGTGACTGTTGTATTCAATCCCGATGAAATTTCTGTGTTTCATCAACAATCTGATAGTCCACAGATTACAGAATGCCACCAGATGTGCATCAGAAACTACTACTGGTCCTCCAGGGAACGATCAATGAGTAGACTGTTTGAGACCTTACTCCCATGGAGGAAAGTGCGCATGGTGACTGTTGTATTCTATCCCGATGCAATTTCTGTGTTTCATCAGCACTCTTATAGTCCACAGATTACAGAATGCTTTCAGATGTGCATCGGAAACTACTACTGGTCTTCCTGGGAACGATCAAAGCGTAGACTGTTTGAGACATTATTCCCATGAAGGAATGTGCGCATTGTGACTGTTGTATTCAATCCCGAGGCAATGTCTGTGTTTCATCAACACTCTGATAGTCTACATATTACAGAATGCCACCAAACGTGCATCGGAAACTACTACTGGTCTTCCAGGAACGATCAAAGCGTAGACTGTTTGAGACATTACTCCCGTGGATTTAAGTGCGCATGGTCACTTTTGTATTCTATCCCGATGCAATTTCTGTGTTTAATCAACACTCTGATAGTCCACAGATTACAGAATGCCACCAGATGTGCATCGGAAACTACTACTGGTATTCCAGGGAACGATCAAAGCGTAGACTCATAGAGACATTACTCCCATGGAGGAAAGTGCTCATGGTGACTGTTGTATTCAATCCCGATGCAATTTCTGTGTTTAATCAACACTCTGATAGTCCACAGATTACAGAATGCCACCAGATGTGCATCGGAAACTACTACTGGTATTCCAGGGAACGATCAAAGCGTAGACTCATAGAGACATTACTCCCATGGAGGAAAGTGCTCATGGTGACTGTTGTATTCAATCCCGATGCAATTTCTGTGTTTCATCAACACTCTGATAGTCTACAGATTACAGAATGCCACCAAACGTGCATCGGAAACTACTACTGGTCTTCCAGGAACGATCAAAGCGTAGACTGTTTGAGACATTACTCCCGTGGATTTAAGTGCGCATGGTCACTTTTGTATTCTATCCCGATGCAATTTCTGTGTTTAATCAACACTCTGATAGTCCACAGATTACAGAATGCCACCAGATGTGCATCGGAAACTACTACTGGTATTCCAGGGAACGATCAAAGCGTAGACTCATAGAGACATTACTTTTATGGAGGAAAGTGTGCATGGTGACATTGGTATTCAATCCCGATGCAATTTCTGTGTTTCACCAACACTCTGATAGTCCACAGATTACAGAATGCCTCCAGATGTGCATCGGAAACTACTACTGGTCTTCCAGGGAACGATCAAAGCGTAGACTGTTTGAGACATTACTTCCATGGAGGAAACTGCTCATGGAGACTGTTGTATTCAATCCCGATGCAATTTCTGTGTTTCATCAACACTCTGATAGTCCACAGACTACAGAAATCATACAGATGTGCATCAGAAACTACTACTGGTCTTCCAGGGATCGATCAAATCGTAGGCTGTTGCAGACATTACTCCCATGGTTGAAAGTGCGCATGGTGACTGTTGTACTCAATCCCTATGCAATATCTTTGTTTCATCAACACTCTGATAGTCGACATATTACAGAATGCCACCAGATGTGCATCGGAAACTACTACTGGTCTTCCAGGGAACGATCAAAGCGTAGACTGTTTGAAACATTACTCCCATGGAGGAAACTGCGCATCTAGACTCTTGTATTCAATCCCGATGCAGTTTCTGTGTTTCATCAACACTCTGAAAGTCCACAGATTACAGAAAGCATCCAGATGTGCATCGGAAACTATTACTGGTCTTCCAGGGAACGATCAAAGCGTAGACTCTTAGAGACATTACTCCCATGGAGGAAAGTGCTCATGGTGACTGTTGTATTCAATCCCGATGCAATTTCTGTGTTTCATCAACACTCTGATAGTCTACAGATTACAGAATGCCTCCAGATGTGCATCGGAAACTACTACTGGTCTTCCAGGGAACGATCAAAGCGTAGACTGTGTGAGTCACTACTCCCATGGAGGAAAGTGCGCATGGTGACTGTTGTATTCAATCCCGATGCAATTTCTCTGTTTCATCAACACTCTGATAGTCCACAGACAACAGAATGCCTCCAGATGTTCATCAGAAACTACTACTGGTCTTCCAGGGAACGAACAAAGCGTAGACTGTTTGAGACATTACTCCCATGAAGGAAAGTGCGCATGGTGACTGTTGTATTCAATCCCGATGCAATTTCTGTGATTCATCAACACTCTGATAGTCCACAGAATACAGAATGCCTCCAGATGTGCATAGGAAACCACTACTGGTATTCCAGGGAACGATCAAAGCGTAAACTCTTTGAGACATGACTCCCATGGAGGGAAGTGCGCATGGTGACTGTTGTATTTAATCCCGATGCAATTTCTGTGTTTCATCAGCACTCTTATAGTCCACAGATTACAGAATGCTTACAGATGTGCATCGGAAACTACTACTGGTCTTCCTGGGAACGATCAAAGCGTAGACTGTTTGAGACATTATTCCCATGAAGGAATGTGCGCATTGTGACTTTTGTATTCAATCCCGAGGCAATTTCTGTGTTTCATCAACACTCTGATAGTCCACAGATTACAGAATGCCTCCAGATGTGCATCGGAAACTACTACTGGTCTTCCAGGGAACGATCAAAGCGTAAACTCTTTGAGACACTACTCCCGTGGAGGAAAGTGCGCATGCTGACTGTTGTATTCAATCACGATGCATTTTCTGTGTTTCACCAACACTCTGATAGTCCACAGATTACAGAACGCCACCAGATGTGCATCGGAAATTACTACTGGTCTTCCAGGGAACGATCAAAGCGTAGACTGTTTTAGACATTACTCCCATGGCTGAAGGTGCGGATGGTGACTGTTGTATTCAATCCCGATGCAATTTCTGTGTTTCATCAACACTCTGATAGTCCACAGATTACAGAATGCCACCAGATGTGCATCGGAAACTACTACTGGTCTTCCAGGGAACGATCAAAGCGTAGACTGTATTAGACATTACTTTTATGGAGGAAAGTGCGTATGGTGACTTTGGTATTCAATCCCGATGCAATTTCTGTGTTTCACCAACACTCTGATAGTCCACAGATTACAGAATGCCTCCAGATGTGCATCATATACTACTACTGGTCCTCCAGGGAACGATCAAAGCGTAGACTGTTTCAGACATTATTCCCATGGAGGAAACTGCTCATGGAGACTGTTTTATTCAATCCCAATGCAATATCTTTGTTTCATCAACACTCTGATAGTCTACATATTCCAGAATGCCACCAGATTTGCATCGGAAACTACTACTGGTCTTCCAGGGAACGATCAAAACGTAGACTGTTTGAGACATTACTCCCATGGAGGAAACTGCGCATGGAGACTGTTGTATTGATTCCCGATGCAATTTCTGTGTTTCATCAACACTCTGAAAGTCGACAGATTACAGAATGCATCCAGATGTGCATCGGAAACTACTACTGGTCTTCCAGGGAACGATCAAAGCGTAGACTCTTAGAGACATTACTCCCATGGAGGAAAGTGCTCATGGTGACTGTTGTATTCAATCCCGATGCAATTTCTGTGTTTCATCAACACTCTGATAGTCTACAGATTAGAGAATGCCTCCAGATGTGCATCGGAATCTACTACTGGTCTTCCAGGGAGCGATCAAAGAGTAGACTGTTTGAGACATTACTCAAGTGGAGGAAAGTGCGCATGGTGACTGTTCTATTCAATCCCGATGCAATTTATGTGTTTCATCAAAACTCTGATAGTCCACAGATTACCGAATGCCTCCAGATGCTCATGGGAATCTACTACTGGTTTTCCAGGGAACGATCAAAGCGTAGACTGTGTGAGACATTACTCCCGTGGAGGAAAGTGCGCATGGTGACTGTTGTAATCAATCCCGATGCAATTTCTCTGTTTCATCAACACTCTGATAGTCCACAGACAACAGAATGCCTCCAGATGTTAATCAGACACTACAACTGGTCTTCCAGGGAACGATCAAAGCATAGACTGTTTGAGACATTACTCCCATGAAGGAAAGTGCGCATGGTGACTGTTGTATTCAATCCCGATGCAATTTCTGTGTTTCATCAACACTCTGATAGTCCACAGATTACAGAATGCCTCCAGATGTACATCGGAAACCACTACTGGTCTTCCAGGGAACGATCAAAGCGTGGACTCTTTGAGACATTACTCCCATGGAGGAAAGTTGCGCATGGTGACTGTTGTATTCAATCCCGATGCAATTTCTGTGTTTCATCAACACTCTGATAGTCCACAGATTACAGAATGCCGCCAGATGTGCAACGAAAACTACTACTGGTCTTCCGGGGAACGATCAAAGCGTAGACTGTTTGAGACATTACTCCCGTGGAGGAAAGTGCACATGGTGACTGTTGTATTCAATCCCGATGCAATTTCTGTGTTCCATCAACACTCTGATAGTCCACAGATTACAGAATGCCTCCAGATGTGCATCGTAAACTACTACTGGCCTTCCAGGGAACGATTAAAGCGTAAACTCTTTGAGACATGACTCCCATGGGGGAAGTGCGCATGGTGACTGTTGTATTCAATCCCGATGCAATTTCTGTGTTTCATCAGCACTCTTATAGTCCACAGATTACAGAATGCTTTCAGATGTGCATCGGAAATTACTACTGGTCTTCCTGGGAACGATCAAAGCGTATACTGTTTGAGACACTATTCCCATGAAGGAATGTGCGCATTGTGACTGTTGTATTCAATCCCGAGGCAATTTCTGTGTTTCATCAACACTCTGATAGTCCACAGATTACAGAATGCCACCAGATGTGCATCGGAATCTACTACTGGTCTTCCAGGAACGATCAAAGCATAGACTGTTTGAGACATTACTCCTGTGGAGGAAAGTGCGCATGGTGACTGTTGTATTCTATCCCGATGCAATTACTGTGTTTAATCAACACTCTGATACTCCACAGATTACAGGATGCCACCACATGTGCATCGGAAACTACTACTGGTCTTCCAGGGAACGATCAAAGCGTAGACTCTTAGAGACATTACTCCCATGGAGGAAAGTGCTCATGGTGACTGTTGTATTCAATCCCGATGCAATTTCTGTGTTTCATCAACACTCTGATAGTCTACAGTTTAGAGAATGCCTCCAGATGTGCATCGGAATCTACTACTGGTCTTCCAGGGAACGATCAAAGAGTAGACTGTTTGAAACATTACTCCCATGGAGGAAAGTGCGCATGGTGACTGTTGTATTCAATCCCGATGCAATTTATGTGTTTCATCAAAACTCTGATAGTCCACAGATTACCGAATGCCTCCAGATGCTCATGGGAATCTACTACTGGTTTTCCAGGGAACGATCAATGAGTAGACAGTTTGAGACCTTACTCCCATGGAGGAAAGTGATCATGGTGACTGTTGTATTCTATCCCGATGCAATTTCTGTGCTTCATCAACATTCTGTTAGTCCACAGTTTACGGAACGCCTCCAGATGAGCATCGGAAAGTACTACTGGCCTTCCAGGGAACGATCAAACCGTAGACTGTTAGAGACATTACTCCCATGGAGGAAAGTGCGCACGGTGACTGTTGTATTCAATCCCGATGCAATTTCTGTGTTTCATCAACACTCTGATAGTCCACAGATTACAGAAAGCACACAGATGTGCCTCATAAACTACTACTGGTCTTCCAGGGAACGATCAAATCGTAGGCTGTTAGAGACATTACTCCGATGGTTGAAAGTGCGCATGGTGACTGTTGTACTCAATCCCGATGCAATATCTTTGTTCCATCAACACTCTGATAGTCTACATATTACAGAATGCTTTCAGATGTGCATCGGAAACTACTACTGGTCTTCCAGGGAACGATCAAAGCGTAGACTGTTTGAGACATTACTCCCATGGAGGAAACTGCGCATGGAGACTGTTGTATTCAATCCCGATGCAATTTCTCTGTTTCATCAACACTCTGAAAGTCCACAGATTACAGAAAGCATCCAGATGTGCATCGGAAACTATTATTGGTCTTCCAGGGAACGATCAAAGCGTAGACTCATAGAGACATTACTCCCATGGAGGAAAGTGCTCATGGTGACTGTTGTATTCAATCCCGATGCAATTTCTGTGTTTCATCAACACTCTGAAAGTCCACAGACAACTGAATGCCTCCAGATGTTCATCAGAAACTACTACTGGTCTTCCAGGGAACGATCAAAGCGTAGACTGTTTGAGACATTAGTCCCGTGGAGGAAAGTGCGCATGTTGACTGTTGTATTCAATCCCGATGAAATTTCTGTGTTTCATCAACAATCAGAAAGTCCACAGATTACAGAATGCCACCAGATGTGCATCAGAAACTACTACTGGTCTTCCGGGGAACGATCAAAGCGTAGACTGTTTGAGACATTAGTACCGTGGAGGAAAGTGCGCATATTGACTGTTGTATTCAATCCCGATGAAATCTCTGTGTTTCATCAACAATCTGATAGTCCACAGATTACAGAATGCCACCAGATGTGCATCAGAAACTACTACTGGTCTTCCGGGGAACGATCAATGAGTAGACTGTTTGAGACCTTACTCCCATGGAAGAAAGTGCGCATGGTGACTGTTATATTCTATCCCGATGCAATTTCTGTGTTTCATCAGCACTCTTATAGTCCACAGATTACAGAATGCTTTCAGATGTGCATCGGAAACTGCTACTGGTCTTCCTGGGAGCGATCAAAGCGTAGACTGTTTGAGACATTATTCCCATGAAGAAATGTGCGCATTGTGACTGTTGTATTCAATCCCGAGGCAATTTCTGTGTTTCATCAACACTCTGATAGTCCACAGATTACAGAATGCCACCAAACGTGCATCGGAAACTACTACTGGTTTTCCAGGAACGATCAAATTGTAGACTGTTTGAGACATTACTCCCGTGGATTAAAGTGCGCATGGTCACTTTTGTATTCTATCCCGATGCAATTTCTGTGTTTAATCAACACTCTGATAGTCCACAGATTACAGAATGCCACCAGATGTGCATCGGAAACTACTACTGGTCTTCCAGGGAACGATCAAAGCGTAGACTCATAGAGAAATTACTCCCATGGAGGAAAGTGCGCATGGTGACTGTTGTATTCAATCCCGATGCAATTTCTGTGTTTCATCAACACTCTGATAGTCCACAGATTACAGAATGCCACCAGATGTGCATCGGAAACTACTACTGGTCTACCTTGGAACGATCAAAGAGTAGACTGTTTCAGGCATTACTCCCATGGAGGAAAGTGCGGATGGTGACTGTTGTATTCAATCCCGATGCAATTTCCGTGTTTCATCAACACTCTGATAGGCCACAGATTACAGAATGCCTCCAGATGTGCATAGGAAACCACTACTGGTCTTGCAGGAAACGATCAGAACGTAGACTGTTCGAGACATTACTCCCATGGAGGAAAGTGCGCATGGTGACTGTTTTATTCAATCCCGATGTAATTTCTGTGTTTCATCAACACTCTGACAGTCCACAGATTACAGAATGCCACCAGATGTGCATCGAAAACTACTACTGGTCTTCCGGGGAACGATCAAAGCGTAGACTGTTTAGGACATTAGTCCCGTGGAGGAAAGTTTGCGTGGTGACTGTTGTATTCAATCCCGATGAAATTTCTGTGTTTCATCAACACTCTGATAGTCCACAGATTACAGAATGCCACCAGATGTGCATCAGAAACTACTACTGGTCTTCCAGGGAACAATCAATGAGTAGACTGTTTGAGACCTTACTCCCATGGAGGAAAGTGCGCATGGTGACTCTTGTATTCAATCCCGATGCCATATGTTTGTTTCATCAACACTCTGATAGTCTACATATTACAGAATGCCACCAGATGTGCATCGGAAACTACTACTGGTCTTCCAGGGTACGAGCAAAGCGTAGACTGTTGGAGACATTACTCCCGTGGAGGAAAGTGCGCATGGTGACTGTTGTATTCAATCCCGATGCAAATTCTCTGTTTCATCAACATTCTGATAGTCCACAAATTACGGAAAGCCTCCAGATGTGCATCGGAAACTACTACTGGTCTTCCAGGGAACGATCAAAGGGTAGCCTGTTAGAGACATTACTCCCATGAAGGAAAGTGCGCATGGTGACTGTTGTATTCAATCCCGATGCAATTTCTGCGTTTCATCAACACTCTGATAGTCCACAGATTACAGAATGCCTCAAGATGTGCATCGGAAACTACTACTGGTCTTCCAGGGAGCGATCAAAGCGTAGACTGTTTTAGACATTACTTTTATGGAGGAAAGTGCGCATGGTGACATTGGTATTCAATCCCGATGCAATTTCTGTGTTTCACCAACACTCTGATAGTCCACAGATTACAGAATGCCTCCAGATGTGCATCGGAAACTACTACTGGTCTTCCAGGGAAAGATCAAAGCGTAGACTGTTTGAGACATTACTCCCATGGAGGAAACTGCTCATGGAGACTGTTGTATTCAATCCCGATGCAATTTCTGTGTTTCATCAACACTCTGATAGACCACAGATTACGGAAAGCATCCAGATGTGCATCAGAAACTACTACTGGTCTTCCAGGGAACGATCAAATCGTAGGCTGTTAGAGACTTTACTCCCATGGTTGAAAGTGCGCATGGTGACTGTTGTATTCAATCCCGATGCAATATCTTTGTTTCATCAACATTCCGATAGTCTACATATTACAGAATGCCACCAGATGTGCATCGGAAACTACTACTGGTCTTCCAGGAACGATCAAAGCGTAGCCTGTTAGAGACATTACTCCCATGAAGGAAAGTGCGCATGGTGACTGTTGTATTCAATCCCGATGCAATTTCTGTGTTTCATCAACACTCTGATAGTCTACAGATTACAGAATGCCTCCAGATGTGCAACGGAAACTACTGCTGGTCTTCCAGGGAACGATCAAAGAGTAGTCTGTTTGAGACATTACTCCCGTGGAGCAAAGTGAGCATGGTGACTGTTGTATTCAATCCCGATGAAATTTCTGTGTTTCATCAACAATCTGATAGTCCACAGATTACTGAATGCCTCCAGATGTGCATAGGAAACCACTACTGGTCTTCCAGGAAACGATCAAAGCGTAGACTGTTTGAGACATTACTCCCATGGAGCAAAGTGCGCATGTCGACTGTTGTATTCAATCCCGATGCAATTTCTGTGTTTCATCAACACTCTGATAGTCCACAGATTACAGAATGCCACCAGATGTGCATCGAAAACTACTACTGGTCTTCCGGGGAGCGATCAAAGCGTAGACTGTTTGAGACATTAGTCCCGTGGAGGAAAGTGCGCATGGTGACTGTTGTATTCTATCCCGATGCAATTTCTGTGTTTCATCAGCACTCTTATAGTCCACAGATTACAGAATGCCTCCAGATGTGCATAGGAAACCACTACTGGTCTTCCAGGAAACCATCAAAGCGTAGACTGTTTCAGACATTACTCCCATGGAGGAAAGTGCGCATGTCGACTGTTGTATTCAATCCCGATGCAATTTCTGTGTTTCATCAACACTCTGATAGTCCACAGATTACAGAATGCCACCAGATGTGCATCGAAAACTACTACTGGTCTTCCGGGGAACGATCAAAGCGTAGACTGTTTGAGACATTAGTCCCGTGGAGGAAAGTGCGCATGGTGACTGTTGTATTCAATCCCGATGAAATTTCTGTGTTTCATCAACAATCTGATAGTCCACAGATTACAGAATGCCACCAGATGTGCATCAGAAACTACTACTGGTCCTCCAGGGAACGATCAATGAGTAGACTGTTTGAGACCTTACTCCCATGGAGGAAAGTGCGCATGGTGACTGTTGTATTCTATCCCGATTCAATTTCTGTGTTTCATCAGCACTCTTATAGTCCACAGATTACAGAATGCTTTCAGATGTGCATCGGAAACTACTACTGGTCTTCCTGGGAACGATCAAAGCGTAGACTGTTTGAGACATTATTCCCATGAAGGAATGTGCGCATTGTGACTGTTGTATTCAATCCCGAGGCAATGTCTGTGTTTCATCAACACTCTGATAGTCTACATATTACAGAATGCCACCAAACGTGCATCGGAAACTACTACTGGTCTTCCAGGAACGATCAAAGCGTAGACTGTTTGAGACATTACTCCCGTGGATTTAAGTGCGCATGGTCACTTTTGTATTCTATCCCGATGCAATTTCTGTGTTTAATCAACACTCTGATAGTCCACAGATTACAGAATGCCACCAGATGTGCATCGGAAACTACTACTGGTATTCCAGGGAACGATCAAAGCGTAGACTCATAGAGACATTACTCCCATGGAGGAAAGTGCTCATGGTGACTGTTGTATTCAATCCCGATGCAATTTCTGTGTTTCATCAACACTCTGATAGTCTACAGATTACAGAATGCCTCCAGATGTGCATCGGAAACTACTACTGGTCTTCCTGGGAACGATCAAAGCGTAGACTGTTTGAGACATTATTCCCATGAAGGAATGTGCGCATTGTGACTGTTGTATTCAATCCCGAGGCAATTTCTGTGTTTCATCAACACTCTGATAGTCCACAGATTACAGAATGCCTCCAGATGTGCATCGGAAACTACTACTGGTCTTCCAGGGAACGATCAAAGCGTAGACTGTTTGAGACATTACTCCCGTGGAGGAAAGTGCGCATGGTGAGTGTTGTATTCAATCCCGATGCAATTTCTGTGTTTCATCAACACTCTGATAGTCCACAGATTACAGAATGCCACCAGATGTGCATCGGAAACTACTACTGGTCTTCCAGGGAACGATCAAAGCGTAGACTGGTTTAGACATTACTTTTATGGAGGAAAGTGCGCATGGTGACATCGGTATTCAATCCCGATGCAATTTCTGTGTTTCACCAACACTCTGATAGTCCACAGATTACCGAATGCCTCCAGATGTTCATGGGAAACTACTACTGGACTTCCAGGCCACGATCAAAGAGTAGACTGTTTGAGACATTACTCCCGTGCAGGAAAGTGCGCATGGTGACTGTTGTATTCAATCCCGTTGCAATTTCTGTGTTTCCTCAACACTCTGATAGTCCACAGATTACCGAATGCCTCCAGATGTACATGGGAAACTACTACTGGTCTTCCAGGCAACGATCAAAGCGTAGACTGTGTGAGACATTACTCCCGTGGAGGAAAGTGCGCATGGTGACTGTTGTATTCAATCCCGATGCAATTTATCTGTTACATCAACACTATGAAAGTAAACAGACAACAGAATGCCTCCAGATGTTCATCAGAAACTACTACTGGTCTTCCAGGGATCGATCAAAGCGTAGACTGTTTGAGACATTACTCCCATGAAGGAAAGTGCGCATGGTGACTGTTGTATTCAATCCCGATGCAATTTCTGTGTTTCATCAACACTTTGTTAGTCCACAGATTACAGAATGCCTCCAGATGTGCATAGGAAACCACTACTGGTCTTCCAGGAAACGATCAAAGCGTAGACTGTTTGAGACATTACTCCCATGGAGGAAAGTGCGCATGGTGACTGTTGTATTCAATCCCGATGTAATTTCTGTGTTTCATCAACACTCTGATAGTCCACAGATTACAGAATGCCACCAGATGTGCATCGAAAACTACTACTGGTCTTCCGGGGAACGATCAAAGCGTAGACTGTTTGAGACATTAGTCCCGTGGAGGAAAGTGCGCATGGTGACTGTTGTATTCAATCCCGATGAAATTTCTGTGTTTCATCAACACTCTGATAGTCCACAGATTACAGAATGCCACCAGATGTGCATCAGAAACTACTACTGGTCTTCCAGGGAACGATCAATGAGTAGACTGTTTGAGACCTTACTCCCATGGAGGAAAGTGCGCATGGTGACTGTTGTATTCTATCCCGATGCAATTTCTGTGTTTCATCAGCACTCTTATAGTCCACAGATTACAGAAAGCATACAGATGTGCATCAGTAACTACTACTGGTCTTCCAGGGAACGATCAAAGCGTAGACTGTTAGAGACATTACTCCCATGGTTGAAAGTGCGCATGGTGACTGTTGTATTCAATCCCGATGCCATATGTTTGTTTCATCAACACTCTGATAGTCTACATATTACAGAATGCCACCAGATGTGCATCGGAAACTACTACTGGTCTTCCAAGGAACGAGCAAAGGGTAGACTGTTGGAGACATTACTCCCGTGGAGGAAAGTGCGCATGGTGACTGTTGTATTCAATCCCGATGCAAATTCTCTGTTTCATCAACACTCTGATAGTCCACAAATTACGGAAAGCCTCCAGATGTGCATCGGAAACTACTACTGGTCTTCCAGGGAACGATCAAAGCGTAGCCTGTTAGAGACATTACTCCCATGAAGGAAAGTGCGCATGGTGACTGTTGTATTCAATCCCGATGCAATTTCTGTGTTTCATCAACACTCTGATAGTCCACAGATTACAGAATGCCTCCAGATGTGCATCGGAAACTACTACTGGTCTTCCAGGGAGCGATCAAAGCGTAGACTGTTTTAGACATTACTTTTATGGAGGAAAGTGCGCATGGTGACATTGGTATTCAATCCCGATGCAATTTCTGTGTTTCACCAACACTCTGATAGTCCACAGATTACAGAATGCCTCCAGATGTGCATCGGAAACTACTACTGGTCTTCCAGGGAAAGATCAAAGCGTAGACTGTTTGAGACATTACTCCCATGGAGGAAACTGCGCATGGAGAATGTTGTATTCAATCCCGATGCAATTTCTGTGTTACATCAACACTCTGAAAGCCCACAGATTACTGAAAGCATCCAAATGTGCATCGGAAACTACTACTGGTCTTCCAGGGAACGATCAAAGCGTAGACTCTTAGAGACATTACTCCCATGGAGGAAAGTGCTCATGGTGACTGTTGTATTCAATCCCGATGCAATTTCTGTGTTTCATCAACACTCTGATAGTATACAGATTACAGAATGCCTCCAGATGTGCATCGGAAACTACTGCTGGTCTTTCAGGGAACGATCAAAGAGTAGTCTGTTTGAGACATTTTTCCCGTGGAGCAAAGTGCGTAAGGTGACCGTTGTATTTAATCAAGATGCAATTTCTGTGTTTCATCAACACTCTGAAAGTCCACAGATTACCGAATGCCTCCAGATGCTCATGGGAAACTACCACTGGCCTTCCAGGGAACGATCAAAACGTAGACTGTGTGAGACATTACTCCCGTGGAGGAAAGTGCGCATGGTGACTGTTGTATTCAATCCCGATGCTATTTCTCTGTTTCATCAACACTCTGATAGTCCACAGACAACAGATTGCCTCCACATGTTCATCAGAAACTACTACTGGTCTTCCAGGGAACGATCAAAGCATAGACTGTTTGAGACATTACTCCCATGAAGGAACGTGTGCATGGTGACTGTTGTATTCAATCCCGATGCAATTTCTGTGTTTCATCAACACTCTGATAGTCCACAGATTACAGAATGCCTCCAGATGTGCATCGGAAACCACTACTGGTCTTCCAGGGAACAATCAAAGCGTATACTGTTTGAGATATTACTCCCATGGAGGAAAGTGCGCATGGTGACATTGGTATTCAATCCCGATGCAATTTCTGTGTTTCACCAACACTCTGATAGTCCACAGATTACAGAATGCCTCCAGATGTGCATCGGAAACTACTACTGGTCTTCCAGGGAAAGATCAAAGCGTAGACTGTTTGAGACATTACTCCCATGGAGGAAACTGCTCATGGAGACTGTTGTATTCAATCCCGATGCAATTTCTGTGTTTCATCAACACTCTGATAGTCCACAGATTACGGAAAGCATCCAGATGTGCATCAGAAACTACTACTGGTCTTCCAGGGAACGATCAAATCGTAGGCTGTTAGAGACATTACTCCCATGGTTGTAAGTGCGCATGGTGACTGTTGTATTCAATCCCGATGCAATATCTTTGTTTAATCAACATTCTGATAGTCTACATATTACAGAATGCCACCAGATGTGCATCGGAAACTACTACTGGTCTTCCAGGGAACGATCGAAGCGTAGACTGTTTGAGACATTACTCCCATGGAGGAAACTGCGCATGGAGAATGTTGTATTCAATCCCGATGCAATTTCTGTGTTACATCAACACTCTGAAAGTCCACAGATTACAGAAAGCATCCAAATGTGCACCGGAAACTACTACTGGTCTTCCAGGGAACGATCAAAGCGTAGACTCTTAGAGACATTACTCCCATGGAGGAAAGTGCTCATGGTGACTGTTGTATTCAATCCCGATGCAATTTCTGTGTTTCATCAACACTCTGATAGTATACAGATTACAGAATGCCTCCAGATGTGCATCGGAAACTACTGCTGGTCTTTCAGGGAACGATCAAAGAGTAGTCTGTTTGAGACATTACTCCCATGGAGCAAAGTGCGTAAGGTGACCGTTGTATTTAATCCCGATGCAATTTCTGTGTTTCATCAACACTCTGAAAGTCCACAGATTACCGAATGCCTCCAGATGCTCATGGGAAACTACCACTGGTCTTCCAGGGAACGATCAAAGCGTAGACTGTGTGAGACATTACTCCCGTGGAGGAAAGTGCGCATGGTGACTGTTGTATTCAATCCCGATGCTATTTCTCTGTTTCATCAACACTCTGATAGTCCACAGACAACAGATTGCCTCCACATGTTCATCAGAAACTACTACTGGTCTTCCAGGGAACGATCAAAGCATAGACTGTTTGAGATATTACTCCCATGAAGGAACGTGTGCATGGTGACTGTTGTATTCAATCCCGATGCAATTTCTGTGTTTCATCAACACTCTGAAAGTCCACAGATTACAGAAAGCATCCAGATGTGCATCGGAAACTACTACTGGTCTTCCAGGGAACGATCAAAGCGTAGACTCTTAGAGACATTACTCCCATGGGGGAAAGTGCTCATGGTGACTGTTGTATTCATTCCCGATGCAATTTCTGTGTTTCAACAACACTCAGATAGTCTACAGATTACAGAATGAATCCAGATGTGCATCGGAAACTACTACTGGTCTTCCAGGGAACGATCAAAGAGTGGACTGTTTGAGACATTACTCCCGTGGAGGAAAGTGCGCATGGTGACTGTTGTATTCAATCCCGATGCAATTTCTGTGTTTCATCAACACTCTGATAGTCCACAGATTACCGAATGCCTCCAGATGCTCATGGGAAACTACTACTGGTCTTCCAGGGAACGATCAAAGCGTAGCCTGTGTGAGACATTACTCCAGTGGAGGAAAGTGCGCATGGTGACTGTTGTATTCAATCCCGATGCAATTTCTGTGTTTCATCAACACTCTAATAGTCCACAGATTACAGAATGCCCCCAGATGTGCATCGGAAACCACTACTGGTCTTCCAGGGAACAATCAAAGCGTATACTGTTTGAGATATTACTCCCATGGAGGAAAGTGCGCATGGTGACTGTTGTATTCAATCCCGATGCAATTTCTGTGTTTCATCAACACTCTGATAGTCCACAGATTACGGAATGCCACCAGATGTGCAACGAAAACTACTACTGGTCTTCTGGGGAACGATCAAAGCGTAGACTGTTTGAGACATTAGTCCCATGGAGAAAGTGCGCATGGTGACTGTTGTATTGAATCCCGATGCAATTTCTCTGTTTCATCAACACTCTGATAGTCCACATATTACAGAATGCCACCAGATGTGCATCGGAAACTACTACGTGTCTTCCAGGGAACGATCAATGAGTAGACTGTTTGAGACCTTACTCCCATGGAGGAAAGTGATCATGGTGACTGTTGTATTCTATCCCGATGCAATTTCTGTGCTTCATCAACAATCTGATAGTCCACAGTTTAGGGAACGCCTCCAGATGAGCATCGGAAAGTACTACTGGTCTTCCAGGGAACGATCAAACCGTAGACTGTTAGAGACATTACTCCCATGGAGGAAAGTGCGCACGGTGACTGTTGTATTCAATCCCGATGCAATTTCTGTGTTTCATCAACACTCTGATAGTCCACAGATTACAGAATGCCTCCAGAAGTGCATCGGAAACTACTACTGGTCTTCCAGGGAACGATCAGAGCGTAAACTCTTTGAGACATGACTCCCATGGAGGGAAGTGCGCATGGTGGCTGTTGTATTCAATCCCGATGCAATTTCTGTGTTTCATCAACGCTCTTATAGTCCACAGATTACAGAATGCTTTCAGATGTGCATCGGAAACTACTTCTGGTCTTCCTGGGAACGATCAAAGCGTAGACTGTTTGAGACATTATTCCCATGAAGGAATGTGCGCATTGTGACTGTTGTATTCAATCCCGAGGCAATTTCTGTATTTCATCAACACTCTGAAAGTCCACAGATTACAGAATGCCAGCAGACGTGCATCGGAAACTACTACTGGTCTTCCAGGAACGATCAAAGCGTAGACTGTATGAGACATTACTAACGTGGAGGAAAGTGGGCATGGTGACTGTTGTATGCTATCCCGATGCAATTTCTGTGTTTAATCAACACTCTGATACTCCACAGATTACAGAATGCCACCAGATGTGCATCGGAAACTACTACTGGTCTTCCAGGGAACGATCAAAGCGTAGACTGTTTGAGACATTACTCCCGTGGAGGAAAGTGCGCAAGGTGACTGTTGTATTCAATTCCCATTCAATTTCTGTGTTTCATCAACACTCTGATTGTCCACAGATTACAGAATGCCACCAGATGGGCATCGGAAACTACTACTCTTCTTCCAGGGACCGATCAAATCGTAGACTGTTTGAGACATTACTCACGTGGAGGAAAGTGGGCATGGTGACTGTTGTATTGAATCCCGATGCAATTTCTGTGTTTCATCAACACTCTGATAGTCCACAGATTACAGAAAGCATCCAAATGTGCATCGGAAACTACTACTGGTCTTCCAGGGAACGATCAAAGCGTAGACTCTTAGAGACATTACTCCCATGGAGGAAAGTGCTCATGGTGACTGTTGTATTCAATCCCGATGCAATTTCTGTGTTTCATCAACACTCTGATAGTATACAGATTACAGAATGCCTCCAGATGTGCATCGGAAACTACTACTGGTCTTCCAGGGAAAGATCAAAGCGTAGACTGTTTGAGACATTACTCCCATGGAGGAAACTGCGCATGGAGAATGTTGTATTCAATCCCGATGCAATTTCTGTGTTACATCAACACTCTGAAAGCCCACAGATTACAGAACGCATCCAAATGTGCATCGGAAACTACTACTGGTCTTCCAGGGAACGATCAAAGCGTAGACTCTTAGAGACATTACTCCCATGGAGGAAAGTGCTCATGGTGACTGTTGTATTCAATCCCGATGCAATTTCTGTGTTTCATCAACACTCTGATAGTATACAGATTACAGAATGCCTCCAGATGTGCATCGGAAACTACTGCTGGTCTTTCAGGGAACGATCAAAGAGTAGTCTGTTTGAGACATTTTTCCCGTGGAGCAAAGTGCGTAAGGTGACCGTTGTATTTAATCAAGATGCAATTTCTGTGTTTCATCAACACTCTGAAAGTCCACAGATTACCGAATGCCTCCAGATGCTCATGGGAAACTACCACTGGCCTTCCAGGGAACGATCAAAACGTAGACTGTGTGAGACATTACTCCCGTGGAGGAAAGTGCGCATGGTGACTGTTGTATTCAATCCCGATGCTATTTCTCTGTTTCATCAACACTCTGATAGTCCACAGACAACAGATTGCCTCCACATGTTCATCAGAAACTACTACTGGTCTTCCAGGGAACGATCAAAGCATAGACTGTTTGAGACATTACTCCCATGAAGGAACGTGTGCATGGTGACTGTTGTATTCAATCCCGATGCAATTTCTGTGTTTCATCAACACTCTGATAGTCCACAGATTACAGAATGCCTCCAGATGTGCATCGGAAACCACTACTGGTCTTCCAGGGAACAATCAAAGCGTATACTGTTTGAGATATTACTCCCATGGAGGAAAGTGCGCATGGTGACATTGGTATTCAATCCCGATGCAATTTCTGTGTTTCACCAACACTCTGATAGTCCACAGATTACAGAATGCCTCCAGATGTGCATCGGAAACTACTACTGGTCTTCCAGGGAAAGATCAAAGCGTAGACTGTTTGAGACATTACTCCCATGGAGGAAACTGCTCATGGAGACTGTTGTATTCAATCTCGATGCAATTTCTGTGTTTCATCAACACTCTGATAGTCCACAGATTACGGAAAGCATCCAGATGTGCATCAGAAACTACTACTGGTCTTCCAGGGAACGATCAAATCGTAGGCTGTTAGAGACATTACTCCCATGGTTGTAAGTGCGCATGGTGACTGTTGTATTCAATCCCGATGCAATATCTTTGTTTAATCAACATTCTGATAGTCTACATATTACAGAATGCCACCAGATGTGCATCGGAAACTACTACTGGTCTTCCAGGGAACGATCGAAGCGTAGACTGTTTGAGACATTACTCCCATGGAGGAAACTGCGCATGGAGAATGTTGTATTCAATCCCGATGCAATTTCTGTGTTACATCAACACTCTGAAAGTCCACAGATTACAGAAAGCATCCAAATGTGCACCGGAAACTACTACTGGTCTTCCAGGGAACGATCAAAGCTTAGACTCTTAGAGACATTACTCCCATGGAGGAAAGTGCTCATGGTGACTGTTGTATTCAATCCCGATGCAATTTCTGTGTTTCATCAACACTCTGATAGTATACAGATTACAGAATGCCTCCAGATGTGCATCGGAAACTACTGCTGGTCTTTCAGGGAACGATCAAAGAGTAGTCTGTTTGAGACATTACTCCCATGGAGCAAAGTGCGTAAGGTGACCGTTGTATTTAATCCCGATGCAATTTCTGTGTTTCATCAACACTCTGAAAGTCCACAGATTACCGAATGCCTCCAGATGCTCATGGGAAACTACCACTGGTCTTCCAGGGAACGATCAAAGCGTAGACTGTGTGAGACATTACTCCCGTGGAGGAAAGTGCGCATGGTGACTGTTGTATTCAATCCCGATGCTATTTCTCTGTTTCATCAACACTCTGATAGTCCACAGACAACAGATTGCCTCCACATGTTCATCAGAAACTACTACTGGTCTTCCAGGGAACGATCAAAGCATAGACTGTTTGAGACATTACTCCCATGAAGGAACGTGTGCATGGTGACTGTTGTATTCAATCCCGATGCAATTTCTGTGTTTCATCAACACTCTGAAAGTCCACAGATTACAGAAAGCATCCAGATGTGCATCGGAAACTACTACTGGTCTTCCAGGGAACGATCAAAGCGTAGACTCTTAGAGACATTACTCCCATGGGGGAAAGTGCTCATGGTGACTGTTGTATTCATTCCCGATGCAATTTCTGTGTTTCATCAACACTCAGATAGTCTACAGATTACAGAATGAATCCAGATGTGCATCGGAAACTACTACTGGTCTTCCAGGGAACGATCAAAGAGTGGACTGTTTGAGACATTACTCCCGTGGAGGAAAGTGCGCATGGTGACTGTTGTATTCAATCCCGATGCAATTTCTGTGTTTCATCAACACTCTGATAGTCCACAGATTACCGAATGCCTCCAGATGCTCATGGGAAACTACTACTGGTCTTCCAGGGAACGATCAAAGCGTAGCCTGTGTGAGACATTACTCCAGTGGAGGAAAGTGCGCATGGTGACTGTTGTATTCAATCCCGATGCAATTTCTGTGTTTCATCAACACTCTAATAGTCCACAGATTACAGAATGCCCCCAGATGTGCATCGGAAACCACTACTGGTCTTCCAGGGAACAATCAAAGCGTATACTGTTTGAGATATTACTCCCATGGAGGAAAGTGCGCATGGTGACTGTTGTATTCAATCCCGATGCAATTTCTGTGTTTCATCAACACTCTGATAGTCCACAGATTACGGAATGCCACCAGATGTGCAACGAAAACTACTACTGGTCTTCTGGGGAACGATCAAAGCGTAGACTGTTTGAGACATTAGTCCCATGGAGAAAGTGCGCATGGTGACTGTTGTATTGAATCCCGATGCAATTTCTCTGTTTCATCAACACTCTGATAGTCCACATATTACAGAATGCCACCAGATGTGCATCGGAAACTACTACGTGTCTTCCAGGGAACGATCAATGGGTAGACTGTTTGAGACCTTACTCCCATGGAGGAAAGTGATCATGGTGACTGTTGTATTCTATCCCGATGCAATTTCTGTGCTTCATCAACAATCTGATAGTCCACAGTTTAGGGAACGCCTCCAGATGAGCATCGGAAAGTACTACTGGTCTTCCAGGGAACGATCAAACCGTAGACTGTTAGAGACATTACTCCCATGGAGGAAAGTGCGCACGGTGACTGTTGTATTCAATCCCGATGCAATTTCTGTGTTTCATCAACACTCTGATAGTCCACAGATTACAGAATGCCTCCAGATGTGCATCGGAAACTACTACTGGTCTTCCAGGGAACGATCAGAGCGTAAACTCTTTGAGACATGACTCCCATGGAGGGAAGTGCGCATGGTGGCTGTTGTATTCAATCCCGATGCAATTTCTGTGTTTCATCAACGCTCTTATAGTCCACAGATTACAGAATGCTTTCAGATGTGCATCGGAAACTACTTCTGGTCTTCCTGGGAACGATCAAAGCGTAGACTGTTTGAGACATTATTCCCATGAAGGAATGTGCGCATTGTGACTGTTGTATTCAATCCCGAGGCAATTTCTGTATTTCATCAACACTCTGAAAGTCCACAGATTACAGAATGCCAGCAGACGTGCATCGGAAACTACTACTGGTCTTCCAGGAACGATCAAAGCGTAGACTGTATGAGACATTACTAACGTGGAGGAAAGTGGGCATGGTGACTGTTGTATGCTATCCCGATGCAATTTCTGTGTTTAATCAACACTCTGATACTCCACAGATTACAGAATGCCACCAGATGTGCATCGGAAACTACTACTGGTCTTCCAGGGAACGATCAAAGCGTAGACTGTTTGAGACATTACTCCCGTGGAGGAAAGTGCGCAAGGTGACTGTTGTATTCAATTCCCATTCAATTTCTGTGTTTCATCAACACTCTGATTGTCCACAGATTACAGAATGCCACCAGATGGGCATCGGAAACTACTACTCTTCTTCCAGGGACCGATCAAATCGTAGACTGTTTGAGACATTACTCACGTGGAGAAAAGTGGGCATGGTGACTGTTGTATTGAATCCCGATGCAATTTCTGTGTTTCATCAACACTCTGATAGTCCACAGATTACAGAATGCCACCAGATGTGCATCGGAAACTACTACTTGTCTTCCAGGGGACGATCAAAGCGTAGACTGTTTTAGACATTACTCTTATGGAGGAAAGTGTGCATGGTGACATTGGTATTCAATCCCGATGCAATTTCTGTGTTTAACCAACACTCTGATAGTCCACAGATTACAGAATGCCTCCAGATGTGCATCGTAAACTACTACTGGTCTTCCAGGGAACGATCAAAGCGTAGACTGTTTGAGACATTACTTCCATGGAGGAAACTGCTCATGGAGACTGTTGTATTCAATCCCGATGCAATTTCTGTGTTTCATCAACACTCTGATAGTCCACAGATTACAGAAAGCATACAGATGTGCATCAGAAACTACTACTGGTCTTCCAGGGAACGATCAAATCGTAGGCTGTTAGAGACATTACTCCCATGGTTGAAAGTGCGCATGGTGACTGTTGTACTCAATCCCTATGCAGTATCTTTGTTTCATCAACACTCTGATAGTCTACATATTACAGAATGACTGTTGTACTCAATCCCTATGCAGTATCTTTGTTTCAGCAACCCTCTGATAGTCTACATACTACAGAATGCCACCAGATGTGCATCGGAAACTACTACTGGTCTTCCAGGGAACGATCAAAGCGTAGACTGTTTGAGGCATTACTCCCATGGAGGAAACTGCGCATGGAGAATGTTGTATTCTATCCCGATGCACTTTCTGTGCTTCATCAACATTCTGATAGTCCACAGTCTACGGAAAGCCTCCAGATGAGCATCGGAAAGTACTACTGGTCTTCCAGGGAACGATCAAAGCGTAGACTGTTTTAGACATTACTTTTATGGAGGAGAGTGCGCATGGTGACATTGGTAATCAATCCCGATGCAATTTCTGTGTTTCACCAACACTCTGATAGTCCACAGATTACAGAATGCCTCCAGATGTGCATCGGAAACTACTACTGGTCTTCCAGGGAACGATCAAAGCGTAGACTCTTAGAGACATTACTTCCATGAAGGAAAGTGCGCATGGTGACTGTTGTATTCAATCCCGATGCAAATTCTGTGTTTCTTCAACACTCTGATAGTCCACAGATTACAGAATGCCACCAGACGTGCATCAGAAACTAATACTGGTCTTCAGAACGATCAAAGCGTAGACTGTTTGAGACATTACTCCCGTGGAGGAAAGTGCGCATGGTGACTGTTGTATTCTATCCCGATGCAATTTCTGTGTTTAATCAACACTATGATAGTCCACAGATTACAGAAAGCATCCAGCTGTGCATCAGAAACTACTACTGGTCTTCCAGGGAACGATCAAATCGTAGGCTGTTAGAGACATTACTCCCATGGTTGAAAGTGCGCATGGTGACTGTTGTATTCAATCCCGATGCAATTTCTGTGTTTCATCAACACTCTGATAGTCCACAGATTACAGAATGCCTCCAGATGTGCATCGGAAACTACTACTGGTCTTCCAGGGAACGATTAAAGCGTAGACTGTTTTAGACATTACTTTTATGGAGGAAAGTGCGCATGGTGACTGTTGTATTCAATCCCGATGCAATTTCTGTGTTTCATCAACACTCTGAAAGTCCACAGATTACAGAAAGCATCCAGATGTGCATCGGAAACTACTACTGGTCTTCCAGGGAACGATCAAAGCGTAGACTCTTAGAGACATTACTCCCATGGGGGAAAGTGCTCATGGTGACTGTTGTATTCATTCCCGATGCAATTTCTGTGTTTCATCAACACTGTGATAGTCTACAGATTACAGAATGAATCCAGATGTGCATCGGAAACTACTACTGGTCTTCCAGGGAACGATCAAAGAGTGGACTGTTTGAGACATTACTCCCGTGGAGGAAAGTGCGCATGGTGGCTGTTGTATTCAATCCCGATGCAATTTCTGTGTTTCATCAACGCTCTTATAGTCCACAGATTACAGAATGCTTTCAGATGTGCATCGGAAACTACTTCTGGTCTTCCTGGGAACGATCAAAGCGTAGACTGTTTGAGACATTATTCCCATGAAGGAATGTGCGCATTGTGACTGTTGTATTCAATCCCGAGGCAATTTCTGTATTTCATCAACACTCTGAAAGTCCACAGATTACAGAATGCCAGCAGACGTGCATCGGAAACTACTACTGGTCTTCCAGGAACGATCAAAGCGTAGACTGTATGAGACATTACTAACGTGGAGGAAAGTGGGCATGGTGACTGTTGTATGCTATCCCGATGCAATTTCTGTGTTTAATCAACACTCTGATACTCCACAGATTACAGAATGCCACCAGATGTGCATCGGAAACTACTACTGGTCTTCCAGGGAACGATCAAAGCGTAGACTGTTTGAGACATTACTCCCGTGGAGGAAAGTGCGCAAGGTGACTGTTGTATTCAATTCCCATTCAATTTCTGTGTTTCATCAACACTCTGATTGTCCACAGATTACAGAATGCCACCAGATGGGCATCGGAAACTACTACTCTTCTTCCAGGGACCGATCAAATCGTAGACTGTTTGAGACATTACTCACGTGGAGGAAAGTGGGCATGGTGACTGTTGTATTGAATCCCGATGCAATTTCTGTGTTTCATCAACACTCTGATAGTCCACAGATTACAGAATGCCACCAGATGTGCATCGGAAACTACTACTTGTCTTCCAGGGGACGATCAAAGCGTAGACTGTTTTAGACATTACTCTTATGGAGGAAAGTGTGCATGGTGACATTGGTATTCAATCCCGATGCAATTTCTGTGTTTAACCAACACTCTGATAGTCCACAGATTACAGAATGCCTCCAGATGTGCATCGTAAACTACTACTGGTCTTCCAGGGAACGATCAAAGCGTAGACTGTTTGAGACATTACTTCCATGGAGGAAACTGCTCATGGAGACTGTTGTATTCAATCCCGATGCAATTTCTGTGTTTCATCAACACTCTGATAGTCCACAGATTACAGAAAGCATACAGATGTGCATCAGAAACTACTACTGGTCTTCCAGGGAACGATCAAATCGTAGGCTGTTAGAGACATTACTCCCATGGTTGAAAGTGCGCATGGTGACTGTTGTACTCAATCCCTATGCAGTATCTTTGTTTCATCAACACTCTGATAGTCTACATATTACAGAATGACTGTTGTACTCAATCCCTATGCAGTATCTTTGTTTCAGCAACCCTCTGATAGTCTACATACTACAGAATGCCACCAGATGTGCATCGGAAACTACTACTGGTCTTCCAGGGAACGATCAAAGCGTAGACTGTTTGAGGCATTACTCCCATGGAGGAAACTGCGCATGGAGAATGTTGTATTCTATCCCGATGCACTTTCTGTGCTTCATCAACATTCTGATAGTCCACAGTCTACGGAAAGCCTCCAGATGAGCATCGGAAAGTACTACTGGTCTTCCAGGGAACGATCAAAGCGTAGACTGTTTTAGACATTACTTTTATGGAGGAGAGTGCGCATGGTGACATTGGTAATCAATCCCGATGCAATTTCTGTGTTTCACCAACACTCTGATAGTCCACAGATTACAGAATGCCTCCAGATGTGCATCGGAAACTACTACTGGTCTTCCAGGGAACGATCAAAGCGTAGACTCTTAGAGACATTACTTCCATGAAGGAAAGTGCGCATGGTGACTGTTGTATTCAATCCCGATGCAAATTCTGTGTTTCTTCAACACTCTGATAGTCCACAGATTACAGAATGCCACCAGACGTGCATCAGAAACTAATACTGGTCTTCAGAACGATCAAAGCGTAGACTGTTTGAGACATTACTCCCGTGGAGGAAAGTGCGCATGGTGACTGTTGTATTCTATCCCGATGCAATTTCTGTGTTTAATCAACACTATGATAGTCCACAGATTACAGAAAGCATCCAGCTGTGCATCAGAAACTACTACTGGTCTTCCAGGGAACGATCAAATCGTAGGCTGTTAGAGACATTACTCCCATGGTTGAAAGTGCGCATGGTGACTGTTGTATTCAATCCCGATGCAATTTCTGTGTTTCATCAACACTCTGATAGTCCACAGATTACAGAATGCCTCCAGATGTGCATCGGAAACTACTACTGGTCTTCCAGGGAACGATTAAAGCGTAGACTGTTTTAGACATTACTTTTATGGAGGAAAGTGCGCATGGTGACTGTTGTATTCAATCCCGATGCAATTTCTGTGTTTCATCAACACTCTGAAAGTCCACAGATTACAGAAAGCATCCAGATGTGCATCGGAAACTACTACTGGTCTTCCAGGGAACGATCAAAGCGTAGACTCTTAGAGACATTACTCCCATGGGGGAAAGTGCTCATGGTGACTGTTGTATTCATTCCCGATGCAATTTCTGTGTTTCATCAACACTGTGATAGTCTACAGATTACAGAATGAATCCAGATGTGCATCGGAAACTACTACTGGTCTTCCAGGGAACGATCAAAGAGTGGACTGTTTGAGACATTACTCCCGTGGAGGAAAGTGCGCATGGTGACTGTTGTATTCAATCCCGATGCAATTTCTGTGTTTCATCAACACTCTGATAGTCCACAGATTACCGAATGCCTCCAGATGCTCATGGGAAACTACTACTGGTCTTCCAGGGAACGATCAAAGCGTAGCCTGTGTGACATTACTCCCGTGGAGGAAAGTGCGCATGGTGACCGTTGTATTCAATCCCGATGCAATTTCTGTGTTTCATCAACAACTCTAATAGTCCACAGATTACAGAATGCCCCCAGATGTGCATCGGAAACCACTACTGGTCTTCCAGGGAACAATCAAAGCGTATACTGTTTGAGATATTACTCCCATGGAGGAAAGTGCGCATGGTGACTGTTGTATTCAATCCCGATGCAATATGTTTGTTTCATCAACACTCTGATAGTCCACAGATTACAGAATGCCACCAGATGTGCAACGAAAACTACTACTGGTCTTCCGGGGAACGATCAAAGCGTAGACTGTTTGAGACATTAGTCCCATGGAGAAAGTGCGCATGGTGACTGTTGTATTCAATCCCGATGCAATTTCTCTGTTTCATCAACACTCTGATAGTCCACATATTACAGAATGCCACCAGATGTGCATCGGAAACTACTACGTGTCTTCCAGGGAACGATCAATGAGTAGACTGTTTGAGACCTTACTCCCATAGAGGAAAGTGATTATGGTGACTGTTGTATTCTATCCCGATGCAATTTCTGAGCTTCATCAACAATCTGATAGTCCACAGTTTAGGGAACGCCTCCAGATGAGCATCGGAAAGTACTACTGGTCTTCCAGGGAACGATCAAACCGTAGACTGTTAGAGACATTACTCCCATGGAGGAAAGTGCGCACGGTGACTGTTGTATTCAATCCCGATGCAATTTATGTGTTTCATCAACACTCTGATAGTGCACAGAATACAGAATGCCTCCAGATGTGCATCGGAAACTACTACTGGTCTTCCAGGAAACGATCAGAGCGTAAACTCTTTGAGACATGACTCCCATGGAGGGAAGTGCGCATGGTGAATGTTGTATTCAATCCCGATGCAATTTCTGTGTTTCATCAACGCTCTTATAGTCCACAGATTACAGAATGCTTTCAGATGTGCATCGGAAACTACTTCTGGTCTTCCTGGGAACGATCAAAGCGTAGACTGTTTGAGACATTATTCCCATGAAGGAATGTGCGCATTGTGTCTGTTGTATTCAATCCCGATGCTATTTCTGTGTTTCATCAACACTCTGAAAGTCCACAGATTACAGAATGCCAGCAGACGTGCATCGGAAACTACTACTGGTCTTCCAGGAACGATCAAAGTGTAGACTGTTTGAGACATTACTAACGTGGAGGAAAGTGCGCATGGTGACTGTTGTATGCTATCCCGATGCAATTTCTGTGTTTAATCAACACTCTGATACTCCACAGATTACAGAATGCCACCAGATGTGCATCGGAAACTACTACTGGTCTTCCAGGGAACGATCAAAGCGTAGACTGTTTGAGACATTACTCCCGTGGAGTAAAGTGCGCAAGGTGACTGTTGTATTCAATTCCCATTCAATCTCTGTGTTTCATCAACACTCTGATTGTCCACAGATTACAGAATGCCCCAGATGGGCATCGGAAACTACTACTCTTCTTCCAGGGACCGATCAAATCGTAGACTGTTTGAGACGTTACTCACGTGGAGGAAAGTGGGCATGGTGACTGTTGTATTGAATCCCGATGCAATTTCTGTGTTTCATCAACACTCTGATAGTCCACAGATTACAGAGTGCCACCAGATGTGCATCGGAAACTACTACTTGTCTTCCAGGGAACGATCAAAGCGTAGACTGTTTTAGACATTACTCTTATGGAGGAAAGTGTGCATGGTGACATTGGTATTCAATCCCGATGCAATTTCTGTGTTTAACCAACACTCTGGTAGTCCACAGATTACAGAATGCCTCCAGATGTGCATCGTAAACTACTACTGGTCTTCCAGGGAACGATCAAAGCGTAGTCTGTTAGAGACATTACTCCCATGGTTGAAAGTGCGCATGGTGACTGTTGTATTCAATCCCGATGCAATTTCTGTGTTTCATCAACACTCTGATAGTCCACAGATTACAGAATGCCTCCAGATGTGCATCGTAAACTACTACTGGTCTTCCAGGGAACGATAAAGGGTAGACTGTTTGAGACATTACTTCCATGGAGGAAACTGCTCATGGAGACTGTTGTATTCAATCCCGATGCAATTTCTGTGTTTCATCAACACTCTGATAGTCCACAGATTACAGAAAGCATACAGATGTGCATCAGAAACCACTACTGGTCTTCCAGGGAACGATCAAATCGTAGGCTGTTAGAGACATTACTCCCATGGTTGAAAGTGCGCATGGCGACTGTTGTACTCAATCCCTATGCAGTATCTTTGTTTCATCAACACTCTGATAGTCTACATATTACAGAATGACTGTTGTACTCAATCCCTATGCAGTATCTTTGTTTCAGCAACCCTCTGATAGTCTACATATTACAGAATGCCACCAGATGTGCATCGGAAACTACTACTGGTCTTCCAGGGAACGATCAAAGCGTAGACTGTTTGAGACATTACTCCCATGGAGGAAACTGCGCATGGAGACTGTTGTATTCTATCCCGATGCACTTTCTGTGCTTCACCAACATTCTGATAGTCCACAGTCTACAGAAAGCCTCCAGATGAGCATCGGAAAGTACTACTGGTCTTCCAGGGAACGATCAAAGCGTAGACTGTTAGAGACATTACTCCCATGGAGGAAAGTGTGCAAGGTGACTGTTGTATTCAATCCCGATGCAATTTCTGTGTTTCATCAACACTCTGATAGTCCACAGATTACAGAATGCCTCCAGATGTGCATCGGAAACTACTACTTGTCTTGCAGGGAACGATCAGAGTGTAAACTCTTTGAGACATGACTCATATGGAGGGAAGTGCGCATGGTGACTGTTGTATTCAATCCCGATGCAATTTCCGTGTTTCATCAGCACTCTTATAGTCCACAGATTACAGAATGCTTTCATATGAGCATCGGAAACTACTACTGGTCTTCCTGGGAACGATCAAAGCGTAGACTGTTTGAGACATTATTCCCATGAAGGAATGTGCGCATTGTGACTGTTGTATTCAATCCCGAGGCAATTTCTGTGTTTCATCAACACTCTGATAGTCCACAGATTACAGAATGCCACCAGACGTGCATCAGAAACTAATACTGGTCTTCAGAACGATCAAAGCGTAGACTGTTTGAGACATTACTCCCATGGTTGAAAGTGCGCATGGTGACTGTTGTATTCAATCCCGATGCAATTTCTGTGTTTCATCAACACTCTGATAGTCCACAGATTACAGAATGCCTCCAGATGTGCATCGGAAACTACTACTGGTCTTCCAGGGAACGATCAAATCGTAGGCTGTTAGAGACATTACTCCCATGGTTGAAAGTGCGCATGATGACTGTTGTATTCAATCCCGATACAATTTCTGTGTTTCATCAACACTCTGATAGTCCACAGATTACAGAATGCCTCCAGATGTGCATCGGAAACCACTACTGGTCTTCCAGGGAACGATCAAAGCGTAGACTGTTTTAGACATTACTTTTATGGAGGAGAGTGCGCATGGTGACATTGGTAATCAATCCCGATGCAATTTCTGTGTTTCACCAACACTCTGATAGTCCACAGATTACAGAATGCCTCCAGATGTGCATCGGAAACTACTACTGGTCTTCCAGGGAACGATCAAAGCGTAGACTCTTAGAGACATTACTTCCATGAAGGAAAGTGCGCATGGTGACTGTTGTATTCAATCCCGATGCAATATGTTTGTTTCATCAACACTCTGATAGTCTACATATTACAGAATGCCACCAGATGTGCATCGGAAACTACTACTGGTCTTCCAGGGAACGATCAAAGCGTAGTCTGTTAGAGACATTACTCCCATGGTTGAAAGTGCGCATGGTGACTGTTGTATTCAATCCCGATGCAATTTCTGTGTTTCATCAACACTCTGATAGTCCACAGATTACAGAATGCCTCCAGATGTGCATCGGAAACTACTACTGGTCTTCCAGGGAACGATCAAATCGTAGGCTGTTAGAGACATTACTCCCATGGTTGAAAGTGCGCATGATGACTGTTGTATTCAATCCCGATACAATTTCTGTGTTTCATCAACACTCTGATAGTCCACAGATTACAGAATGCCTCCAGATGTGCATCGGAAACCACTACTGGTCTTCCAGGGAACGATCAAAGCGTAGACTGTTTTAGACATTACTTTTATGGAGGAGAGTGCGCATGGTGACATTGGTAATCAATCCCGATGCAATTTCTGTGTTTCACCAACACTCTGATAGTCCACAGATTACAGAATGCCTCCAGATGTGCATCGGAAACTACTACTGGTCTTCCAGGGAACGATCAAAGCGTAGACTCTTAGAGACATTACTTCCATGAAGGAAAGTGCGCATGGTGACTGTTGTATTCAATCCCGATGCAATTTCTGTGTTTCTTCAACACTCTGATAGTCCACAGATTACAGAATGCCACCAGACGTGCATCAGAAACTAATACTGGTCTTCAGAACGATCAAAGCGTAGACTGTTTGAGACATTACTCCCGTGGAGGAAAGTGCGCATGGTGACTGTTGTATTCAATCCCGATGCAATTTCTGTGTTTAATCAACACTATGATAGTCCACAGATTACAGAAAGCATCCAGATGTGCATCAGAAACTACTACTGGTCTTCCAGGGAACGATCAAAGCGTAAACTGTTAGAGACATTACTCCCATGGTTGAAAATGCGCATGGTGACTGTTGTATTCAATCCCGATGCAATTTCTGTGTTTCATCAACACTCTGATAGTCCACAGATTACAGAATGCCTCCAGATGTGCATCGGAAACTACTACTGGTCTTCCAGGGAACGATCAAAGCGTAGACTGTTTTAGACATTACTTTTATGGAGGAAAGTGCGCATGGTGACTGTTGTATTCAATCCCGATGCAATTTCTGTGTTTCATCAACACTCTGAAAGTCCACAGATTACAGAAAGCATCCAGATGTGCATCGGAAACTACTACTGGTCTTCCAGGGAACGATCAAAGCGTAGACTCTTAGAGACATTACTCCCATGGGGGAAAGTGCTCATGGTGACTGTTGTATTCATTCCCGATGCAATTTCTGTGTTTCATCAACACTCTGATAGTCTACAGATTACAGAATGAATCCAGATGTGCATCGGAAACTACTACTGGTCTTCCAGGGAACGATCAAAGAGTGGACTGTTTGAGACATTACTCCCGTGGAGGAAAGTGCGCATGGTGACTGTTGTATTCAATCCCGATGCAATTTCTGTGTTTCATCAACACTCTGATAATCCACAGATTACCGAATGCCTCCAGATGCTCATGGGAAACTACTACTGGTCTTCCAGGGAACGATCAAAGCGTAGCCTGTGTGAGACATTACTCCCGTGGAGGAAAGTGCGCATGGTGACTGTTGTATTCATTCCCGATGCAATTTCTGTGTTTCATCAACACTCTAATAGTCCACAGATTACAGAATGCCTCCAGATGTGCATCGGAAACTACTACTGGTCTTCCAGGGAACTATCAGAGCGTAAACTCTTTGAGACATGACTCCCATGGAGGGAAGTGCGCATGGTGACTGTTGTATTCAATCCTGAGGCAATTTCTGTGTTTCATCAGCACTCTTATAGTCCACAGATTACAGAATGCTTTCAGATGTGCATCGGAAACTACTACTGGTCTTCCTGGGAACGATTAAAGCGTAGACTGTTTGAGACATTATTCCCATGAAGGAATGTGAGCATTGTGACTGTTGTATTCAATTCCGAGGCAATTTCTGTGTTTCATCAACACTCTGATAGTCCACAGATTACAGAATGCCCCCAGACGTGCATCGGAAACTACTACTGGTCTTCCAGGGAACGATCAAACCGTAAACTGTTTGAGACATTACTCCCCTGGAGGAAACTGCTCATGGAGACTGTTGTATTCAATCCCGATGCAATTTCTGTGTTTCATCAACACTCTGATAGTCCACAGATTACGGAAAGCATCCAGATGTGCATGAGAAACTACTACTGGTCTTCCAGGGAACGATCAAATCGTAGGCTGTTAGAGACATTACTCCCATGGTTGAAAGTGCGCATGGTGACTGTTGTATTCAATCCCGATGCAATATGTTTGTTTCATCAACACTCTGATAGTCTACATATCACAGAATGCCACCAGATGTGCATCGGAAACTACTACTGGTCTTCCAGGGAACGATCAAAGCGTAGCCTGTTAGAGACATTACTTCCATGAAGTAAAGTGCGCATGGTGACTTTGGTATTCAATCCCGATGCAATTTCTGTGTTTCACCAACACTCTGATAGTCCACAGATTACAGAAAGCATCCAGATGTGCATCGGAAACTACTACTGGTCTTCCAGGGAACGATCAAAGAGTAGACTGTTTGAGACATTACTCCCGTGGAGGAAAGTGCGCATGGTGACTGTTGTATTCAATCCCGATGCAATTTCTGTGTTTCATCAACACTCTGATAGTCCACAGATTACCGAATGACTCCAGACGCTCATGGGAAACTACTACTGGTCTTCCAGGGAACGATCAAAGCGTAGCCTGTGTGAGACACTACTCCCGTGGAGAAAGTGCGCATGGTGACTGTTGTATTCAATCCCGATGCAATTTCTCTGTTTCATCAACACTCTGATAGTCCACAGACAACGGAATATCTCCAGATGTTCATCAGAAACTACTACTGGTCTTCCAGGGAACGATCAAATCGTATACTGTTTGAGACATTACTCCCATGGAGGAAAGTGCGCATGGTGACTGTTGTATTCAATCCCGATGCAATTTCTGTGTTTCATCAACACTCTGATAGTCCACAGATTACAGAATACCACCAGATGTGCAACGAAAACTACTACTGGTCTTCCGGGGAACGATCAAAGCGTAAACTGTTTGAGACATTATTCCCATGAAGGAATGTGCGCATTGTGACTGTTGTATTCAATCCCGAGGCAATTTCTGTGTTTCATCAACACCCTGATAGTCCACAGATTACAGAATGCCACCAGACGTGCATCGGAAACTACTACTGGTCTTCCAGGAACGATCAAACCGTAGACTGTTTGAGACATTACTCCCGTGGAGGAAAGTGCGCATGGTGACTGTTGTATTCTATCCCGATGCAATTTCTGTGCTTAATCAACACTCTGATACTTCACAGATTACAGAATGCCACCAGATGTGAATCGGAAACTACTACTGGTCCTCAGGGGAACGATCAAAGCATAGACTGTTTGAGACATTACTCACTTGGAGGAAAGTGCGCATGGTGACTGTTGTATTCAATCCCGATGCAATTTCTGTGTTTCATCAACACTCTGATTGTCCAAAGAATTCAGAATGCCACCAGATGTGCATCGGAAACTACTACTGGTCTTCCAGGGACCGATCAAAGCGTAGGCTGTTTGAGACATTACTCACGTGGAGGAAAGTGCGCATGGTGACTGTTGTATTCAATCCCGACGCAATTTCTGTGTTTCATCAACACTCTGATAGTCCACAGATTACCGAATGCCTCCAGATGTTCATGGGAAACTACTACTGGTCTTCCAGGGAACGATCAAAGCGTAGACTGTGTGAGACATTACTCCCGTGGAGGTTAGTGTGCATGGTGACTGTTGTATTCAATCGCGATGCAATTTCTCTGTTTCATCAACACTCTGATAGTCCACAGACAACAGAATGATTCCAGATGTTCATCAGAAACTACTACTGGTCTTCCAGGGAACGATTAAAGCGTAGACTGTTTAAGACATTACTCCCATGAAGGAAAGTGCGTATGGTGACTGTTGTATTCAATCCCGATGCAATTTCTGTGTTTCATCAACACTCTGATAGTCCACAGATTACAGAATGCTTTGAGATGTGCATCGGAAACTACTACTGGTCTTCCTGGGAACGATCAAAGCGTAGACTGTTTGAGACATTATTCCCATGAAGGAATGTGCGCATTGTGACTGTTGTATTCAATCCCGAGGCACTTTCTGTGTTTCATCAAAACTCTGATAGTCCACAGATTACAGAATGCTACCAGACGTGCATCGGAAACTAATACTGGTCTTCAGAACGATCAAAGCGTAGACTGTTTGAGACATTACTCCCGTGGAGGAAAGTGCGCATGGTGAGTGTTGTATTCTGTCCCGATGCAATTTCTGTGTTTAATCAACACTCTGATAGTCCACAAATTACAGAAAGCATCCAGATGTGCATCAGAAACTACTACTGGTCTTCCAGGGAACGATCAAATCGTAGGCTGTTAGAGACATTACTCCCATGGTTGAATGTGCGTATGGTGACTGTTGTATTCAATCCCGATGCAATATGTTTGTTTCATCAACACTCTGATAGTCTACATATTACAAAATGCCACCAGATGTGCATCGGAAACTACTACTGGTCTTCCAGGGAACGATCAAAGCGTAGCCTGTTAGAGACATTACTCCCATGAAGGATAGTGCGCATGGTGACTGTTGTATTCAATCCCGGTCCAATTTATGTGTTTCATCAACACTCTGATAGTCCACAGATTACGGAAAGCATCCAGATGTGCATCAGAAACTACTACTGGTCTTCCAGGGAACGATCAAAGCGTAAACTCTTTGAGACATTACTCCCATATAGGAAAGTGCGCATGGTGACTGTTGTTTTCAATCCCTATGCAATTTCTGTGTTTCATCAACACTCTGATAGTCCAAAGACAACAGAATGCCTCCAAATGTTCATCAGAAACTACTACTGGTCTTCCAGGGAACGATCAAAGCATAGACTGTTTGAGACATTTCTCCCATGAAGGAAAGTGGGCATGGTGACTGTTGTATTCAATCCCGATGCAATATCTGTGTTTCATAAACACTCTGATAGTCCACAGATTACAGAATGCCTCCAGATGTGCATCGGAAACCACTACTGGTCTTCCGGGGAACGATCAAATCGTATACTGTTTCAGACATTACTCCCATGGAGGAAAGTGCGCATGGTGACTGTTGAATTCAAACCCGATGCAATTTCTGTGTTTCATCAACACTCTGATAGTCCACAGATTACAGAATACCACCAGATGTGCAACGAAAACTACTACTGGTCTTCCGGGGAACGATCAAAGCGTAGAAAGTTTGAGACATTAGTCCCGTGGAGGAAAGTGCGCATGGTGACTGTTGTATTCAATCCCGATGCAATTTCTGTGTTTCATCAACACTCTGATAGTCCACAGATTACAGAATGCCTCCAGATGTGCATCGGAAACTACTACTGGACTTCCAGGAACGATCAAAGCGTAAACTGTTTGAGAAATTACTCCCGTGGAGGAAAGTGCGCATGGTGACTGTTGTATTCTATCCTGATGCAATTTCTGTGTTTAATCAACACAATCTGATAGTCCACAGATTACAGAAAGCATCCAGATGTGCATCAGAAACTACTACTGGTCTTCCAGGGAACGATCAAATCGTAGGCTGTTAGAGACATTACTCCCATGGTTGAAAGTGCGCATGGTGACTGGTGTATTCATTCCCGATGAAATATGTTTGTTTCATCAACGCTCTGATAGTCCACAGATTATAGAATGCCTCCAGATGTGCATCGGAAACTACTACTGGTCTTCCAGGGAACGATCAGAGCGTAAACTCTTTGAGACATGACTCCCATGGAGGGAAGTGCGCATGGTGGCTGTTGTATTCAATCCCGATGCAATTTCTGTGTTTCATCAACGCTCTTATAGTCCACAGGTTACAGAATGCTTTCAGATGTGCATCGGAAACTACTTCTGGTCTTCCTGGGAACGATCAAAGCGTAGACTGTTTGAGACATTATTCCCATGAAGGAATGTGCGCATTGTGACTGTTGTATTCAATCCCGAGGCAATTTCTGTGTTTCATCAACACTCTGAAAGTCCACAGATTACAGAATGCCAGCAGACGTGCATCGGAAACTACTACTGGTCTTCCAGGAACGATCAAAGCGTAGACTGTTTGAGACATTACTAACGTGGAGGAAAGTGCGCATGGTGACTGTTGTATGCTATCCCGATGCAATTTCTGTGTTTAATCAACACTCTGATACTCCACAGATTACAGAATGCTTAAAGATGTGCATCGGAAACTACTACTGGTCTTCCAGGGAACGATCAAAGCGTAGACTGTTTGAGACATTACTCCCGTGGAGGAAAGTGCGCAAGGTGACTGTTGTATTCAATTTCCATTCAATTTCTGTGTTTCATCAACACTCTGATTGTCCACAGATTACAGAATGCCACCAGATGGGCATCGGAAACTACTACTCTTCTTCCAGGGACCGATCAAATCGTAGACTGTTTGAGACATTACTCACGTGGAGGAAAGTGGGCATGGTGACTGTTGTATTGAATCCCGATGCAATTTCTGTGTTTCATCAACACTCTGATAGTCCATAGATTACAGAATGCCACCAGATGTGCATCGGAAACTACTACTTGTCTTCCAGGGAACGATCAAAGCGTAGACTGTTTTAGACATTACTCTTATGGAGGAAAGTGTGCATGGTGACATTGGTATTCAATCCCGATGCAATTTCTGTGTTTAACCAACACTCTGATAGTCCACAGATTACAGAATGCCTCCAGATGTGCATCGTAAACTACTACTGGTCTTCCAGGGAACGATCAAAGCGTAGACTGTTTGAGACATTACTTCCATGGAGGAAACTGCTCATGGAGACTGTTGTATTCAATCCCGATGCAATTACTGTGTTTCATCAACACTCTGATAGTCCACAGATTACAGAAAGCATACAGATGTGCATCAGAAACTACTACTGGTCTTCCAGGGAACGATCAAAGCGTAGTCTGTTAGAGACATTACTCCCATGGTTGAAAGTGCGCATGGTGACTGTTGTATTCAATCCCGATGCAATTTCTGTGTTTCATCAACACTCTGATAGTCCACAGATTACAGAATGCCTCCAGATGTGCATCGGAAACTACTACTGGTCTTCCAGGGAACGATCAAATCGTAGGCTGTTAGAGACATTACTCCCATGGTTGAAAGTGCGCATGATGACTGTTGTATTCAATCCCGATACAATTTCTGTGTTTCATCAACACTCTGATAGTCCACAGATTACAGAATGCCTCCAGATGTGCATCGGAAACCACTACTGGTCTTCCAGGGAACGATCAAAGCGTAGACTGTTTTAGACATTACTTTTATGGAGGAGAGTGCGCATGGTGACATTGGTAATCAATCCCGATGCAATTTCTGTGTTTCACCAACACTCTGATAGTCCACAGATTACAGAATGCCTCCAGATGTGCATCGGAAACTACTACTGGTCTTCCAGGGAACGATCAAAGCGTAGACTCTTAGAGACATTACTTCCATGAAGGAAAGTGCGCATGGTGACTGTTGTATTCAATCCCGATGCAATTTCTGTGTTTCTTCAACACTCTGATAGTCCACAGATTACAGAATGCCACCAGACGTGCATCAGAAACTAATACTGGTCTTCAGAACGATCAAAGCGTAGACTGTTTGAGACATTACTCCCGTGGAGGAAAGTGCGCATGGTGACTGTTGTATTCAATCCCGATGCAATTTCTGTGTTTAATCAACACTATGATATTCCACAGATTACAGAAAGCATCCAGATGTGCATCAGAAACTACTACTGGTCTTCCAGGGAACGATCAAAGCGTAAACTGTTAGAGACATTACTCCCATGGTTGAAAATGCGCATGGTGACTGTTGTATTCAATCCCGATGCAATTTCTGTGTTTCATCAACACTCTGATAGTCCACAGATTACAGAATGCCTCCAGATGTGGATCGGAAACTACTACTGGTCTTCCAGGGAACGATCAAAGCGTAGACTGTTTTAGACATTACTTTTATGGAGGAAAGTGCGCATGGTGACTGTTGTATTCAATCCCGATGCAATTTCTGTGTTTCATCAACACTCTGAAAGTCCACAGATTACAGAAAGCATCCAGATGTGCATCGGAAACTACTACTGGTCTTCCAGGGAACGATCAAAGCGTAGACTCTTAGAGACATTACTCCCATGGGGGAAAGTGCTCATGGTGACCGTTGTATTCATTCCCGATGCAATTTCTGTGTTTCATCAACACTCTGATAGTCTACAGATTACAGAATGAATCCAGATGTGCATCGGAAACTACTACTGGTCTTCCAGGGAACGATCAAAGAGTGGACTGTTTGAGACATTACTCCCGTGGAGGAAAGTGCGCATGGTGACTGTTGTATTCAATCCCGATGCAATTTCTGTGTTTCATCAACACTCTGATAATCCACAGATTACCGAATGCCTCCAGATGCTCATGGGAAACTACTACTGGTCTTCCAGGGAACGATCAAAGCGTAGCCTGTGTGAGACATTACTCCCGTGGAGGAAAGTGCGCATGGTGACTGTTGTATTCATTCCCGATGCAATTTCTGTGTTTCATCAACACTCTAATAGTCCACAGATTACAGAATGCCTCCAGATGTGCATCGGAAACTACTACTGGTCTTCCAGGGAACTATCAGAGCGTAAACTCTTTGAGACATGACTCCCATGGAGGGAAGTGCGCATGGTGACTGTTGTATTCAATCCTGAGGCAATTTCTGTGTTTCATCAGCACTCTTATAGTCCACAGATTACAGAATGCTTTCAGATGTGCATCGGAAACTACTACTGGTCTTCCTGGGAACGATTAAAGCGTAGACTGTTTGAGACATTATTCCCATGAAGGAATGTGAGCATTGTGACTGTTGTATTCAATTCCGAGGCAATTTCTGTGTTTCATCAACACTCTGATAGTCCACAGATTACAGAATGCCCCCAGACGTGCATCGGAAACTACTACTGGTCTTCCAGGGAACGATCAAACCGTAAACTGTTTGAGACATTACTCCGCTGGAGGAAACTGCTCATGGAGACTGTTGTATTCAATCCCGATGCAATTTCTGTGTTTCATCAACACTCTGATAGTCCACAGATTACGGAAAGCATCCAGATGTGCATGAGAAACTACTACTGGTCTTCCAGGGAACGATCAAATCGTAGGCTGTTAGAGACATTACTCCCATGGTTGAAAGTGCGCATGGTGACTGTTGTATTGAATCCCGATGCAATATGTTTGTTTCATCAACACTCTGATAGTCTACATATCACAGAATGCCACCAGATGTGCATCGGAAACTACTACTGGTCTTCCAGGGAACGATCAAAGCGTAGCCTGTTAGAGACATTACTTCCATGAAGTAAAGTGCGCATGGTGACATTGGTATTCAATCCCGATGCAATTTCTGTGTTTCACCAACACTCTGATAGTCCACAGATTACAGAAAGCATCCAGATGTGCATCGGAAACTACTACTGGTCTTCCAGGGAACGATCAAAGAGTAGACTGTTTGAGACATTACTCCCGTGGAGGAAAGTGCGCATGGTGACTGTTGTATTCAATCCCGATGCAATTTCTGTGTTTCATCAACACTCTGATAGTCCACAGATTACCGAATGACTCCAGATGCTCATGGGAAACTACTACTGGTCTTCCAGGGAACGATCAAAGCGTAGCCTGTGTGAGACACTACTCCCGTGGAGAAAGTGCGCATGGTGACTGTTGTATTCAATCCCGATGCAATTTCTCTGTTTCATCAACACTCTGATAGTCCACAGACAACGGAATATCTCCAGATGTTCATCAGAAACTACTACTGGTCTTCCAGGGAACGATCAAATCGTATACTGTTTGAGACATTACTCCCATGGAGGAAAGTGCGCATGGTGACTGTTGTATTCAATCCCGATGCAATTTCTGTGTTTCATCAACACTCTGATAGTCCACAGATTACAGAATACCACCAGATGTGCAACGAAAACTACTACTGGTCTTCCGGGGAACGATCAAAGCGTAAACTGTTTGAGACATTATTCCCATGAAGGAATGTGCGCATTGTGACTGTTGTATTCAATCCCGAGGCAATTTCTGTGTTTCATCAACACCCTGATAGTCCACAGATTACAGAATGCCACCAGACGTGCATCGGAAACTACTACTGGTCTTCCAGGAACGATCAAACCGTAGACTGTTTGAGACATTACTCCCGTGGAGGAAAGTGCGCATGGTGACTGTTGTATTCTATCCCGATGCAATTTCTGTGCTTAATCAACACTCTGATACTTCACAGATTACAGAATGCCACCAGATGTGAATCGGAAACTACTACTGGTCCTCAGGGGAACGATCAAAGCATAGACTGTTTGAGACATTACTCACTTGGAGGAAAGTGCGCATGGTGACTGTTGTATTCAATCCCGATGCAATTTCTGTGTTTCATCAACACTCTGATTGTCCAAAGAATTCAGAATGCCACCAGATGTGCATCGGAAACTACTACTGGTCTTCCAGGGACCGATCAAAGCGTAGGCTGTTTGAGACATTACTCACGTGGAGGAAAGTGCGCATGGTGACTGTTGTATTCAATCCCGACGCAATTTCTGTGTTTCATCAACACTCTGATAGTCCACAGATTACCGAATGCCTCCAGATGTTCATGGGAAACTACTACTGGTCTTCCAGGGAACGATCAAAGCGTAGACTGTGTGAGACATTACTCCCGTGGAGGTTAGTGTGCATGGTGACTGTTGTATTCAATCGCGATGCAATTTCTCTGTTTCATCAACACTCTGATAGTCCACAGACAACAGAATGATTCCAGATGTTCATCAGAAACTACTACTGGTCTTCCAGGGAACGATTAAAGCGTAGACTGTTTGAGACATTACTCCCATGAAGGAAAGTGCGTATGGTGACTGTTGTATTCAATCCCGATGCAATTTCTGTGTTTCATCAACACTCTGATAGTCCACAGATTACAGAATGCTTTGAGATGTGCATCGGAAACTACTACTGGTCTTCCTGGGAACGATCAAAGCGTAGACTGTTTGAGACATTATTCCCATGAAGGAATGTGCGCATTGTGACTGTTGTATTCAATCCCGAGGCACTTTCTGTGTTTCATCAAAACTCTGATAGTCCACAGATTACAGAATGCTACCAGACGTGCATCGGAAACTAATACTGGTCTTCAGAACGATCAAAGCGTAGACTGTTTGAGACATTACTCCCGTGGAGGAAAGTGCGCATGGTGAGTGTTGTATTCTGTCCCGATGCAATTTCTGTGTTTAATCAACACTCTGATAGTCCACAAATTACAGAAAGCATCCAGATGTGCATCAGAAACTACTACTGGTCTTCCAGGGAACGATCAAATCGTAGGCTGTTAGAGACATTACTCCCATGGTTGAATGTGCGTATGGTGACTGTTGTATTCAATCCCGATGCAATATGTTTGTTTCATCAACACTCTGATAGTCTACATATTACAAAATGCCACCAGATGTGCATCGGAAACTACTACTGGTCTTCCAGGGAACGATCAAAGCGTAGCCTGTTAGAGACATTACTCCCATGAAGGATAGTGCGCATGGTGACTGTTGTATTCAATCCCGATGCAATTTCTGTGTTTCATCAACACTCTGATAGTCCACAGATTACAGAATGCCTCCAGATGTGCATCGGAAACTACTACTGGTCTTCCAGGGAACGATCAAAGCGTAGACTGTTTTAGACATTACTTTTATGGAGGAGAGTGCGCATGGTGACATTGGTATTCAATCCCGATGCAATTTCTGTGTTTCACCAACACTCTGATAGTCCACAGATTACAGAATGCCTCCAGATGTGCATCGGAAACTACTACTGGTCTTCCAGGGAACGATCAAAGCGTAGACTGTTTGAGACATTACTCCCATGGAGGAAACTGCTCATGGAGACTGTTGTATTCAATCCCGATCCAATTTATGTGTTTCATCAACACTCTGATAGTCCACAGATTACGGAAAGCATCCAGATGTGCATCAGAAACTACTACTGGTCTTCCAGGGAACGATCAAATCGTAGACTGTATGAGACATTACTCCCGTGGAGGAAAGTGCGCATGGTGACTGTTGTATTCCATCCCGGTGCAATTTCTGTGTTTAATCAATACTCTGATAGTCCACAGATTACAGAAAGCATCCAGATGTGCATCAGAAACTACTACTGGTCTTCCAGGGAACGATCAAATCGTAGGCTGTTAGAGACATTACTTCCATGGTTGAAAGTGCGCATGGTGACTGGTGTATTCAATCCCGATGCAATTTCTGTGTTTCATCAACACTCTGATAGTCCACAGATTACAGAATGCCTCCAGATGAGCATCGGAAACTACTACTGGACTTCCAGGGAACGATCAAAGCGTAGCCTGTGTGAGACATTACTCCCGTGGAGGAAAGTGCGCATGGTGACCGTTGTATTCAATCCCGATGCAATTTCTCTGTTTCATCAACACTCTGATAGTCCAAAGACAACAGAATGCCTCCAAATGTTCATCAGAAACTACTACTGGTCTTCCAGGGAACGATCAAAGCATAGACTGTTTGAGACATTTCTCCCATGAAGGAAAGTGGGCATGGTGACTGTTGTATTCAATCCCGATGCAATATCTGTGTTTCATAAACACTCTGATAGTCCACAGATTACAGAATGCCTCCAGATGTGCATCGGAAACCACTACTGGTCTTCCGGGGAACGATCAAATCGTATACTGTTTGAGACATTACTCCCATGGAGGAAAGTGCGCATGGTGACTGTTGAATTCAAACCCGATGCAATTTCTGTGTTTCATCAACACTCTGATAGTCCACAGATTACAGAATACCACCAGATGTGCAACGAAAACTACTACTGGTCTTCCGGGGAACGATCAAAGCGTAGAAAGTTTGAGACATTAGTCCCGTGGAGGAAAGTGCGCATGGTGACTGTTGTATTCAATCCCGATGCAATTTCTGTGTTTCATCAACACTCTGATAGTCCACAGATTACAGAATGCCTCCAGATGTGCATCGGAAACTACTACTGGACTTCCAGGAACGATCAAAGCGTAAACTGTTTGAGAAATTACTCCCGTGGAGGAAAGTGCGCATGGTGACTGTTGTATTCTATCCTGATGCAATTTCTGTGTTTAATCAACACAATCTGATAGTCCACAGATTACAGAAAGCATCCAGATGTGCATCAGAAACTACTACTGGTCTTCCAGGGAACGATCAAATCGTAGGCTGTTAGAGACATTACTCCCATGGTTGAAAGTGCGCATGGTGACTGGTGTATTCATTCCCGATGAAATATGTTTGTTTCATCAACGCTCTGATAGTCCACAGATTATAGAATGCCTCCAGATGTGCATCGGAAACTACTACTGGTCTTCCAGGGAACGATCAGAGCGTAAACTCTTTGAGACATGACTCCCATGGAGGGAAGTGCGCATGGTGGCTGTTGCATTCAATCCCGATGCAATTTCTGTGTTTCATCAACGCTCTTATAGTCCACAGGTTACAGAATGCTTTCAGATGTGCATCGGAAACTACTTCTGGTCTTCCTGGGAACGATCAAAGCGTAGACTGTTTGAGACATTATTCCCATGAAGGAATGTGCGCATTGTGACTGTTGTATTCAATCCCGAGGCAATTTCTGTGTTTCATCAACACTCTGAAAGTCCACAGATTACAGAATGCCAGCAGACGTGCATCGGAAACTACTACTGGTCTTCCAGGAACGATCAAAGCGTAGACTGTTTGAGACATTACTAACGTGGAGGAAAGTGCGCATGGTGACTGTTGTATGCTATCCCGATGCAATTTCTGTGTTTAATCAACACTCTGATACTCCACAGATTACAGAATGCTTAAAGATGTGCATCGGAAACTACTACTGGTCTTCCAGGGAACGATCAAAGCGTAGACTGTTTGAGACATTACTCCCGTGGAGGAAAGTGCGCAAGGTGACTGTTGTATTCAATTTCCATTCAATTTCTGTGTTTCATCAACACTCTGATTGTCCACAGATTACAGAATGCCACCAGATGGGCATCGGAAACTACTACTCTTCTTCCAGGGACCGATCAAATCGTAGACTGTTTGAGACATTACTCACGTGGAGGAAAGTGGGCATGGTGACTGTTGTATTGAATCCCGATGCAATTTCTGTGTTTCATCAACACTCTGATAGTCCATAGATTACAGAATGCCACCAGATGTGCATCGGAAACTACTACTTGTCTTCCAGGGAACGATCAAAGCGTAGACTGTTTTAGACATTACTCTTATGGAGGAAAGTGTGCATGGTGACATTGGTATTCAATCCCGATGCAATTTCTGTGTTTAACCAACACTCTGATAGTCCACAGATTACAGAATGCCTCCAGATGTGCATCGTAAACTACTACTGGTCTTCCAGGGAACGATCAAAGCGTAGACTGTTTGAGACATTACTTCCATGGAGGAAACTGCTCATGGAGACTGTTGTATTCAATCCCGATGCAATTTCTGTGTTTCATCAACACTCTGATAGTCCACAGATTACAGAAAGCATACAGATGTGCATCAGAAACTACTACTGGTCTTCCAGGGAACGATCAAATCGTAGGCTGTTAGAGACATTACTCCCATGGTTGAAAGTGCGCATGGCGACTGTTGTACTCAATCCCTATGCAGTATCTTTGTTTCATCAACACTCTGATAGTCTACATATTACAGAATGACTGTTGTACTCAATCCCTATGCAGTATCTTTGTTTCAGCAACCCTCTGACAGTCTACATATTACAGAATGCCACCAGATGTGCATCGGAAACTACTACTGGTCTTCCAGGGAACGATCAAAGCGTAGACTGTTTGAGACATTACTCCCATGGAGGAAACTGCGCATGGAGACTGTTGTATTCTATCCCGATACACATTCTGTGCTTCATCAACATTCTGATAGTCCACAGTCTACGGAAAGCCTCCAGATGAGCATCGGAAAGTACTACTGGTCTTCCAGGGAACGATCAAAGCGTAGACTGTTAGAGACATTACTCCCATGGAGGAAAGTGCGCAAGGTGACTGTTGTATTCAATCCCGATGCAATTTCTGTGTTTCATCAACACTCTGATAGTCCACAGATTACAGAATGCTTCCAGATGTGCATCGGAAACTACTACTTGTCTTGCAGGGAACGATCAGAGTGTAAACTCTTTGAGACATGACTCATATGGAGGGAAGTGCGCATGGTGACTGTTGTATTCAATCCCGATGCAATTTCATTGTTTCATCAGCACTCTTATAGTCCAGAGATTACAGAATGCTTTCATATGAGCATCGGAAACTACTACTGGTCTTCCTGGGAACGATCAAAGCGTACACTGTTTGAGACATTATTCCCATGAAGGAATGTGCGCATTGTGACTGTTGTATTCAATCCCGAGGCAATTTCTGTGTTTCATCAGCACTCTGATAGTCCACAGATTACAGAATGCCACCAGACGTGCATCGGAATATACTACTGGTCTTCCAGGAACGATCAAAGCGTAGACTGTTTGAGACATTACTCCCGTGGAGGAAAGTGCGCATGGTGACTGTTGTATTCAATCCCTATGCAATATGTTTGTTTCATCAACACTCTGATAGTCTACATATTACAGAATGCCACCAGATGTGCATCGGAAACTACTACTGGTCTTCCAGGGAACGATCAAAGCGTAGTCTGTTAAAGACATTACTCCCATGGTTGAAAGTGCGCATGGTGACTGTTGTATTCAATCCCGATGCAATTTCTGTGTTTCATCAACACTCTGATAGTCCACAGATTACAGAATGCCTCCAGATGTGCATCGGAAACTACTACTGGTCTTCCAGGGAACGATCAAAGCGTAGACTGTTTTAGACATTACTTTTATGGAGGAGAGTGCGCATGGTGACATTGGTATTCAATCCCGATGCAATTTCTGTGTTTCACCAACACTCTGATAGTCCACAGATTACAGAATGCCTCCAGATGTGCATCGGAAACTACTACTGGTCTCCCAGGGAACGATCAAAGCGTAGACTGTTTGAGACATTACTCCCATGGAGGAAACTGCTCATGGAGACTGTTGTATTCAATCCCGATGCACTTTCTGTGTTTCATCAACACTCTGATAGTCCACAGATTACGGAAAGCATCCAGATGTGCATCAGAAACTACTACTGGTCTTCCAGGGAACGATCAAATCGTAGGCTGTTAGAGACATTACTCCCATGGTTGAAAGTGCGCATGGTGACTGTTGTATTCAATCCCGATGCAATTTCTGTGTTTCATCAACACTCTGATAGTCCACAGATTACAGAATGCCTCCAGATGTGCATCGGAAACCACTACTGGTCTTCCAGGGAACGATCAAAGCGTAGACTGTATTAGACATTACTTTTATGGAGGAGAGTGCGCATGGTGACATTGGTAAACAATCCCGATGCAATTTCTGTGTTACACCAACACTCTGATAGTCCACAGATTACAGAATGCCTCCAGATGTGCATCGGAAACTACTACTGGTCTTCCAGGGAACGATCAAAGCGTAGACTCTTAGAGACATTACTTCCATGAAGGAAAGTGCGCATGGTGACTGTTGTATTCAATCCCGATGCAATTTCTGTGTTTCTTCAACACTCTGATAGTCCACAGATTACAGAATGCCACCAGACGTGCATCAGAAACTAATACTGGTCTTCAGAACGATCAAAGCGTAGACTGTTTGAGGCATTACTCCCGTGGAGGAAAGTGCGCATGGTGACTGTTGTATTCTATCCCGATGCAATTTCTGTGTTTAATCAACACTATGATAGTCCACAGATTACAGAAAGCATCCAGATGTGCATCAGAAACTACTACTGGTCTTCCAGGGAACGATCAAATCGTAGGCTGTTAGAGACATTACTCCCATGGTTGAAAGTGCGCATGGTGACTGTTGTATTCAATCCCGATGCAATTTCTGTGTTTCATCAACACTCTGATAGTCCACAGATTACAGAATGCCTCCAGATGTGCATCGGAAACTACTACTGGTCTTCCAGGGAACGATCAAAGCGTAGACTGTTTTAGACATTACTTTTATGGAGGAAAGTGCGCATGGTGACTGTTGTATTCAATCCCGATGCAATTTCTGTGTTTCATCAACACTCTGAAAGTCCACAGATTACAGAAAGCATCCAGATGTGCATCGGAAACTACTACTGGTCTTCCAGGGAACGATCAAAGCGTAGACTCTTAGAGACATTACTCCCATGGGGGAAAGTGCTCATGGTGACTGTTGTATTCATTCCCGATGCAATTTCTGTGTTTCATCAACACTCTGATAGTCTACAGATTACAGAATGAATCCAGATGTGCATCGGAAACTACTACTGGTCTTCCAGGGAACGATCAAAGAGTGGACTGTTTGAGACATTACTCCCGTGGAGGAAAGTGCGCATGGTGACTGTTGTATTCAATCCCGATGCAATTTCTGTGTTTCATCAACACTCTGATAGTCCACAGATTACCGAATGCCTCCAGATGCTCATGGGAAACTACTACTGGTCTTCCAGGGAACGATCAAAGCGTAGCCTGTGTGAGACATTACTCCCGTTGAGGAAAGTGCGCATGGTGACTGTTGTATTCAATCCCGATGCAATTTCTGTGTTTCATCAACACTCTAATAGTCCACAGATTACAGAATGCCTCCAGATGTGCATCGGAAACTGCTACTGGTCTTCCAGGGAACTATCAGAGCGTAAACTCTTTGAGACATGACTCCCATGGAGGGAAGTGCGCATGGTGACTGTTGTATTCAATCCTGAGGCAATTTCTGTGTTTCATCAGCACTCTTATAGTCCACAGATTACAGAATGCTTTCAGATGTGCATCGGAAACTACTACTGGTCTTCCTGGGAACGATCAAAGCGTAGACTGTTTGAGACATTATTCCCATGAAGGAATGTGCGCATTGTGACTGTTGTATTCAATTCCGAGGCAATTTCTGTGTTTCATCAACACTCTGATAGTCCACAGATTACAGAATGCCACCAGACGTGCATCGGAAACTACTACTGGTCTTCCAGGGAACGATCAAAGCGTAAACTGTTTGAGACATTACTCCCCTGGAGGAAACTGCTCATGGAGACTGTTGTATTCAATCCCGATGCAATTTCTGTGTTTCATCAACACTCTGATAGTCCACAGATTACGGAAAGCATCCAGATGTGCATGAGAAACTACTACTGGTCTTCCAGGGAACGATCAAATCGTAGGCTGTTAGAGACATTACTCCCATGGTTGAAAGTGCGCATGGTGACTGTTGTATTCAATCCCGATGCAATATGTTTGTTTCATCAACACTCTGATAGTCTACATATCACAGAATGCCACCAGATGTGCATCGGATGCTACTACTGGTCTTCCAGGGAACGATCAAAGCGTAGCCTGTTAGAGACATTACTCCCATGAAGTAAAGTGCGCATGGTGACATTGGTATTCAATCCCGATGCAATTTCTGTGTTTCACCAACACTCTGATAGTCCACAGATTACAGAAAGCATCCAGATGTGCATCGGAAACTACTACTGGTCTTCCAGGGAACGATCAAAGAGTAGACTGTTTGAGACATTACTCCCGTGGAGGAAAGTGCGCATGGTGACTGTTGTATTCAATCCCGATGCAATTTCTGTGTTTCATCAACACTCTGATAGTCCACAGATTACCGAATGACTCCAGATGCTCATGGGAAACTACTACTGGTCTTCCAGGGAACGATCAAAGCGTAGCCTGTGTGAGACACTACTCCCGTGGAGGAAAGTGCGCATGGTGACTGTTGTATTCAATCCCGATGCAATTTCTCTGTTTCATCAACACTCTGATAGTCCACAGACAACGGAATGCGTCCAGATGTTCATCAGAAACTACTACTGGTCTTCCAGGGAACGATCAAAGCATAGACTGTTTGAGACATTTCTCCCATGAAGGAAAGTGCGCATGGTGACTGTTGTATTCAATCCCGATGCAATTTCTGTGTTTCATCAACACTCTGATAGTCCACAGATTACAGAATGCCTCCAGATGTGCATCGGAAACCACTACTGGTCTTCCAGGGAACGATCAAATCGTATACTGTTTGAGACATTACTCCCATGGAGGAAAGTGCGCATGGTGACTGTTGTATTCAATCCCGATGCAATTTCTGTGTTTCATCAACACTCTGATAGTCCACAGATTACAGAATACCACCAGATGTGCAACGAAAACTACTACTGGTCTTCCGGGGAACGATCAAAGCGTAAACTGTTTGAGACATTATTCCCATTAAGGAATGTGCGCATTGTGACTGTTGTATTCAATCCCGAGGCAATTTCTGTGTTTCATCAACACCCTGATAGTCCACAGATTACAGAATGCCACCAGACGTGCATCGGAAACTACTACTGGTCTTCCAGGAACGATCAAAGCGTAGACTGTTTGAGACATTACTCCCGTGGAGGAAAGTGCGCATGGTGACTGTTGTATTCTATCCCGATGCAATTTCTGTGCTTAATCAACACTCTGATACTCCACAGATTACAGAATGCCACCAGATGTGAATCGGAAACTACTACTGGTCTTCAGGGGAACGATCAAAGCGTAGACTGTTTGAGACATTACTCACTTGGAGGAAAGTGCGCATGGTGACTGTTGTATTCAATCCCGATGCAATTTCTGTGTTTCATCAACACTCTGATTGTCCAAAGAATTCAGAATGCCACCAGATGTGCATCGGAAACTACTACTGGTCTTCCAGGGACCGATCAAAGCGTAGACTGTTTGAGACATTACTCACGTGGAGGAAAGTGCGCATGGTGACTGTTGTATTCAATCCCGATGCAATTTCTGTGTTTCATCAACACTCTGATAGTCCACAGATTACAGAATGCCTCCAGATGTGCATCGGAAACTACTACTGGTCTTCCAGGGAACGATCAAAGCGTAGACTGTTTGAGACATTACTCCCATGGAGGAAACTGCTCATGGAGACTGTTGTATTCAATTACGATGCAATTTCTGTGTTTCATCAACACTCTGATAGTCCACAGATTACGGAAAGCATCCAGATGTGCATCAGAAACTACTACTGGTCTTCCAGGGAACGATCAAATCGTAGGCTGTTAGAGACATTACTCCTATGGTTGAAAGTGCGCATGGTGACTGTTGTATACAATCACGATGCAATATCTTTGTTTCATCAACACTCTGATAGTCTACATATTACAGAATGCCACCAAATGTGCATCGGAAACTACTACTGGTCTTCCAGGGAACGATGAAAGCGTAGACTGTTTGAGACATTACTCCCATGGAGGAAACTGCTCATGGAGACTGTTGTATTCAATCCCGATGCAATTTCTGTGTTTCATCAACACTCTGATAGTCCACAGATTACGGAAAACATCCTGATGTGCATCAGCAACTACTACAGGTCTTCCAGGGAACGATCAATCGTAGGCTGTTACAGACATAACTCCCATGGTTGAAAGTGCGCATGGTGACTGTTGTATACAATCCCGATGCAATATCTTTGTTTCATCAACACTCTGATAGTCTACATATTACAGAATGCCACCAGATGTGCATCGGAAACTACTACTGGTCTTCCAGGGAACGATCAAAGCGTAGACTGTTTGAGACATTACTCCCATGTAGGAAACTGCGCATGGAGACTGTTGTATTCAATCCCGATGCAATTTCTGTGTTTCATCAACACTCTGAAAGTCCACAGATTACAGAAAGCATCCAGATGTGCATCGGAAACTACTACTGGTCTTCCAGGGAACGATCAAAGCGTAGACTCTTAGAGACATTACTCCCATGGGGGAAAGTGCTCATGGTGACTGTTGTATTCAATCCCGATGCAATTTCTGTGTTTCATCAACACTCTGATAGTCCACAGATTACCGAATGCCTCCAGATGCTCATGGGAAACTACTACTGGTCTTCCAGGGAACGATCAAAGCGTAGCCTGTGTGAGACATTACTCCCGTGGTGGAAAGTGCGCATGGTGACTGTTGTATTCAATCCCGATGCAATTTCTGTGTTTCATCAACACCCTGATAGTCCACAGATTACAGAATGCCACCAGATATGCATTGGAAACTACTACTGGTCTTCCAGGGAACGATCAAAGCGTAGACTGTTTCAGACATTACTCCCATGGTTGAAAGTGCGCATGGTGACTGGTGTATTCAATCCCGATGCAATATGTTTGCTTCATCAACACTCTGATAGTCTACATATTACAGAATGCCACCAGATGTGCATCGGAAACTACTACTGGTCTTCCAGGGAACGATCAAAGCGTAGCCTGTTAGAGACATTACTACCGTGGAGAAAAGTGCGCATGGTGACTGTTGTATTCAATCCCGATGCAATTTCTCTGTTTCATCAACACACTGATAGTCCACAGACAACAGAATGCCTCCAGATGTTCATCAGAAACTACTACTGGTCTTCCAGGGAACGATTAAAGCGTAGACTGTTTGAGACATTACTCCCATGAAGGAAAGTGCGCATGGTGACTGTTGTATTCAATCCCGATACAATTTCTGTGTTTCATCAACACTCTGATAGTCCACAGATTACCGAATGCCTCCAGATGCTCATGGGAAACTACTACTGGTCTTCCAGGGAACGATCAAAGCGTAGCCTGTGTGAGACATTACTCCCGTGGTGGAAAGTGCGCATGGTGACTGTTGTATTCAATCCCGATGCAATTTCTGTGTTTCATCAACACCCTGATAGTCCACAGATTACAGAATGCCACCAGATGTGCATTGGAAACTACTACTGGTCTTCCAGGGAACGATCAAAGCGTAGACTGTTTCAGACATTACTCCCATGGTTGAAAGTGCGCATGGTGACTGGTGTATTCAATCCCGATGCAATATGTTTGTTTCATCAACACTCTGATAGTCTACATATTACAGAATGATACCAGATGTGCATCGGAAACTACTACTGGTCTTCCAGGGAACGATCAAAGCGTAGCCTGTTAGAGACATTACTACCGTGGAGGAAAGTGCGCATGGTGACTGTTGTATTCAATCCCGATGCAATTTCTCTGTTTCATCAACACACTGATAGTCCACAGACAACAGAATGCCTCCAGATGTTCATCAGAAACTACTACTGGTCTTCCAGGGAACGATTAAAGCGTAGACTGTTTGAGACATTACTCCCATGAAGGAAAGTGCGCATGGAGACTGTTGTATTCAATCCCGATACAATTTCTGTGTTTCATCAACACTCTGATAGTCCACATATTACAGAATGCTTTCAGATGTGCATCGGAAACTACTACTGGTCTTCCTGGGAACGATCAAAGCGTAGACTGTTTGAGACATTATTCCCATGAAGGAATGTGCGCATTGTGACTGTTGTATTCAATCCCGAGGCACTTTCTGTGTTTCATCAACACTCTGATAGTCCACAGATTACAGAATGCCACCAGACGTGCATCGGATACTAATACTGGTCTTCAGAACGCTCAAAGCGTAGACTGTTTGAGACATTACTCCCGTGGAGGAAAGTGCGCATGGTGACTGTTGTATTCTGTCCCGATGCAATTTCTGTGTTTAATCAACACTCTGATAGTCCACAGATTACAGAAAGCATCCAGATGTGCATCAGAAACTACTACTGGTCTTCCAGGGAACGATCAAATCGTAGGCTGTTAGGGACAGTACTCCCATGGTTGAATGTGCGTATGGTGACTGTTGTATTCAATCCCGATGCAATATGTTTGTTTCATCAACACTCTGATAGTCTACATATTACAGAATGCCACCAGATGTGCATCGGAAACTACTACTGGTCTTCCAGGGAACGATCAAAGCGTAGCCTGTTAGAGACATTACTCCCATCAAGGAGAGTGCGCATGGTGACTGTTGTATTCAATCCCGATTCATTTTCTGTGTTTCATCAACACTCTGATAGTAAACAGATTACAGAATGCCTCCAGATGTGCATCGGAAACTACTACTGGTCTTCCAGGGAACGATCAAAGCGTAGACTGTTTTAGACATTACTTTTATGGAGGAGAGTGCGCATGGTGACATTGGTATTCAATCCCGATGCAATTTCTGGGTTTCACCAACACTCTGATAGTCCACAGATTACAGAATGCCTCCAAATGTGCATCGGAAACTACTGCTGGTCTTCCAGGGAACGATCAAAGCGTAGACTGTTTGAGACATTACTCCCATGGAGGAAACTGCTCATGGAGACTGTTGTATTCAATTACGATGCAATTTCTGTGTTTCATCAACACTCTGATAGTCCACAGATTACGGAAAGCATCGAGATGTGCATCAGAAACTACTACTGGTCTTCCAGAGAACGATCAAATCGTAGGCTGTTAGAGACATTACTCCTATGGTTGAAAGTGCGCATGGTGACTGTTGTATACAATCACGATGCAATATCTTTGTTTCATCAACACTCTGATAGTCTACATATTACAGAATGCCACCAAATGTGCATCGGAAACTACTACTGGTCTTCCAGGGAACGATCAAAGCGTAGACTGTTTGAGACATTATTCCCATGAAGGAATGTGCGCATTGTGACTGTTGTATTCAATCCCGAGGCACTTTCTGTGTTTCATCAACACTCTGATAGTCCACAGATTACAGAATGACACCAGACGTGCATCGGAAACTAATACTGGTCTTCAGACGATCAAAGCGTAGACTGTTTGAGACATTACTCGCGTGGAGGAAAGTGCGCATGGTGACTGTTGTATTCTATCCCGATGCAGTCTCTGTGTTTAATCAACACTCTGATAGTCCACAGATTACAGAAAGCATCCAGATGTGCATCAGAAACTACTACTGGTCTTCCAGGGAACGACCAAATCGTAGGCTGTTAGAGACATTACTCCCATGGTTGAAAGTGCGCATGGTGACTGGTGTATTCAATCCCGATGCAATATGTTTGTTTCATCAACACTCTGATAGTCTACAAATTACAGAATGCCACCAGATGTGCATCGAAAACTACTACTGGTCTTCCAGGGAACGATCAAAGCGTAGCCTGTTAGAGACATTACTCCCATGAAGGAAAGTGCGCATGGTGACTGTTGTATTCAATTCCGATGCAATTTCTATGTTTCATCAACACTCTGATAGTTCACAGATTACAGAATGCCTCCAGATGTGCATCGGACACTACTACTGGTCTTCCATGGAACGATCAAAGCGTAGACTGTTTTAGACATTACTTTTATGGAGGAGAGTGCGCATGGTGATATTGGTATTCAATCCCGATGCAATTTCTGTGTTTCACCAACACTCTGATAGTCCACAGATTACAGAATGCCTCCAGATGTGCATCGGAAACTGCTACTGGTCTTCCAGGGAACGATCAAACTTAGACTCTTAGAGACATTACTTCCATGAAGGAAAGTGCGCATGGTGACTGTTGTATTCAATCCCGATGCAATTTCTGTGATTCATCAACACTCTGATAGTCCACAGATTACAGAATGCCTCCAGATGTGCATCGGAAACTACTACTGGTCTTCCAGGGAACGATCAAAGCGTAGACTGTTTTAGACATTACTTTTATGGAGGAAAGTGCGCATGGTGACATTGTTATTCAATCCCGAAGCAATTTCTGTGTTTCACCAACACTCTGATAGTCCACAGATTACAGAATGCCTCCTGATGTGCATCGGAAACTACTACTGGTCTCCCAGGGAACGATGAAAGCGTAGACTGTTTAAGACATTACTCCCATGGAGGAAACTGCTCATGGAGACTGTTGTATTAAATCCCGATGCAATTTCTGTGTTTCATCAACACTCTGATAGTCCACAGATTACGGAAAGCATCCAGATGTGCATCAGCAACTACGACAGGTCTTCCAGGGAACGATGAAATCGTAGGCTGTTACAGACATTACTCCCATGGTTGAAAGTGCGCATGGTGACTGTTGTATACAATCCCGATGCAATATCTTTGTTTCATCAACACTCTGATAGTCTACATATTACAGAATGCCACCAGATGTGCATCGGAAACTACTACTAGTCTTCCAGGGAACGATCAAAGCGTAGACTGTTTGAGACATTACTCCCATGTAGGAAACTGCGCATGGAGACTGTTGTATTCAATCCCGATGCAATTTCTGTGTTTCATCAACACTCTGAAAGTCCACAGATTACAGAAAGCATCCAGATGTGCATCGGAAACTACTACTGGTCTTCCAGGGAACGATCAAAGCGTAGACTCTTAGAGACATTACTCCCATGGGGGAAAGTGCTCATGGTGACTGTTGTATTCATTCCCGATGCAATTTCTGTGTTTCATCAACACTCTGATAGTCTACAGATTACAGAATGCCTCCAGATGTGCATCGGAAACTACTACTGGTCTTCCAGGGAACGATCAAAGCGTAGCCTGTTTGAGACATTACTCCCGTGGAGGAAAGTGCGCATGGTGACTGTTGTATTCAATCCCGATGCAATTTCTGTGTTTCATCAACACTCTGATAGTCCACAGATTACCGAATGCCTCCAGATGCTCATGGGAAACTACTACTGGTCTTCCAGGGAACGATCAAAGCGTAGCCTGTGTGAGACATTACTCCCATGGAGGAAAGTGCGCATGGTGACAGTTGTATTCAATCCCGATGCAATTTCTCTGTTTCGTCAACACTCTGATAGTCCACAGACAAGAGAATGCCTCCAGATGTTCATCAGAAACTACTACTGGTCTTCCAGAGAACGATCAAAGCATAGACTGTTTGAGACATTACTCCAATGAAGGAAATTGCGCATGGTGACTGTTGTATTCAATCCCGATGCAATTTCTGTGTTTCATCAACACTCTGATAGTCCACAGATTACACAATGCCTCCAGATGTGCATCGGAAACCACTACTGGTCTTCCAGGGAACGATCAAATCGTATACTGTTTGAGACATTACTCCCATGGAGGAAAGTGCGTATGGTTACTGATGTATTCAATCCCGATGCAATTTCTGTGTTTCATCAACACTCTGATAGTCCACAGATTACAGAATGGCACCAGATGTGCATCGGAAACTACTACTGGTCTTAAAGGGAACGATCAAAGCGTAGACTGTTTTAGACATTACTTTTATGGAGGAAAGTGTGCATGGTGATATTGGTATTCAATTCCGATGCAATTTCTGTGTTTCACCAACACTCTGATAGTCCACAGATTACAGAATGCCTCCAGATGTGCATCGGAAACTACTACTGGTCTTCCAGAGAACGATCAAAGCGTAGACTGTTTGAGACATTACTTCCATGGAGGAAACTGCTCATGGAGACTGTTGTATTCAATCCCGATGCAATTTCTGTGTTTCATCAACACTCTGATAGTCCACAGATTACAGAAAGCATACAGATGTGCATCAGAAACTACTACTGGTCTTCCAGGGAACGATCAAATCGTAGGCTGTTAGAGATATTACTCCCATGGTTGAAAGTGCGCATGGTGACTGTTGTATACAATCACGATGCAATATCTTTGTTTCATCAACACTCTGATAGTCTACATATTACAGAATGCCACCAAATGTGCATCGGAAACTACTACTGGTCTTCCAGGGAACGATCAAAGCGTAGACTGTTTGAGACATTACTCCCATGGAGGAAACTGCTCATGGAGACTGTTGTATTCAATCCCGATGCAATTTCTGTGTTTCATCAACACTCTGATAGTCCACAGATTACGGAAAGCATCCAGATGTGCATCAGCAACTACTACAGGTCTTCCAGGGAACGATCAATCGTAGGCTGTTACAGACATTACTCCCATGGTTGAAAGTGCGCATGGTGACTGTTGTATACAATCCCGATGCAATATCTTTGTTTCATCAACACTCTGATAGTCTACATATTACAGAATGCCACCAGATGAGCATCGGAAACTACTACTGGTCTTCCAGGGAACGATCAAAGCGTAGACTGTTTTAGACATTACTTTTATGGAGGAAAGTGTGCATGGTGATATTGGTATTCAATTCCGATGCAATTTCTGTGTTTCACCAACACTCTGATAGTCCACAGATTACAGAATGCCTCCAGATGTGCATCGGAAACTACTACTGGTCTTCCAGAGAACGATCAAAGCGTAGACTGTTTGAGACATTACTTCCATGGAGGAAACTGCTCATGGAGACTGTTGTATTCAATCCCGATGCAATTTCTGTGTTTCATCAACACTCTGATAGTCCACAGATTACAGAAAGCATACAGATGTGCATCAGAAACTACTACTGGTCTTCCAGGGAACGATCAAATCGTAGGCTGTTAGAGATATTACTCCCATGGTTGAAAGTGCGCATGGTGAATGTTGTACTCAATCAATATGCAATATCTTTGTTTCATCAACACTCTGATAGTCTACATATTACAGAATGCCATCAGATGTGCATCGGAAACTACTACTGGTCTTCCAGGGAACGATCAAAGCGTAGACTGTTTGAGACATTACTCCCATGAAATAAACTGCGCATGGAGACTGTTGTATTCAATCCCGAAGCAATTTCTGTGTTTCACCAACACTCTGATAGTCTACAAATTACAGAATGCCTCCAGATGTGCATCGTAAACTACTACTGGTCTTCTAGGGAACGATCTAAGAGTAGACTGTTTGAGACATTACTCCCGTGGAGGAAAGTGCGCATGGTGACTGTTGTATTCAATTCCCATTCAATTTCTGTGTTTCATCAACACTCTGATTGTCCACAGATTACAGAATACCACCAGATGTGCATCGGAAACTACTACTGGTCTTCCAGGGACCGATCAAAGCGCAGACTGTTTGAGACATTACTCCCATGGAGGAAAGTGCGCATGGTGACTGTTGTATTCAATCCCGATGCAATTTCTGTGATTCATCAACACTCTGATAGTCCACAGATTACAGAATGGCACCAGATGTGCATCGGAAACTACTACTGGTCTTAAAGGGAACGATCAAAGCGTAGACTGTTTTAGACATTACTTTTATGGAGGAAAGTGTGCATGGTGATATTGGTATTCAATTCCGATGCAATTTCTGTGTTTCACCAACACTCTGATAGTCCACAGATTACAGAATACCTCCAGATGTGCATCGGAAACTACTACTGGTCTTCCAGGGAACGATCAAAGCGTAGACTGTTTGAGACATTACTTCCATGGAGGAAACTGCTCATGGAGACTGTTGTATTCAATCCCGATGCAATTTCTGTGTTTCATCAACACTCTCACAGTCCACAGATTACAGAAAGCAAACAGATGTGCATCAGAAACTACTACTGGTCTTCCAGGGAACGATCAAATCGTAGGCTGTTAGAGATATTACTCCCATTGTTGAAAGTGCGCATGGTGACTGTTGTACTCAATCCCTATGCAATATCTTTGTTTCATCAACACTCTGATAGTCTACATATTACAGAATGCCAGCAGATGTGCATCGGAAACTACTACTGGTCTTCCAGGGAACGATCAAAGCGTAGACTGTTTGAGACATTACTCCCACGGAGGAAAATGCGCATGGAGACTGTTGTATTCAATCCCGATGCAATTTCTGTGTTTCATCAACACTCTGAAAGTCCACAGATTACAGAAAGCATCCAGATGTGCATCGGAAACTACTACTGGTCTTCCAGGGAACGATCAAAGAGTAGACTGTTTGAGACATTACTCCCGTGGAGGAAAGTGCGCATGGTGACTGTTGTATTCAATCCCGATCCAATTTTGTGTTTCATCAACACTCTGATAGTCCACAGATTACCGAATGCCTCCAGATGCTCATGGGAAACTACTACGGGTCTTCCAGGGAACGATCAAAGCGTAGACTGTGTGAGACATTACTCCCGTGGAGGAAAGTGCGCATGGTGACTGTTGTATTCTATCCCGATGCAATTTCAGTGCTTCATCAACATTCTGATAGTCCACAGTTTACGGAAAGCCTCCAGAGGAGCATCGGAAAGTACTACTGGTCTTCCAGGGAACGATCAAAGCGTAGACTGTTGGAGACATTACTCCCATGGAGGAAAGTGCGCATGATGACTGTTGTATTCAATCCCGATACTATTTCTGTGTTTCATCAACACTCTGATAGTCCACAGATTACAGAATGCCTCCAGATGTGCATCAGAAACTACTACTGGTCTTCCAGGGAACGATAAAAGCGTAAACTCTTTGAGACATGACACCCATGGAGGTAAGTGCGCATTGTGACTGTTGTATTCAATCCCGAGGCAATTTCTGTGTTTCATCAACACTCTGATAGTCCACAGATTACAGAATGCCACCAGATGTGCATCGGAAACTACTACTGGTCTTCCAGGGAACGATCAAATCGTAGACTGTTTGAGACAGTGCTCCCGTGGAGGAAAGTGCGCATGGTGACTGTTGTATTCAATTCCCATTCAATTTCTGTGTTTCATCAACACTCTGATTGTCCACAGATTACAGAATCCCTCCAGATGTGCATCAGAAACTACTACTGGTCTTCCAGGGAACGACCAAATCGTAGGCTGTTAGAGACATTACTCCCATGGTTGAAAGTGCGCATGGTGACTGGTGTATTCAATCCCGATGCAATATGTTTGTTTCATCAACACTCTGATAGTCTACAAATTACAGAATGCCACCAGATGTGCATCGAAAACTACTACTGGTCTTCCAGGGAACGATCAAAGCGTAGCCTGTTAGAGACATTACTGCCATGAAGGAAAGTGCGCATGGTGACTGTTGTATTCAATTCCGATGCAATTTCTATGTTTCATCAACACTCTGATAGTTCACAGATTACAGAATGCCTCCAGATGTGCATCGGACACTACTACTGGTCTTCCATGGAACGATCAAAGCGTAGACTGTTTTAGACATTACTTTTATGGAGGAGAGTGCGCATGGTGACATTGGTATTCAATCCCGATGCAATTTCTGTGTTTCACCAACACTCTGATAGTCCACAGATTACAGAATGCCTCCAGATGTGCATCGGAAACTGCTACTGGTCTTCCAGGGAACGATCAAACGTAGACTCTTGAAGACATTACTTCCATGAAGGAAAGTGCGCATGGTGACTGTTGTATTCAATCCCGATGCAATTTCTGTGATTCATCAACACTCTGATAGTCCACAGATTACAGAATGCCTCCAGATGTGCATCGGAAACTACTACTGGTCTTCCAGGGAACGATCAAAGCGTAGACTGTTTTAGACATTACTTTTATGGAGGAAAGTGCGCATGGTGACATTGTTATTCAATCCCGAAGCAATTTCTGTGTTTCACCAACACTCTGATAGTCCACAGATTACAGAATGCCTCCTGATGTGCATCGGAAACTACTACTGGTCTCCCAGGGAACGATGAAAGCGTAGACTCTTAGAGACATTACTCCCATGGGGGAAAGTGCTCATGGTGACTGTTGTATTCATTCCCGATGCAATTTCTGTGTTTCATCAACACTCTGATAGTCTACAGATTACAGAATGCCTCCAGATGTGCATCGGAAACTACTACTGGTCTTCCAGGGAACGATCAAAGCGTAGACTCTTAGAGACATTACTCCCATGGGGGAAAGTGCTCATGGTGACTGTTGTATTCATTCCCGATGCAATTTCTGTGTTTCATCAACACTCTGATAGTCTACAGATTACAGAATGCCTCCAGATGTGCATCGGAAACTACTACTGGTCTTCCAGGGAACGATCAAAGCGTAGCCTGTTTGAGACATTACTCCCGTGGAGGAAAGTGCGCATGGTGACTGTTGTATTCAATCCCGATGCAATTTCTGTGTTTCATCAACACTCTGATAGTCCACAGATTACCGAATGCCTCCAGATGCTCATGGGAAACTACTACTGGTCTTCCAGGGAACGATCAAAGCGTAGCCTGTGAGAGACATTACTCCCATGGAGGAAAGTGCGCATGGTGACAGTTGTATTCAATCCCGATGCAATTTCTCTGTTTCGTCAACACTCTGATAGTCCTCAGACAAGAGAATGCCTCCAGATGTTCATCAGAAACTACTACTGGTCTTCCAGAGAACGATCAAAGCATAGACTGTATGAGACATTACTCCAATGAAGGAAATTGCGCATGGTGACAGTTGTATTCAATCCCGATGCAATTTCTGTGTTTCATCAACACTCTGATAGCCCACAGATTACGGAAAGCATCCAGATGTGCATCAGAAACTACTACTGGTCTTCCAGGGAACGATCAAATCGTAGGCTGTTAGAGACATTACTCCTATGGTTGAAAGTGCGCATGGTGACTGTTGTATACAATCACGATGCAATATCTTTGTTTCATCAACACTCTGATAGTCTACATATTACAGAATGCCACCAAATGTGCATCGGAAACTACTACTGGTCTTCCAGGGAACGATCAAAGCGTAGACTGTTTGAGACATTACTCCCATGGAGGAAACTGCTCATGGAGACTGTTGTATTCAATCCCGATGCAATTTCTGTGTTTCATCAACACTCTGATAGTCCACAGATTACGGAAAGCATCCAGATGTGCATCAGCAACTACTACAGGTCTTCCAGGGAACGATCAATCGTAGGCTGTTACAGACATTACTCCCATGGTTGAAAGTGCGCATGGTGACTGTTGTATACAATCCCGATGCAATATCTTTGTTTCATCAACACTCTGATAGTCTACATATTACAGAATGCCACCAGATGAGCATCGGAAACTACTACTGGTCTTCCAGGGAACGATCAAAGCGTAGACTGTTTTAGACATTACTTTTATGGAGGAAAGTGTGCATGGTGATATTGGTATTCAATTCCGATGCAATTTCTGTGTTTCACCAACACTCTGATAGTCCACAGATTACAGAATGCCTCCAGATGTGCATCGGAAACTACTACTGGTCTTCCAGAGAACGATCAAAGCGTAGACTGTTTGAGACATTACTTCCATGGAGGAAACTGCTCATGGAGACTGTTGTATTCAATCCCGATGCAATTTCTGTGTTTCATCAACACTCTGATAGTCCACAGATTACAGAAAGCATACAGATGTGCATCAGAAACTACTACTGGTCTTCCAGGGAACGATCAAATCGTAGGCTGTTAGAGATATTACTCCCATGGTTGAAAGTGCGCATGGTGAATGTTGTACTCAATCAATATCCAATATCTTTGTTTCATCAACACTCTGATAGTCTACATATTACAGAATGCCATCAGATGTGCATCGGAAACTACTACTGGTCTTCCAGGGAACGATCAAAGCGTAGACTGTTTGAGACATTACTCCCATGAAATAAACTGCGCATGGAGACTGTTGTATTCAATCCCGAAGCAATTTCTGTGTTTCACCAACACTCTGATAGTCTACAAATTACAGAATGCCTCCAGATGTGCATCGTAAACTACTACGGGTCTTCTAGGGAACGATCTAAGAGTAGACTGTTTGAGACATTACTCCCGTGGAGGAAAGTGCGCATGGTGACTGTTGTATTCAATTCCCATTCAATTTCTGTGTTTCATCAACACTCTGATTGTCCACAGATTACAGAATACCACCAGATGTGCATCGGAAACTACTACTGGTCTTCCAGGGACCGATCAAAGCGCAGACTGTTTGAGACATTACTCCCATGGAGGAAAGTGCGCATGGTGACTGTTGTATTCAATCCCGATGCAATTTCTGTGATTCATCAACACTCTGATAGTCCACAGATTACAGAATGGCACCAGATGTGCATCGGAAACTACTACTGGTCTTAAAGGGAACGATCAAAGCGTAGACTGTTTTAGACATTACTTTTATGGAGGAAAGTGTGCATGGTGATATTGGTATTCAATTCCGATGCAATTTCTGTGTTTCACCAACACTCTGATAGTCCACAGATTACAGAATGCCTCCAGATGTGCATCGGAAACTACTACTGGTCTTCCATGGAACGATCAAAGCGTAGACTGTTTGAGACATTACTTCCATGGAGGAAACTGCTCATGGAGACTGTTGTATTCAATCCCGATGCAATTTCTGTGTTTCATCAACACTCTCACAGTCCACAGATTACAGAAAGCAAACAGATGTGCATCAGAAACTACTACTGGTCTTCCAGGGAACGATCAAATCGTAGGCTGTTAGAGATATTACTCCCATTGTTGAAAGTGCGCATGGTGACTGTTGTACTCAATCCCTATGCAATATCTTTGTTTCATCAACACTCTGATAGTCTACATATTACAGAATGCCAGCAGATGTGCATCGGAAACTACTACTGGTCTTCCAGGGAACGATCAAAGCGTAGACTGTTTGAGACATTACTCCCACGGAGGAAAATGCGCATGGAGACTGTTGTATTCAATCCCGATGCAATTTCTGTGTTTCATCAACACTCTGAAAGTCCACAGATTACAGAAAGCATCCAGATGTGCATCGGAAACTACTACTGGTCTTCCAGGGAACGATCAAAGAGTAGACTGTTTGAGACATTACTCCCGTGGAGGAAAGTGCGCATGGTGACTGTTGTATTCAATCCCGATCCAAGTTTGTGTTTCATCAACACTCTGATAGTCCACAGATTACCGAATGCCTCCAGATGCTCATGGGAAACTACTACGGGTCTTCCAGGGAACGATCAAAGCGTAGACTGTGTGAGACATTACTCCCGTGGAGGAAAGTGCGCATGGTGACTGTTGTATTCTATCCCGATGCAATTTCTGTGCTTCATCAACATTCAGATAGTCCACAGTTTACGGAAAGCCTCCAGAGGAGCATCGGAAAGTACTACTGGTCTTCCAGGGAACGATCAAAGCGTAGACTGTTGGAGACATTACTCCCATGGAGGAAAGTGCGCATGATGACTGTTGTATTCAATCCCGATACTATTTCTGTGTTTCATCAACACTCTGATAGTCCACAGATTACAGAATGCCTCCAGATGTGCATCAGAAACTACTACTGGTCTTCCAGGGAACGATAAAAGCGTAAACTCTTTGAGACATGACACCCATGGAGGTAAGTGCGCATTGTGACTGTTGTATTCAATCCCGAGGCAATTTCTGTGTTTCATCAACACTCTGATAGTCCACAGATTACAGAATGCCACCAGATGTGCATCGGAAACTACTACTGGTCTTCCAGGGAACGATCAAATCGTAGACTGTTTGAGACAGTGCTTCCGTGGAGGAAAGTGCGCATGGTGACTGTTGTATTCAATTCCCATTCAATTTCTGTGTTTCATCAACACTCTGATTGTCCACAGATTACAGAATCCCTCCAGATGTTAATCAGAAACTACTACTTGTCTTCCAGGGAACGACCAAAGCGTAGACAGTTTGAGACATTACTCCCATGAAGGAAAGTGCGCATGGTGACTGTTGTATTCAATCCCGATGCAATTTCTGTGTTTCATCAACACTCTGATAGTCCACAGATTACAGAATGACTCCAGATGTGCATAGGAAACCACTACTGGTCTTCCAGGGAACGATCAAAGCGTAGACAGTTTGAGACATTACTCCCATGGAGGGAAGTGCGCATGGTGACTGTTGTATTCAATCCCGATGCAATATCTGTGTTTCATCAGCACTCTTATAGTCCACAGATTACAGAATGCTTTCAGATGTGCATCGGAAACTACTACTGGTCTTCCTGGGAACGATCAAAGCGTAGACTGTTAGAGACATTATTCCCATGAAGGAATGTGCGCATTGTGACTGTTGTATTCAATCCCGATGCAATTTCTGTGTTTCATCAACACTCTGATAGTCCACAGATTACGGAAAGCATCCAGATGTGCATCAGCAACTACGACAGGTCTTCCAGGGAACGATGAAATCGTAGGCTGTTACAGACATTACTCCCATGGTTGAAAGTGCGCATGGTGACTGTTGTATACAATCCCGATGCAATATCTTTGTTTCATCAACACTCTGATAGTCTACATATTACAGAATGCCACCAGATGTGCATCGGAAACTACTACTAGTCTTCCAGGGAACGATCAAAGCGTAGACTGTTTGAGACATTACTCCCATGTAGGAAACTGCGCATGGAGACTGTTGTATTCAATCCCGATGCAATTTCTGTGTTTCATCAACACTCTGAAAGTCCACAGATTACAGAAAGCATCCAGATGTGCATCGGAAACTACTACTGGTCTTCCAGGGAACGATCAAAGCGTAGACTCTTAGAGACATTACTCCCATGGGGGAAAGTGCTCATGGTGACTGTTGTATTCATTCCCGATGCAATTTCTGTGTTTCATCAACACTCTGATAGTCTACAGATTACAGAATGCCTCCAGATGTGCATCGGAAACTACTACTGGTCTTCCAGGGAACGATCAAAGCGTAGCCTGTTTGAGACATTACTCCCGTGGAGGAAAGTGCGCATGGTGACTGTTGTATTCAATCCCGATGCAATTTCTGTGTTTCATCAACACTCTGATAGTCCACAGATTACCGAATGCCTCCAGATGCTCATGGGAAACTACTACTGGTCTTCCAGGGAACGATCAAAGCGTAGCCTGTGAGAGACATTACTCCCATGGAGGAAAGTGCGCATGGTGACAGTTGTATTCAATCCCGATGCAATTTCTCTGTTTCGTCAACACTCTGATAGTCCTCAGACAAGAGAATGCCTCCAGATGTTCATCAGAAACTACTACTGGTCTTCCAGAGAACGATCAAAGCATAGACTGTATGAGACATTACTCCAATGAAGGAAATTGCGCATGGTGACAGTTGTATTCAATCCCGATGCAATTTCTGTGTTTCATCAACACTCTGATAGTCCACAGATTACGGAAAGCATCCAGATGTGCATCAGAAACTACTACTGGTCTTCCAGGGAACGATCAAATCGTAGGCTGTTAGAGACATTACTCCTATGGTTGAAAGTGCGCATGGTGACTGTTGTATACAATCACGATGCAATATCTTTGTTTCATCAACACTCTGATAGTCTACATATTACAGAATGCCACCAAATGTGCATCGGAAACTACTACTGGTCTTCCAGGGAACGATCAAAGCGTAGACTGTTTGAGACATTACTCCCATGGAGGAAACTGCTCATGGAGACTGTTGTATTCAATCCCGATGCAATTTCTGTGTTTCATCAACACTCTGATAGTCCACAGATTACGGAAAGCATCCAGATGTGCATCAGCAACTACTACAGGTCTTCCAGGGAACGATCAATCGTAGGCTGTTACAGACATTACTCCCATGGTTGAAAGTGCGCATGGTGACTGTTGTATACAATCCCGATGCAATATCTTTGTTTCATCAACACTCTGATAGTCTACATATTACAGAATGCCACCAGATGAGCATCGGAAACTACTACTGGTCTTCCAGGGAACGATCAAAGCGTAGACTGTTTTAGACATTACTTTTATGGAGGAAAGTGTGCATGGTGATATTGGTATTCAATTCCGATGCAATTTCTGTGTTTCACCAACACTCTGATAGTCCACAGATTACAGAATGCCTCCAGATGTGCATCGGAAACTACTACTGGTCTTCCAGAGAACGATCAAAGCGTAGACTGTTTGAGACATTACTTCCATGGAGGAAACTGCTCATGGAGACTGTTGTATTCAATCCCGATGCAATTTCTGTGTTTCATCAACACTCTGATAGTCCACAGATTACAGAAAGCATACAGATGTGCATCAGAAACTACTACTGGTCTTCCAGGGAACGATCAAATCGTAGGCTGTTAGAGATATTACTCCCATGGTTGAAAGTGCGCATGGTGAATGTTGTACTCAATCAATATCCAATATCTTTGTTTCATCAACACTCTGATAGTCTACATATTACAGAATGCCATCAGATGTGCATCGGAAACTACTACTGGTCTTCCAGGGAACGATCAAAGCGTAGACTGTTTGAGACATTACTCCCATGAAATAAACTGCGCATGGAGACTGTTGTATTCAATCCCGAAGCAATTTCTGTGTTTCACCAACACTCTGATAGTCTACAAATTACAGAATGCCTCCAGATGTGCATCGTAAACTACTACGGGTCTTCTAGGGAACGATCTAAGAGTAGACTGTTTGAGACATTACTCCCGTGGAGGAAAGTGCGCATGGTGACTGTTGTATTCAATTCCCATTCAATTTCTGTGTTTCATCAACACTCTGATTGTCCACAGATTACAGAATACCACCAGATGTGCATCGGAAACTACTACTGGTCTTCCAGGGACCGATCAAAGCGCAGACTGTTTGAGACATTACTCCCATGGAGGAAAGTGCGCATGGTGACTGTTGTATTCAATCCCGATGCAATTTCTGTGATTCATCAACACTCTGATAGTCCACAGATTACAGAATGGCACCAGATGTGCATCGGAAACTACTACTGGTCTTAAAGGGAACGATCAAAGCGTAGACTGTTTTAGACATTACTTTTATGGAGGAAAGTGTGCATGGTGATATTGGTATTCAATTCCGATGCAATTTCTGTGTTTCACCAACACTCTGATAGTCCACAGATTACAGAATGCCTCCAGATGTGCATCGGAAACTACTACTGGTCTTCCATGGAACGATCAAAGCGTAGACTGTTTGAGACATTACTTCCATGGAGGAAACTGCTCATGGAGACTGTTGTATTCAATCCCGATGCAATTTCTGTGTTTCATCAACACTCTCACAGTCCACAGATTACAGAAAGCAAACAGATGTGCATCAGAAACTACTACTGGTCTTCCAGGGAACGATCAAATCGTAGGCTGTTAGAGATATTACTCCCATTGTTGAAAGTGCGCATGGTGACTGTTGTACTCAATCCCTATGCAATATCTTTGTTTCATCAACACTCTGATAGTCTACATATTACAGAATGCCAGCAGATGTGCATCGGAAACTACTACTGGTCTTCCAGGGAACGATCAAAGCGTAGACTGTTTGAGACATTACTCCCACGGAGGAAAATGCGCATGGAGACTGTTGTATTCAATCCCGATGCAATTTCTGTGTTTCATCAACACTCTGAAAGTCCACAGATTACAGAAAGCATCCAGATGTGCATCGGAAACTACTACTGGTCTTCCAGGGAACGATCAAAGAGTAGACTGTTTGAGACATTACTCCCGTGGAGGAAAGTGCGCATGGTGACTGTTGTATTCAATCCCGATCCAATTTTGTGTTTCATCAACACTCTGATAGTCCACAGATTACCGAATGCCTCCAGATGCTCATGGGAAACTACTACGGGTCTTCCAGGGAACGATCAAAGCGTAGACTGTGTGAGACATTACTCCCGTGGAGGAAAGTGCGCATGGTGACTGTTGTATTCTATCCCGATGCAATTTCTGTGCTTCATCAACATTCAGATAGTCCACAGTTTACGGAAAGCCTCCAGAGGAGCATCGGAAAGTACTACTGGTCTTCCAGGGAACGATCAAAGCGTAGACTGTTGGAGACATTACTCCCATGGAGGAAAGTGCGCATGATGACTGTTGTATTCAATCCCGATACTATTTCTGTGTTTCATCAACACTCTGATAGTCCACAGATTACAGAATGCCTCCAGATGTGCATCAGAAACTACTACTGGTCTTCCAGGGAACGATAAAAGCGTAAACTCTTTGAGACATGACACCCATGGAGGTAAGTGCGCATTGTGACTGTTGTATTCAATCCCGAGGCAATTTCTGTGTTTCATCAACACTCTGATAGTCCACAGATTACAGAATGCCACCAGATGTGCATCGGAAACTACTACTGGTCTTCCAGGGAACGATCAAATCGTAGACTGTTTGAGACAGTGCTCCCGTGGAGGAAAGTGCGCATGGTGACTGTTGTATTCAATTCCCATTCAATTTCTGTGTTTCATCAACACTCTGATTGTCCACAGATTACAGAATCCCTCCAGATGTTAATCAGAAACTACTACTTGTCTTCCAGGGAACGACCAAAGCGTAGACAGTTTGAGACATTACTCCCATGAAGGAAAGTGCGCATGGTGACTGTTGTATTCAATCCCGATGCAATTTCTGTGTTTCATCAACACTCTGATAGTCCACAGATTACAGAATGACTCCAGATGTGCATAGGAAACCACTACTGGTCTTCCAGGGAACGATCAAAGCGTAGACAGTTTGAGACATTACTCCCATGGAGGGAAGTGCGCATGGTGACTGTTGTATTCAATCCCGATGCAATATCTGTGTTTCATCAGCACTCTTATAGTCCACAGATTACAGAATGCTTTCAGATGTGCATCGGAAACTACTACTGGTCTTCCTGGGAACGATCAAAGCGTAGACTGTTAGAGACATTATTCCCATGAAGGAATGTGCGCATTGTGACTGTTGTATTCAATCCCGATGCAATTTCTGTGTTTCATCAACACTCTGATAGTCCACACATTACAGAATGCCACGAGATGTGCATCGGAAACTACTACTGGTCTTCCAGGGAACTATCAAAGCTTAGACTGTTTCAGACATCACTCCCATGGAGAAAAGTTCGCATGGTGACTGTTGTATTCAATCCCGATGCAATTTCTGTGTTTCATCAACACTCTGATAGTCCACAGATTACAGAATGCTACCAGACGTGCATCGGAAAGTACTACTGGTCTTCCAGGGAACGATCAAAGCGTAGACTGTTAGAGACATTACTCCCATGGAGGAAAGTGCGCATTGTGACTGTTGTATTCAATCCCGGTGCAATTTCTGTGTTTCATCAACACTCTGATAGTCCACAGATTACAGAATGCCACCAGATGTGCATCGGAAACTGCTACTGGTCTTCCAGGGAACGATCAAAGCGTAGACTGTTTTAGACATTACTTTTATGGAGGAAAGTGTGCATGTTGACATTAATATTCAGTCCCGATGCAATTTCTGTGTTTCACCAACACTCTGATAGTCCACAGATCACAGAATGCCTCCAGATGTGCATCGGAAACTACTACTGGTCTTCCAGGGAACGATCAAAGTGTAGACTGTTTGAGACATTACTTCCATGGAGGAAACGGCTCATGGAGACTGTTGTATTCAATCCCGATGCAATTTCTGTGTTTCATCAACACTCTGATAGTCCACAGATTACAGAAAGCATACAGATGTGCATCAGAAACTGCTACTGGTCTTCCAGGGAACGATCAAATCGTAGGCTGTTAGAGACATTACTCCCATGGAGGAAAGTGCTCATGGTGACTGTTGTATTCAATCCCGATGCAATTTCTGTGTTTCATCAACCCTCTGATAGTCTACAGATTGCAGAATGCCTCCAGATGTGCATCGGAAACTACTACTGGTCTTCCAGAACGATCAAAGAGTAGACTGTTTGAGACATTACTCCGTGGAGGAAAGTGCGCATGGTGACTGTTGTATTCAATCCCGATGCAATTTTGTGTTTCATCAACACTCTGATAGTCCACAGATTACCGAATGCCTCCAGATACTCATGGGAAACTACTACTGGTCTTCCAGGGAACGATCAAAGCGTAGACTGTGTGAGACATTACTCCCGTGGAGGAAAGTGCGCATGGTGACAGTTGTATTCAAACCCGATGCAATTTCTCTGTTTCATCAACACTCTGATAGTCCACAGACAACAGAATGCCTCCAGATGTTCATCAGAAACTACTACTGGTCTTCCAGATAACGATCAAAGCATAGACTGTTTGAGACATTACTCCCATGAAGGAAAGTGCGCATGGTGACAGTTGTATTCAATCCCGATGCAATTTCTGTGTTTCATCAACACACTGATAGTCCACAGATTACAGAATGCCTCCAGATGTGGATCGGAAACCACTACTTGTCTTCCAGGGAACGATCAAAGCGTATACTGTTTGAGACATTACTCCTATGGAGGAAAGTGCGCATGGTGACTGTTGTATTCAATCCCGATGCAATTTCTGTGTTTCATCAACACTCTGATAGTCCACAGATTACAGAATGCCACCAGATGTGCAACGAAAACTACTACTGGTCTTCCGGTGAACGATCAAAGCGTAGACTGTTTAAGACATTAGTCCCGTGGAGGAAAGTGCGCATGGTGACTGTTGTATTCAATCCCGATGCAATTTCTGTGTTTCATCAACACTCTGATAGTCCACATATGACGGAATGCCACCAGATGTGCATCGGGAACTACTACTGGTCTTCCAGGGAACGATCAATGAGTAGACTGTTTGAGTCCTTACTCCCATGGAGGAAAGTGCGCCTGGTGACTGTTGTATTCTATCCCGATGCAATTTCTGTCCTTCATCAACATTCTGATAGTCCACAGTTTACGGAAAGCCTCCAGAGGAGCATCGGAAAGTACTACTGGTCATCCAGGGAACGATCAAAGCGTAGACTGTTAGAGACATTTCTCCCATGGAGGAAAGTGCTCATGATGACTGTTGTATTCAATCCCAATGCTATTTCTGTGTTTCATCAACACTCTGATAGTCCACAGATTACAGAATGCCTCCAGATGTGCATCAGAAACTACTACTGGTCTTCCAGGGAACGATCAAAGCGTAAACTCTTTGAGACATGACACCCATGGAGGTAAGTGCGCATTGTGACTGTTGTATTCAATCCCGAGGCAATTTCTGTGTTTCATCAACACTCTGATAGTCCACAGATTACAGAATGCCACCAGATGTGCATCGGAAACTACTACTGGTCTTCCAGGGAACGATCAAATCGTAGACTGTTTGAGCCATTACTCCCGAGGAGGAAAGTGCGCATGGTGACTGTTGTATTCAATTCCCATTCAATTTCTGTGTTTCATCAACACTCTGATTGTCCACAGATTACAGTATGCCACCAGATGTGCATCGGAAACTACTCCTGGTCTTCCAGGGACCGATCAAAGCGTAGACTATTTGAGACATTACTCCCGTGGAGGAAAGTGCGCATGGTGACTGTTGTATTCAATCCCGATGCAAATTCTGTGTTTCATCAACACTCTGATAGTCCACAGATTACAGAATGCCACCAGATGTGCATCAGAAACTACCACTGGTCTTCCAGGGAACGATCAAAGCGTAGACTGTTTTAGACATTACTTTTATGGAGGAAAGTGTGCATGGTGACATTGGTATTCATTCCCGATGCAATTTCTGTGTTCACCAACACTCTGATAGTCCACAGATCACAGAATGCCTCCAGATGTGCATCGGAAACTACTACTGGTCTTCCAGGGAACGATCAAAGCGTAGACTGTTTGAGACATTAGTCCCATGGAGGAAAGTGCGCATTGTGACTGTTATATTCAATCCCGATGCAATTTCTGTGTTTCATCAACACTCTGATTGTCCACATATTACAGAATGCCACCAGATGTGCATCGGAAACTACTACTGGTCTTCCAGGGAGCGATCAATGAGTAGACTGTTTGAGACCTTACTCCCATGGAGGAAAGTGCGCATGGTGACTGTTGTATTCTATCCCGATGCAATTTCTGTGCTTCATCAACATTCTGATGGTCCACAGTTTACGGAAAGCCTCGACATGAGCATCGGAAAGTACTACTGGTCTTCCAGGGAACGATCAAAGCGTAGACTGTTAGAGACATTACTCCCATGGAGGAAAGTGCGCATGGTGACTGTTGTATTCAATCCCGATGCAATTTCTGTGTTTCATCAACACTCTGATAGTCCACAGATTACAGAATGCCTCCAGATGTGCATCAGAAACTACTACTGGTCTTCCAGGGAACGATCAAAGCGTAAGCTCTTTGAGACATGACACCCATGGAGGTAAGTGCGCAAGGTGACTGTTGTATTCAATCCCGATGCAATTTCTGTGTTTCATCAGCACTCTTATAGTCCACAGATTACAGAATGCTTAAAGATGTGCATCGGAAACTACTACTGGTCTTCCTGGGAACGATCAAAGCGTAGACTGTTTGAGACATTATTCCCATGAAGGAATGTACGCATTGTGACTGTTGTATTCAATCCCGAGGCAATTTCTGTGTTTCATCAACACTCTGATAGTCCACAGATTACAGAATGCTACCAGACGTGCATCGGAAACTACTACTGGTCTTCCATTAACGATCAAAGCGTAGACTGTTTGAGACATTACTCCCGTGGAGGAAAGTACGCATGGTGACTGTTGCATTCAATTCCCATTCAATTTCTGTGTTTCATCAACACTCTGATTGCCCACAGATTACAGAATGCCACCAGATGTGCATCGGAAACTACTACTGGTCTTCCAGGGACCGATCAAAGCATAGACTGTTTGAGACATTACTCCCGTGGAGGAAAGTGTGCATGGTGACTGTTGTATTCAATCCCGGTGCAATTTCTGTGTTTCATCAACACTCTGATAGTCCACAGATTACAGAATGCCACCAGATGTGCATCGGAAACTGCTACTGGTCTTCCAGGGAACGATCAAAGCGTAGACTGTTTTAGACATTACTTTTATGGAGGAAAGTGTGCATGTTGACATTAATATTCAGTCCCGATGCAATTTCTGTGTTTCACCAACACTCTGATAGTCCACAGATCACAGAATGCCTCCAGATGTGCATCGGAAACTACTACTGGTCTTCCAGGGAACGATCAAAGTGTAGACTGTTTGAGACATTACTTCCATGGAGGAAACGGCTCATGGAGACTGTTGTATTCAATCCCGATGCAATTTCTGTGTTTCATCAACACTCTGATAGTCCACAGATTACCGAATGCCTCCAGATGCTCATGGGAAACTACTACGGGTCTTCCAGGGAACGATCAAAGCGTAGACTGTGTGAGACATTACTCCCGTGGAGGAAAATGCGCATGGTGACTGTTGTATTCTATCCCGATGCAATTTCTGTGCTTCATCAACATTCTGATAGTCCACAGTTTACGGAAAGCCTCCAGAGGAGCATCGGAAAGTACTACTGGTCTTCCAGGGAACGATCAAAGCGTAGACTGTTGGAGACATTACTCCCATGGAGGAAAGTGCGCATGATGACTGTTGTATTCAATCCCGATACTATTTCTGTGTTTCATCAACACTCTGATAGTCCACAGATTACAGAATGCCACCAGATGTGCATCGGAAACTACTACTGGTCTTCCAGGGAACGATCAAATCGTAGACTGTTTGAGACATTACTCCCGAGGAGGAAAGTGCGCATGGTGACTGTTGTATTCAATTCCCATTCAATTTCTGTGTTTCATCAACACTCTGATTGTCCACAGATTACAGTATGCCACCAGATGTGCATCGGAAACTACTACTGGTCTTCCAGGGACCGATCAAAGCGTAGACTATTTGAGACATTACTCCCGTGGAGGAAAGTGCGCATGGTGACTGTTGTATTCAATCCCGATGCAAATTCTGTGTTTCATCAACACTCTGATAGTCCACAGATTACAGAATGCCACCAGATGTGCATCAGAAACTACCACTGGTCTTCCAGGGAACGATCAAAGCGTAGACTGTTTTAGACATTACTTTTATGGAGGAAAGTGTGCATGGTGACATTGGTATTCATTCCCGATGCAATTTCTGTGTTCACCAACACTCAGATAGTCCACAAATCACAGAATGCCTCCAGATGTGCATCGGAAACTACTACTGGTCTTCCAGGGAACGATCAAAGCTTAGACTGTTTGAGACATTAGTCCCATGGAGGAAAGTGCGCATTGTGACTGTTATATTCAATCCCGATGCAATTTCTGTGTTTCATCAACACTCTGATTGTCCACATATTACAGAATGCCACCAGATGTGCATCGGAAACTACTACTGGTCTTCCAGGGAGCGATCAATGAGTAGACTATTTGAGACCTTACTCCCATGGAGGAAAGTGCGCATGGTGACTGTTGTATTCTATCCCGATGCAATTTCTGTGCTTCATCAACATTCTGATGGTCCACAGTTTACGGAAAGCCTCCAGATGAGCATCGGAAAGTACTACTGGTCTTCCAGGGAACGATCAAAGCGTAGACTGTTAGAGACATTACTCCCATGGAGGAAAGTGCGCATGGTGACTGTTGTATTCAATCCCGATGCAATTTCTGTGTTTCATCAACACTCTGATAGTCCACAGATTACAGAATGCCTCCAGATGTGCATCAGAAACTACTACTGGTCTTCCAGGGAACGATCAAAGCGTAAGCTCTTTGAGACATGACACCCATGGAGGTAAGTGCGCAAGGTGACTGTTGTATTCAATCCCGATGCAATTTCTGTGTTTCATCAGCACTCTTATAGTCCACAGATTACAGAATGCTTAAAGATGTGCATCGGAAACTACTACTGGTCTTCCTGGGAACGATCAAAGCGTAGACTGTTTGAGACATTATTCCCATGAAGGAATGTACGCATTGTGACTGTTGTATTCAATCCCGAGGCAATTTCTCTGTTTCATCAACACTCTGATAGTCCACAGATTACAGAATGCTACCAGACGTGCATCGGAAACTACTACTGGTCTTCCATTAACGATCAAAGCGTAGACTGTTTGAGACATTACTCCCGTGGAGGAAAGTACGCATGGTGACTGTTGTATTCAATTCCCATTCAATTTCTGTGTTTCATCAACACTCTGATTGCCCACAGATTACAGAATGCCACCAGATGTGCATCGGAAACTACTACTGGTCTTCCAGGGACCGATCAAAGCGTAGACTCTTTGAGACATTACTCCCGTGGAGGAAAGTGTGCATGGTGACTGTTGTATTCAATCCCGGTGCAATTTCTGTGTTTCATCAACACTCTGATAGTCCACAGATTATAGAATGCCACCAGATGTGCATCGGAAACTACTACTGGTCTTCCAGGGAACGATCAAAGCGTAGACTGTTTTAGACATTACTTTTATGAAGGAAAGTGTGCATGTTGACATTAATATTCAATCCCGATGCAATTTCTGTGTTTCACCAACACTCTGATAGTCCACAGATCACAGAATGCCTCCAGATGTGCATCGGAAACTACTACTGGTCTTCCAGGGAACGATCAAATCGTAGACTGTTTGAGACATTACTTCCATGGAGGAAACTGCTCATGGAGACTGTTGTATTCAATCCCGATGCAATTTCTGTGTTTCATCAACACTCTGATCGTCCACAGATTACAGAAAGCATACAGATGTGCATCAGAAACTGCTACTGGTCTTCCAGGAACGATCAAATCGTAGGCTGTGTGAGACATTAATCCCGTGGAGGAAAGTGTGCATGGTGACTGTTGTATTCAATCCCGGTGCAATTTCTGTGTTTCATCAACACTCTGATAGTCCACAGATTACCGAATGCCTCCAGATGCTCATGGGAAACTACTACTGGTCTTCCAGGGAACGATCAAAGCGTAGACTGTGTGAGACATTACTCCCGTGGAGGAAAGTGCGCATGGTGACTGTTGTATTCAATCCCGATGCAATTTCTCTGTTTCATCAACATTCTGATAGTCCACAGACAACAGAATGCCTCCAGATGTTTATCAGAAACTACTACTGGTCTTCCAGAGAACGATCAAAGCATAGACTGTTTGAGACATTACTCCCATGAAGGAAAGTGCGCATGGTGACAGTTGTATTCAATCCCGATGCAATTTCTGTGTTTCATCAACACTCTGATAGTCCACAGATTACAGAATGCCTCGAGATGTGGATCGGAAACCACTACTGGTCTTACAGGGAACGATCAAAGCGTATACTGTTTGAGACATTACTCCTATGGAGGAAAGTGCGCATGGTGACTGTTGTATTCAATCCCGATGCAATTTCTGTGTTTCATCTACACTCTGATAGTCCACAGATTACAGAATGCCACCAGATGTGCAACGAAAAATACTACTGGTCTTCCGGTGAACGATCAAAGCGTAGACTGTTTGAGACATTAGTCCCGTGGAGGAAAGTGCGCATGGTGACTGTTGTATTCAATCCCGATGCAATTTCTGTGTTTCATCAACACTCTGATAGTCCACATATGACATAATGCCACCAGATGTGCATCGGGAACTACTACTGGTCTTCCAGGGAACGATCAATGAGTAGACTGTTTGAGACCTTACTCCCATGGAGGAAAGTGCGCATGGTGACTGTTGTATTCCATCCCGATGCAATTTCTGTGCTTCATCATTATTCTGATAGTCCACAGTTTACGGAAAGCCTATAGGGGAGCATCGGAAAGTACTACTGGTCTTCCAGGGAACGATCAAAGCGTAGACTGTTAGAGACATTACTCCCATGGAGGAAAGTGCGCATGATGACTGTTGTATTCAATCCCGATGCTATTTCTGTGTTTCATCAACACTCTGATAGTCCACAGATTACAGAATGCCTCCAGATGTGCATCAGAAACTTCTACTGGTCTTCCAGGGAACGATCAAAGCGTAAACTCTTTGAGACATGACACCCATGGAGGTAAGTGCGCATTGTGACTGTTGTATTCAATCCCGATGCAATTTCTGTGTTTCATCAACACTCTGAAAGTCCACAGATTACAGAAAGCATCCAGATGTGCATCAGAAACTATTACTGGTCTTCCAGTTAACGATCAAAGCGTAGATTGTGTGAGACATTACTCCCGTGGAGGAAAGTGCGCATGTTGTCTGTTGTATTCAATCCCGATTCAATTTCTCTGTTTCATCAACACTCTGATAGCCCACAGACAACAGAATCCCTCCCGATGTTCATCAGAAACTACTACTTGTCTTCCTGGGAACGACCAAAGCGTAGACAGTTTGAGACATTACTCCGATGAAGGAAAGTGCGCATGGTGACTGTTGTATTCAATCCCGATGCAATTTCTGTGTTTCATCAACACTCTGATAGTCCACAGATTACAGAATGACTCCAGATGTGCATAGGAAACCACTACTGGTCTTCCAGGGAACGATCAAAATCGTAAACTCTTTGAGACATGACTCCCATGGAGGGAAGTGCGCATGGTGACTGTTGTATTCAATCCCGATGCAATTTCTGTGTTTCATCAGCACTCTTATAGTCAACAGATTACAGAATGCTTTCAGATGTGCATCGGAAACTACTACTGGTCTTCCTGGGAACGATCAAAGCGTAGACTGTTTGAGACATTATTCCCATGAAGGAATGTGCGCATGGTGACTGTTGTATTCAATTCCCATTCAATTTCTGTGTTTCATCAACACTCTGATTGTCCACAGATTACAGAATGCCACGAGATGTGCATCGGAAACTACTACTGGTCTTCCAGGGAACTATCAAAGCTTACACTGTTTCAGACATCACTCCCATGGAGAAAAGTGCGCATGGTGACTGTTGTATTCAATCCCGATGCAATTTCTGTGTTTCATCAACACTCTGATAGTCCATAGATTACAGAATGCCACCAGACGTGCATCGGAAACTACTACTGGTCTACCAGAGAACGATTAAAGAGTAGACTGTCTCAGACATTACTCCCATGGAGGAAAGTGCGGATGGTGACTGTTGTATTCAATCCCGATGCAATTTCTGTATTTCATCAACACTCTGATAGTCCACAGATTACAGAATGCCACCAGATGTGCATCAGAAACTACTACTGGTCTTCCAGGGAACGATCAAATCCTAGACTGTTTGAGTCATTAGTCAAATGGAGGAAAGTGCGCATTGTGACAGTTGTATTCAATCCCGATGCAATTTCTGTGTTTCATCAACACGCTGATAGTCCACATATTACAGAATGCCACAAGATGTGCATCGGAAACTACTACTGGTCTTCCAGGGAACGATCAATGAATAGAATGTTTGAGACCTTACTCCCATGGAGGAAAGTGCGCATGGTGACTGTTCTATTCTATCCCGATGCAATTACTGTGCATCATCAACATTCTGATGGTCCACAGTTTACGGAAAGCCTCCAGATGGGCATCGGAAAGTACTACTGGTCTTCCAGGGAACGATCAAAGCGCAGACTGTTAGAGACATTACTCCCATGGAGGAAAGTGCGCATGGTGACTGTTGTATTCAATCCCGATGCAATTTCTGTGTTTCATCAGCACTCTTATAGTCCACAGATTACAGAATGCTTAAAGATGTGCATCGGAAACTACTACTGGTCTTAGTGGGAACGATCAAAGCGTAGACTGTTTGAGACATTATTCCCATGAAGGAATGTGCGCATTGTGACTGTTGTATTCAATCCCGAGGCAATTTCTGTGTTTCATCAACACTCTGATAGTCCACAGATTACAGAATGCTACCAGACGTGCATCGGAAACTACTACTGGTCTTCCATTAACGATCAAAGCGTAGACTGTTTGAGACATTACTCCCGTGGAGGAAAGTACGCATGGTGACTGTTGTATTCAATCCCGGTGCAATTTCTGTGTTTCATCAACACTCTGATAGTCCACAGATTACAGAATGCCACCAGATGTGCATCGGAAACTACTACTGGTCTTCCAGGGAACGATCAAAGCGTAGACTGTTTTAGACATTACTTTTATGGAGGAATGTGTGCATGTTGACATTAATATTCAATCCCGATGCAATTTCTGTGTTTCACCAACACTCTGATAGTCCACAGATCACAGAATGCCTCCAGATGAGCATCGGAAACTACTACTGGTCTTCCAGGGAACGATCAAAGCGTAGACTGTTTGAGACATTACTTCCATGGAGTAAACTGCTCATGGAGACTGTTGTATTCAATCCCGATGCAATTTCTGTGTTTCATCAACACTCTGATAGTCCACAGATTACAGAGAGCATACAGATGTGCATCAGAAACTGCTACTGGTCTTCCAGGGAACGATCAAATCGTAGGCTGTTAGAGACAATACTCCCATGGAGGAAAGTGCTCATGGTGACTGTTGTATTCAATCCCGATGCAATTTCTGTGTTTCATCAACACTCTGATAGTCCACATATGACAGAATGCCACCAGATGTGCATCGGGAACTACTACTGGTCTTCCAGGGAACGATCAATGAGTAGACTGTTTGAGACCTTACTCCCATGGAGGAAAGTGCGCATGGTGACTGTTGTATTCTATCCCGATGCAATTTCTGTGCTTCATCAACATTCTGATAGTCCACAGTTTACGGAAAGCCTCCAGAGGAGCATCGGAAAGTACTACTGGTCTTCCAGGGAACGATCAAAGCGTAAACTGTTAGAGACATTACTCCCATGGAGGAAAGTGCGCATGATGACTGTTGTATTCTATCCCGATGCTATTTCTGTGTTTCATCAACACCCTGATAGTCCACAGATTACAGAATGCCTCCAGATGTGCATCAGAAACTTCTACTGGTCTTCCAGGGAACGATCAAAGCGTAAACTCTTTGAGACATGACACCCATGGAGGTAAGTGCGCATTGTGACTGTTGTATTCATTCCCGAGGCAATTTCGGTGTTTTATCAACACTCTGATAGTCCACAGATTACAGAATGCCACCAGATGTGCATCGGAAACTACTACTGGTCTTCCAGGGAACGATCAAATCGTAGACTGTTTGAGACATTACTCCCGTGGAGGAAAGTGCGCATGGTGACTGTTGTATTCAATTCCCATTCAATTTCTGTGTTTCATCAACACTCTGATTGTCCACACATTACAGAATGCCACCAGATGTGCATCGGAAACTACTACTGGTCTTCCCGGGACCGATCAAAGCGTAGACTATTTGAGACATTACTCCCGTGGAGGAAAGTGCGCATGGTGACTGTTGTATTCAATCCCGATGCAATTTTGTGTTTCATCAACACTCTGATAGTCCACAGATTACCGAATGCCTCCAGATGCTCATGGGAAACTACTACTGGTCTTCCAGGGAACGATCAAAGCGTAGACTGTGTGAGACATTACTCCCGTGGAGGAAAGTGCGCATGGTGACTGTTATATTCAATCCCGATGCAATTTCTCTGTTTCATCAACACTCTGATAGTCCACAGACAACAGAATGCCTCCAGATGTTCATCAGAAACTACTACTGGTCTTCCAGAGAACGATCAAAGCATAGACTGTTTGAGACATTACTCCCATGAAGGAAAGTGCGCATGGTGACGGTTGTATTCAATCCCGATGCAATTTCTGTGTTTCATCAACACTCTGATAGTCCACAGATTACAGAATGCCTCCAGATGTGGATCGGAAACCACTACTGGTCTTACAGGGAACGATCAAAGCGTATACTGTTTGATACATTACTCCTATGGAGGAAAGTGCGCATGGTGACTGTTGTATTCAATCCCGATGCAATTTCTGTGTTTCATCAACACTCTGATAGTCCACAGATTACAGAATGCCACCAGATGTGCAACGAAAACTACTACTGGTCTTCCGGTGAACGATCAAAGCGTAGACTGTTTGAGACATTAGTCCCGTGGAGGAAAGTGCGCATGGTGACTCTTGTATTCAATCCCGATGCAATTTCTGTGTGTCATCAACACTCTGATAGTCCACAGATTACAGAATGCTTTCAGATGTGCATCGGAAACTACTACTGGTCTTCCTGGGAACGATCAAAGCGTAGACTGTTTGAGACATTATTCCCATGAAGGAATGTGCGCATTGTGACTGTTGTATTCAATCCCGAGGCACTTTCTGTGTTTCATCAACACTCTGATAGTCCACAGATTACAGAATGCCACCAAACGTGCATCGGATACTAATACTGGTCTTCAGAACGATCAAAGCGTAGACTGTTTGAGACATTACTCCCGTGGAGGAAAGTGCGCATGGTGACTGTTGTATTCAATCCCGATGCTATTTCTGTGTTTCATCAACACTCTGATAGTCCACAGATTACAGAATGCCTCCAGATGTGCATCAGAAACTTCTACTGGTCTTCCAGGGAACGATCAAAGCGTAAACTCTTTGAGACATGACACCCATGGAGGTAAGTGCGCATTGTGACTGTTGTATTCAATCCCGAGGCAATTTCTGTGTTTCATCAACACTCTGATAGTCCACAGATTACAGAATGCCACCAGATGTGCATCGGAAACTACTACTGGTCTTCCAGGGAACGATCAAATCGTAGACTGTTTGAGACATTACTCCCGTGGAGGAAAGTGCGCATGGTGACTGTTGTATTCAATTCCCATTCAATTTCTGTGTTTCATCAACACTCTGATTGTCCACAGATTACAGAATGCCACCAGATGTGCATCGGAAACTACTACTGGTCTTCCAGGGACCGATCAAAGCGTAGACTATTTGAGACATTACTCCCGTGGAGGAAAGTGCGCATGGTGACTGTTGTATTCAATCCCGATGCAATTACTGTGTTTCATCAACACACTGATAGTCCACAGATTAAAGAATGCCACCAGATGTGCATCAGAAACTACTACTGGTCTTCCAGGGAACGATCAAAGCGTAGACTGTTTTAGACATTACTTTTATGGAGGAAAGTGTGCATGGTGACATTGGTATTCAATCCCGATGCAATTTCTGTGTTCACCAACACTCTGATAGTCCACAGATCACAGAATGCCTCAAGATGTGCATCGGAAACTACTACTGGTCTTCCAGGGAACGATCAAAGCGCAGACTGTTTGAGACATTACTTCCATGGAGGAAACTGCTCATGGAGACTGTTGTATTCAATCCCGATGCAATTTCTGTGTTTCATCAACACTCTGAAAGTCCACAGATTACAGAAAGCATCCAGATGTGCATCGGAAACTATTACTGGTCTTCCAGGGAACGATCAAAGCGTAGATTGTGTGAGACATGACTCCCATGGAGGGAAGTGCGCATGGTGACTGTTGTATTCAATCCCGATGCAATTTCTGTGATTCATCAACACTCTGATAGTCCACAGATTACAGAATGCCTCCAGATGTGCATCGGAAACTACTACTGGTCTTCCTGGGAACGATCAAAGCGTAGACTGTTTGAGACATTATTCCCTTGAAGGAATGTGCGCATTGTGACTGTTGTATTCAATCCCGATGCAATTTCTGTGTTTCATCAACACTCTGATAGTCCACACATTACAGAATGCCACGAGATGTGAATCGGAAACTACTACTGGTCTTCCAGGGAACGATCAAAGCGTAGACTGTTTCAGACATCACTCCCATGGAGAAAAGTGCGCATGGTGACTGTTGTATTCAATCCCGATGCAATTTCTGTGTGTCATCTACACTCTGATAGTCCACAGATTACAGAATGCCACCAGACGTGCATCGGAAACTACTACTGGTCTACCAGGGAACGATCAAAGAGTAGACTGTTTCAGACATTACTCCCATGGAGGAAAGTGCGGATGGTGACTGTTGTATTCGATCCCGATGCAATTTCTGTATTTCATCAACACTCTGATAGTCCACAGATTACAGAATGCCACCAGATGTGTATCAGAAACTACTACTGGTCTTCCAGGGAACGATCAAAAACGTAGACTGTTTGAGTCATTAATCCCATGGAGGAAAGTGCGCATTGTGACTGTTGTATTCAATCCCGATGCAATTTCTGTGTTTCATCAACACTCTGATAGTCCACATATTACAGAACGCCACCAGATGTGCATCGGAAACTACTACTGGTCTTCCAGGGAACGATCAATGAGTAGACTGTTTGAGACCTTACTCCCATGGAGGAAAGTGCGCATGGTGACTGTTGTATTCTATCCCGATGCAATTTCTGTGCTTCATCAACATTCTGATGGTCCACAGTTTACGGAAAGCCTCCAGATGAGCATCGGAAAGTACTACTGGTCTCCCAGGGAACGATCAAAGCGTATACTGTTAGAGACATTACTCCCATGGAGGAAAGTGCGCATGGTGACTGTTGTATTCAATCCCGATGCAATTTTGTGTTTCATCAACACTCTGATAGTCCACAGATTACCGAATGCCTCCAGATGCTCATGGGAAACTACTACTGGTCTTCCAGGGAACGATCAAAGCGTAGACTGTGTGAGACATTACTCCCGTGGAGGAAAGTGCGCATGGTGACTGTTGTATTCAAACCCGATGCAATTTCTCTGTTTCATCAACACTCTGATAGTCCACAGACAACAGAATGCCTCCAGATGTTCATCAGAAACTACTACTGGTCTTCCAGATAACGATCAAAGCATAGACTGTTTGAGACATTACTCCCATGAAGGAAAGTGCGCATGGTGACAGTTGTATTCAATCCCGATGCAATTTCTGTGTTTCATCAACACACTGATAGTCCACAGATTACAGAATGCCTCCAGATGTGGATCGGAAACCACTACTTGTCTTCCAGGGAACGATCAAAGCGTATACTGTTTGAGACATTACTCCTATGGAGGAAAGTGCGCATGGTGACTGTTGTATTCAATCCCGATGCAATTTCTGTGTTTCATCAACACTCTGATAGTCCACAGATTACAGAATGCCACATGATGTGCAACGAAAACTACTACTGGTCTTCCGGTGAACGATCAAAGCGTAGACTGTTTAAGACATTAGTCCCGTGGAGGAAAGTGCGCATGGTGACTGTTGTATTCAATCCCGATGCAATTTCTGTGTTTCATCAACACTCTGATAGTCCACAGATTACAGAATGCCACCAGATGTGTATCAGAAACTACTACTGGTCTTCCAGGGAACGATCAATGAGTAGACTGTTTGAGTCCTTACTCCCATGGAGGAAAGTGCGCATGGTGACTGTTGTATTATATCCCGATGCAATTTCTGTCCTTCATCAACATTCTGATAGTCCACAGTTTACGGAAAGCCTCCAGAGGAGCATCGGAAAGTACTACTGGTCATCCAGGGAACGATCAAATCGTAGACTGTTAGAGACATTTCTCCCATGGAGGAAAGTGCTCATGATGACTGTTGTATTCAATCCCGATGCTATTTCTGTGTTTCATCAACACTCTGATAGTGCACAGATTACAGAATGCCTCCAGATGTGCATTAGAAACTACTACTGGTCTTCCAGGGAACGATCAAAGCGTAAACTCTTTGAGACATGACACCCATGGAGGTAAGTGCGCATTGTGACTGTTGTATTCAATCCCGAGGCAATTCCTGTGTTTCATCAACACTCTGATAGTCCACAGATTACAGAATGCCACCAGATGTGCATCGGAAACTACTACTGGTCTTCCGGGGAACGATCAAATCGTAGACTGTTTGAGACATTACTCCCGAGGAGGAAAGTGCGCATGGTGACTGTTGTATTCAATTCCCATTCAATTTCTGTGTTTCATCAACACTCTGATTGTCCACAGATTACAGAATGCCACCAGATGTGCATCGGAAACTACTACTGGTCTTCCAGGGACCGATCAAAGCGTAGACTATTTGAGACATTACTCCCGTGGAGGAAAGTGCGCATGGTGACTGTTGTATTCAATCCCGATGCAAATTCTGTGTTTCATCAACACTCTGATAGTCCACAGATTACAGAATGCCACCAGATGTGCATCAGAAACTACCACTGGTCTTCCAGGGAACGATCAAAGCGTAGACTGTTTTAGACATTACTTTTATGGAGGAAAGTGTGCATGGTGACATTGGTATTCATTCCCGATGCAATTTCTGTGTTCACCAACACTCTGATAGTCCACAGATCACAGAATGCCTCCAGATGTGCATCGGAAACTACTACTGGTCTTCCAGGGAACGATCAAAGCGTAGACTGTTTGAGACATTAGTCCCATGGAGGAAAGTGCGCATTGTGACTGTTATATTCAATCCCGATGCAATTTCTGTGTTTCATCAACACTCTGATTGTCCACATATTACAGAATGCCACCAGATGTGCATCGGAAACTACTACTGGTCTTCCAGGGAGCGATCAATGAGTAGACTGTTTGAGACCTTACTCCCATGGAGGAAAGTGCGCATGGTGACTGTTGTATTCTATCCCGATGCAATTTCTGTGCTTCATCAACATTCTGATGGTCCACAGTTCCACAGTTTACGGAAAGCCTCCAGATGAGAATCTGAAAGTACTACTGGACTTCCAGGGAACGATCAAAGCGTAGACTGTTAGAGACATTACTCCCATGGAGGAAAGTGCGCATGGTGACTGTTGTATTCAATCCCGATGCAATTTCTGTGTTTCATCAACACTCTGATAGTCCACAGATTACAGAATGCCTCCAGATGTGCATCAGAAACTACTACGGGTCTTCCAGGGAACGATCAAAGCGTAAGCTCTTTGAGACATGACACCCATGGAGGTAAGTGCGCAAGGTGACTGTTGTATTCAATCCCGATGCAATTTCTGTGTTTCATCAGCACTCTTATAGTCCACAGATTACAGAATGCTTAAAGATGTGCATCGGAAACTACTACTGGTCTTCCTGGGAACGATCAAAGCGTAGACTGTTTGAGACATTACTCCCGTGGAGGAAAGTGTGCATGGTGACTGTTGTATTCAATCCCGGTGCAATTTCTGTGTTTCATCAACACTCTGATAGTCCACAGATTACAGAATGCCACCAGATGTGCATCGGAAACTACTACTGGTCTTCCAGGGAACGATCAAAGCGTAGACTGTTTTAGACATTACTTTTATGAAGGAAAGTGTGCATGTTGACATTAATATTCAATCCCGATGCAATTTCTGTGTTTCACCAACACTCTGATAGTCCACAGATCACAGAATGCCTCCAGATGTGCATCGGAAACTACTACTGGTCTTCCAGGGAACGATCAAATCGTAGACTGTTTGAGACATTACTTCCATGGAGGAAACTGCTCATGGAGACTGTTGTATTCAATCCCGATGCAATTTCTGTGTTTCATCAACACTCTGATAGTCCACAGATTACAGAAAGCATACAGATGTGCATCAGAAACTGCTACTGGTCTTCCAGGAACGATCAAATCGTAGGCTGTGTGAGACATTAATCCCGTGGAGGAAAGTGTGCATGGTGACTGTTGTATTCAATCCCGGTGCAATTTCTGTGTTTCATCAACACTCTGATAGTCCACAGATTACCGAATGCCTCCAGATGCTCATGGGAAACTACTACTGGTCTTCCAGGGAACGATCAAAGCGTAGACTGTGTGAGACATTACTCCCATGGAGGAAAGTGCGCATGGTGACTGTTGTATTCAATCCCGATGCAATTTCTCTGTTTCATCAACATTCTGATAGTCCACAGACAACAGAATGCCTCCAGATGTTTATCAGAAACTACTACTGGTCTTCCAGAGAACGATCAAAGCATAGACTGTTTGAGACATTACTCCCATGAAGGAAAGTGCGCATGGTGACAGTTGTATTCAATCCCGATGCAATTTCTGTGTTTCATCAACACTCTGATAGTCCACAGATTACAGAATGCCTCCAGATGTGGATCGGAAACCACTACTGGTCTTACAGGGAACGATCAAAGCGTATACTGTTTGAGACATTACTCCTATGGAGGAAAGTGCGCATGGTGACTGTTGTATTCAATCCCGATGCAATTTCTGTGTTTCATCTACACTCTGATAGTCCACAGATTACAGAATGCCACCAGATGTGCAACGAAAAATACTACTGGTCTTCCGGTGAACGATCAAAGCGTAGACTGTTTGAGACATTAGTCCCGTGGAGGAAAGTGCGCATGGTGACTGTTGTATTCAATCCCGATGCAATTTCTGTGTTTCATCAACACTCTGATAGTCCACATATGACAGAATGCCACCAGATGTGCATCGGGAACTACTACTGGTCTTCCAGGGAACGATCAATGAGTAGACTGTTTGAGACCTTACTCCCATGGAGGAAAGTGCGCATGGTGACTGTTGTATTCTATCCCGATGCAATTTCTGTGCTTCATCATTATTCTGATAGTCCACAGTTTACGGAAAGCCTATAGGGGAGCATCGGAAAGTACTACTGGTCTTCCAGGGAACGATCAAAGCGTCGACTGTTAGAGACATTACTCCCATGGAGGAAAGTGCGCATGATGACTGTTGTATTCAATCCCGATGCTATTTCTGTGTTTCATCAACACTCTGATAGTCCACAGATTACAGAATGCCTCCAGATGTGCATCAGAAACTTCTACTGGTCTTCCAGGGAACGATCAAAGCGTAAACTCTTTGAGACATGACACCCATGGAGGTAAGTGCGCATTGTGACTGTTGTATTCAATCCCGAGGCAATTTCTGTGTTTCATCAACACTCTGATAGTCCACAGATTACAGAATGCCACTAGATGTGCATCGGAAACTACTACTGGTCTTCCAGGGAACGATCAAATCGTAGACAGTTTGAGACATTACTCCCGTGGAGGAAAGTGCGCATGGTGACTGTTGTATTCAATTCCCATTCAATTTCTGTGTTTCATCAACACTCTGATTGTCCACAGATTACAGAATGCCACCAGATGTGCATCGGAAACTACTACTGGTCTTCCAGGGACCGATCAAAGCGTAGACTATTTGAGACATTACTCCCGTGGAGGAAAGTGCGCATGGTGACTGTTGTATTCAATCCCGATGCAATTTCTGTGTTTCATCAACACTCTGATAGTCCACAGATTACAGAATGCCACCAGATGTGCATCAGAAACTACTACTGGTCTTCCAGGGAACGATCAAAGCGTAGACTGTTTTAGACATTACTTTTATGGAGGAAAGTGTGCATGGTGACATTGGTATTCAATCCCGATGCAATTTCTGTGTTTCATCAACACTCTGATAGTCCACAGATTACAGAATGCCACCAGATGTGCATCAGAAACTACTACTGGTCTTCCAGGGAACGATCAAAGCGCAGACTGTTTGAGACATTACTTCCATGGAGGAAACTGCTCATGGAGACTGTTGTATTCAATCCCGATGCAATTTCTGTGTTTCATCAACACTCTGAAAGTCCACAGATTACAGAAAGCATCCAGATGTGCATCAGAAACTATTACTGGTCTTCCAGTTAACGATGAAAGCGTAGATTGTGTGAGACATTACTCCCGTGGAGGAAAGTGCGCATGTTGACTGTTGTATTCAATCCCGATTCAATTTCTCTGTTTCATCAACACTCTGACAGCCCACAGACAACAGAATCCCTCCCGATGTTCATCAGAAACTACTACTTGTCTTCCAGGGAACGACCAAAGAGTAGACAGTTTGAGACATTACTCCCATGAAGGAAAGTGCGCATGGTGACTGTTGTATTCAATCCCGATGCAATTTCTGTGTTTCATCAACACTCTGATAGTCCACAGATTACAGAATGACTCCAGATGTGCATAGGAAACCACTACTGGTCTTCCAGCGAACGATCAAAGCGTAAACTCTTTGAGACATGACTCCCATGGAGGGAAGTGCGCATGGTGACTGTTGTATTCAATCCCGATGCAATTTCTGTGTTTCATCAGCACTCTTATAGTCAACAGATTACAGAATGCTTTCAGATGTGCATCGGAAACTACTACTGGTCTTCCTGGGAACGATCAAAGCGTAGACTGTTTGAGACATTATTCCCATGAAGGAATGTGCGCATGGTGACTGTTGTATTCAATTCCCATTCAATTTCTGTGTTTCATCAACACTCTGATTGTCCACAGATTACAGAATGCCACGAGATGTGCATCGGAAACTACTACTGGTCTTCCAGGGAACTATCAAAGCTTACACTGTTTCAGACATCACTCCCATGGAGAAAAGTGCGCATGGTGACTGTTGTATTCAATCCCGATGCAATTTCTGTGTTTCATCAACACTCTGATAGTCCATAGATTACAGAATGCCACCAGACGTGCATCGGAAACTACTACTGGTCTACCAGAGAACGATTAAAGAGTAGACTGTCTCAGACATTACTCCCATGGAGGAAAGTGCGGATGGTGACTGTTGTATTCAATCCCGATGCAATTTCTGTTTTTCATCAACACTCTGACAGTCCACAGATTACAGAATGCCACCAGATGTGCATCAGAAACTACTACTGGTCTTCCAGGGAACGATCAAAGCGTAGACTGTTTGAGTCATTAGTCAAATGGAGGAAAGTGCGCATTGTGACTGTTGTATTCAATCCCGATGCAATTTCTGTGTTTCATCAACACTCTGATAGTCCACATATTACAGAATGCCACCAGATGTGCATCGGAAACTACTACTGGTCTTCCAGGGAACGATCAATGAGTAGAATGTTTGAGACCTTACTCCCATGGAGGAAAGTGCGCATGGTGACTGTTGTATTCTATCCCGATGCAATTTCTGTGCATCATCAACATTCTGATGGTCCACAGTTTACGGAAACCCTCCAGATGGGCATCGGAAAGTACTACTGGTCTTCCAGGGAACGATCAAAGCGTAGACTGTTAGAGACATTACTCCCATGGAGGAAAGTACGCATGGTGACTGTTGTATTCAATCCCGATGCAATTTCTGTTTTTCATCAACACTCTGACAGTCCACAGATTACAGAATGCCACCAGATGTGCATCAGAAACTACTACTGGTCTTCCAGGGAACGATCAAATCGTAGACTGTGTGAGACATTACTCCAATGAAGGAAATTGCGCATGGTGACTGTTGTATTCAATCCCGATGCAATCTCTGTGTTTCATCAACACTCTGATAGTCCACAGATTACAGAATGCTTAAAGATGTGCATCGGAAACTACTACTGGTCTTAGTGGGAACGATCAAAGCGTAGACTGTTTGAGACATTATTCCCATGAAGGAATGTGCGCATTGTGACTGTTGTATTCAATCCCGAGGCAATTTCTGTGTTTCGTCAACACTCTGATAGGCCACAGATTACAGAATGCTACCAGACGTGCATCGGAAACTACTACTGGTCTTCCATTAACGATCAAAGCGTAGACTGTTTGAGACATTACTCCCGTGGAGGAAAGTACGCATGGTGACTGTTGTATTCAATCCCGGTGCAATTTCTTTGTTTCATCAACACTCTGATAGTCCACAGATTACAGAATGCCACCAGATGTGCATCGGAAACTACTACTGGTCTTCCAGGGAACGATCAAAGCGTAGACTGTTTTAGACATTACTTTTATGGAGGAATGTGTGCATGTTGACATTAATATTCAATCCCGATGCAATTTCTGTGTTTCACCAACACTCTGATAGTCCACAGATCACAGAATGCCTCCAGATGAGCATCGGAAACTACTACTGGTCTTCCAGGGAACGATCAAAGCGTAGACTGTTTGAGACATTACTTCCATGGCGGAAACTGCTCATGGAGACTGTTGTATTCAATCCCGATGCAATTTCTGTGTTTCATCAACACTCTGATAGTCCACAGATTACAGAGAGCATACAGATGTGCATCAGAAACTGCTACTGGTCTTCCAGGGAACGATCAAATCGTAGGCTGTTAGAGACATTACTCCCATGGAGGAAAGTGCTCATGGTGACTGTTGTATTCTATCCCGATGCAATTTCTGTGTTTCATCAACACTCTGATAGTCCACATATGACAGAATGCCACCAGATGTGCATCGGGAACTACTACTGGTCTTCCAGGGAACGATCAATGAGTAGACTGTTTGAGACCTTACTCCCATGGAGGAAAGTGCGCATGGTGACTGTTGTATTCTATCCCGATGCAATTTCTGTGCTTCATCAACATTCTGATAGTCCACAGTTTACGGAAAGCCTCCAGAGGAGCATCGGAAAGTATTACTGGTCGTCCAGGGAACGATCAAAGCGTAAACTGTTAGAGACATTACTCCCATGGAGGAAAGTGCGCATGATGACTGTTGTATTCAATCCCGATGCTATTTCTGTGTTTCATCAACACCCTGATAGTCCACAGATTACAGAATGCCTCCAGATGTGCATCAGAAACTTCTACTGGTCTTCCAGGGAACGATCAAAGCCTAAATTCTTTGAGACATGACACCCATGGAGGTAAGTGCGCATTGTGACTGTTGTATTCAATCCCGAGGCAATTTCTGTGTTTCATCAACACTCTGATAGTCCACAGATTACAGAATGCCACCAGATGTGCATCGGAAACTACTACTGGTCTTCCAGGGAACGATCAAATCGTAGACTGTTTGAGACATTACTCCCGTGGAGGAAAGTGCGCATGGTGACTGTTGTATTCAATTCCCATTCAATTTCTGTGTTTCATCAACACTCTGATTGTCCACAGATTACAGAATGCCACCAGATGTGCATCGGAAACTACTACTGGTCTTCCCGGGACCGATCAAAGCGTAGACTATTTGAGACATTACTCCCGTGGAGGAAAGTGCGCATGGTGACTGTTGTATTCAATCCCGATGCAATTTTGTGTTTCATCAACACTCTGATAGTCCACAGATTACCGAATGCCTCCAGATGCTCATGGGAAACTACTACTGGTCTTCCAGGGAACGATCAAAGCGTAGACTGTGTGAGACATTACTCCCGTGGAGGAAAGTGCGCATGGTGACTGTTATATTCAATCCCGATGCAATTTCTCTGTTTCATCAACACTCTGATAGTCCACAGACAACAGAATGCCTCCAGATGTTCATCAGAAACTACTACTGGTCTTCCAGAGAACGATCAAAGCATAGACTGTTTGAGACATTACTCCCATGAAGGAAAGTGCGGATGGTGACAGTTGTATTCAATCCCGATGCAATTTCTGTGTTTCATCAACACTCTGATAGTCCACAGATTACAGAATGCCTCCAGATGTGGATCGGAAACCACTACTGGTCTTACAGGGAACGATCAAAGCGTATACTGTTTGAGACATTACTCCTATGGAGGAAAGTGCGCATGGTGACTGTTGTATTCAATCCCGATGCAATTTCTGTGTTTCATCAACACTCTGATAGTCCACAGATTACAGAATGCCACCAGATGTGCAACGAAAACTACTACTGGTCTTCCGGTGAACGATCAAAGCGTAGACTGTTTGAGACATTAGTCCCGTGGAGGAAAGTGGCATGGTGACTCTTGTATTCAATCCCGATGCAATTTCTGTGTTTCATCAACACTCTGATAGTCCACATATGACAGAATGCCACCAGATGTGCATAGGGAACTACTACTGGTCTTCCAGGGAACGATCAATGAGTAGACTGTTTGAGACCTTACTCCCATGGAGGAAAGTGCGCATGGTGACTGTTGTATTCTATCCCCATGCAATTTCTGTGCTTCATCAACATTCTGATAGTCCACAGTTTACGGAAAGCCTCCAGAGGAGCATCGGAAAGTACTACTGGTCTTCCAGGGAACGATCAAAGCGTAAACTGTTAGAGACATTACTCCCATGGAGGAAAGTGCGCATGATGACTGTTGTATTCAATCCCGATGCTATTTCTGTGTTTCATCAACACTCCAATAGTCCACAGATTACAGAATGCCTCCAGATGTGCATCAGAAACTTCTACTGGTCTTCCAGGGAACGATCAAAGCGTAAACTCTTTGAGACATGACACCCATGGAGGTAAGTGCGCATTGTGACTGTTGTATTCAATCCCGAGGCAATTTCTGTGTTTCATCAACACTCTGATAGTCCACAAATTACAGAATGCCACCAGATGTGCATCGGAAACTACTACTGGTCTTCCAGGGAACGATCAAATCGTAGACTGTTTGAGACATTACTCCCGTGGAGGAAAGTGCGCATGGTGACTGTTGTATTCAATTCCCATTCAATATCTGTGTTTCATCAACACTCTGATTGTCCACAGATTACAGAATGCCACCAGATGTGCATCGGAAACTACTACTGGTCTTCCAGGGACCGATCAAAGCGTAGAATATTTGAGACATTACTCCCGTGGAGGAAAGTGCGCATGGTGACTGTTGTATTCAATCCCGATGCAATTACTGTGTTTCATCAACGCTCTGATAGTCCACAGATTACAGAATGCCACCAGATGTGCATCAGAAACTACTACTGGTCTTCCAGGGAACGATCAAAGCGTAGACTGTTTTAGACATTACTTTTATGGAGGAAAGTGTGCATGGTGACATTGGTATTCAATCCCGATGCAATTTCTGTGTTCACCAACACTCTGATAGTCCACAGATCATAGAATGCCTCAAGATGTGCATCGGAAACTACTACTGGTCTTCCAGGGAACGATCAAAGCGTAGACTGTTTGAGTCATTAGTCAAATGGAGGAAAGTGCGCATTGTGACTGTTGTATTCAATCCCGATGCAATTTCTGTGTTTCATCAACACTCTGATAGTCCACATATTACAGAATGCCACCAGATGTGCATCGGAAACTACTACTGGTCTTCCAGGGAACGATCAATGAGTAGAATGTTTGAGACCTTACTCCCATGGAGGAAAGTGCGCATGGTGACTGTTGTATTCTATCCCGATGCAATTTCTGTGCATCATCAACATTCTGATGGTCCACAGTTTACGGAAAGCCTCCAGATGGGCATCGGAAAGTACTACTGGTCTTCCAGGGAACGATCAAAGCGTAGACTGTTAGAGACATTACTCCCATGGAGGAAAGTACGCATGGTGACTGTTGTATTCAATCCCGATGCAATTTCTGTTTTTCATCAACACTCTGACAGTCCACAGATTACAGAATGCCACCAGATGTGCATCAGAAACTACTACTGGTCTTCCAGGGAACGATCAAAGCGTAGACTGTGTGAGACATTACTCCAATGAAGGAAATTGCGCATGGTGACTGTTGTATTCAATCCCGATGCAATCTCTGTGTTTCATCAACACTCTGATAGTCCACAGATTACAGAATGCTTAAAGATGTGCATCGGAAACTACTACTGGTCTTAGTGGGAACGATCAAAGCGTAGACTGTTTGAGACATTATTCCCATGAAGGAATGTGCGCATTGTGACTGTTGTATTCAATCCCGAGGCAATTTCTGTGTTTCGTCAACACTCTGATAGGCCACAGATTACAGAATGCTACCAGACGTGCATCGGAAACTACTACTGGTCTTCCATTAACGATCAAAGCGTAGACTGTTTGAGACATTACTCCCGTGGAGGAAAGTACGCATGGTGACTGTTGTATTCAATCCCGGTGCAATTTCTTTGTTTCATCAACACTCTGATAGTCCACAGATTACAGAATGCCACCAGATGTGCATCGGAAACTACTACTGGTCTTCCAGGGAACGATCAAAGCGTAGACTGTTTTAGACATTACTTTTACGGAGGAATGTGTGCATGTTGACATTAATATTCAATCCCGATGCAATTTCTGTGTTTCACCAACACTCTGATAGTCCACAGATCACAGAATGCCTCCAGATGAGCATCGGAAACTACTACTGGTCTTCCAGGGAACGATCAAAGCGTAGACTGTTTGAGACATTACTTCCATGGCGGAAACTGCTCATGGAGACTGTTGTATTCAATCCCGATGCAATTTCTGTGTTTCATCAACACTCTGATAGTCCACAGATTACAGAGAGCATACAGATGTGCATCAGAAACTGCTACTGGTCTTCCAGGGAACGATCAAATCGTAGGCTGTTAGAGACATTACTCCCATGGAGGAAAGTGCTCATGGTGACTGTTGTATTCTATCCCGATGCAATTTCTGTGTTTCATCAACACTCTGATAGTCCACATATGACAGAATGCCACCAGATGTGCATCGGGAACTACTACTGGTCTTCCAGGGAACGATCAATGAGTAGACTGTTTGAGACCTTACTCCCATGGAGGAAAGTGTGCATGGTGACTGTTGTATTCTATCCCGATGCAATTTCTGTGCTTCATCAACATTCTGATAGTCCACAGTTTACGGAAAGCCTCCAGAGGAGCATCGGAAAGTATTACTGGTCGTCCAGGGAACGATCAAAGCGTAAACTGTTAGAGACATTACTCCCATGGAGGAAAGTGCGCATGATGACTGTTGTATTCAATCCCGATGCTATTTCTGTGTTTCATCAACACCCTGATAGTCCACAGATTACAGAATGCCTCCAGATGTGCATCAGAAACTTCTACTGGTCTTCCAGGGAACGATCAAAGCCTAAATTCTTTGAGACATGACACCCATGGAGGTAAGTGCGCATTGTGACTGTTGTATTCAATCCCGAGGCAATTTCTGTGTTTCATCAACACTCTGATAGTCCACAGATTACAGAATGCCACCAGATGTGCATCGGAAACTACTACTGGTCTTCCAGGGAACGATCAAATCGTAGACTGTTTGAGACATTACTCCCGTGGAGGAAAGTGCGCATGGTGACTGTTGTATTCAATTCCCATTCAATTTCTGTGTTTCATCAACACTCTGATTGTCCACAGATTACAGAATGCCACCAGATGTGCATCGGAAACTACTACTGGTCTTCCCGGGACCGATCAAAGCGTAGACTATTTGAGACATTACTCCCGTGGAGGAAAGTGCGCATGGTGACTGTTGTATTCAATCCCGATGCAATTTTGTGTTTCATCAACACTCTGATAGTCCACAGATTACCGAATGCCTCCAGATGCTCATGGGAAACTACTACTGGTCTTCCAGGGAACGATCAAAGCGTAGACTGTGTGAGACATTACTCCCGTGGAGGAAAGTGCGCATGGTGACTGTTATATTCAATCCCGATGCAATTTCTCTGTTTCATCAACACTCTGATAGTCCACAGACAACAGAATGCCTCCAGATGTTCATCAGAAACTACTACTGGTCTTCCAGAGAACGATCAAAGCATAGACTGTTTGAGACATTACTCCCATGAAGGAAAGTGCGGATGGTGACAGTTGTATTCAATCCCGATGCAATTTCTGTGTTTCATCAACACTCTGATAGTCCACAGATTACAGAATGCCTCCAGATGTGGATCGGAAACCACTACTGGTCTTACAGGGAACGATCAAAGCGTATACTGTTTGAGACATTACTCCTATGGAGGAAAGTGCGCATGGTGACTGTTGTATTCAATCCCGATGCAATTTCTGTGTTTCATCAACACTCTGATAGTCCACAGATTACAGAATGCCACCAGATGTGCAACGAAAACTACTACTGGTCTTCCGGTGAACGATCAAAGCGTAGACTGTTTGAGACATTAGTCCCGTGGAGGAAAGTGGCATGGTGACTCTTGTATTCAATCCCGATGCAATTTCTGTGTTTCATCAACACTCTGATAGTCCACATATGACAGAATGCCACCAGATGTGCATAGGGAACTACTACTGGTCTTCCAGGGAACGATCAATGAGTAGACTGTTTGAGACCTTACTCCCATGGAGGAAAGTGCGCATGGTGACTGTTGTATTCTATCCCCATGCAATTTCTGTGCTTCATCAACATTCTGATAGTCCACAGTTTACGGAAAGCCTCCAGAGGAGCATCGGAAAGTACTACTGGTCTTCCAGGGAACGATCAAAGCGTAAACTGTTAGAGACATTACTCCCATGGAGGAAAGTGCGCATGATGACTGTTGTATTCAATCCCGATGCTATTTCTGTGTTTCATCAACACTCCAATAGTCCACAGATTACAGAATGCCTCCAGATGTGCATCAGAAACTTCTACTGGTCTTCCAGGGAACGATCAAAGCGTAAACTCTTTGAGACATGACACCCATGGAGGTAAGTGCGCATTGTGACTGTTGTATTCAATCCCGAGGCAATTTCTGTGTTTCATCAACACTCTGATAGTCCACAAATTACAGAATGCCACCAGATGTGCATCGGAAACTACTACTGGTCTTCCAGGGAACGATCAAATCGTAGACTGTTTGAGACATTACTCCCGTGGAGGAAAGTGCGCATGGTGACTGTTGTATTCAATTCCCATTCAATATCTGTGTTTCATCAACACTCTGATTGTCCACAGATTACAGAATGCCACCAGATGTGCATCGGAAACTACTACTGGTCTTCCAGGGACCGATCAAAGCGTAGAATATTTGAGACATTACTCCCGTGGAGGAAAGTGCGCATGGTGACTGTTGTATTCAATCCCGATGCAATTACTGTGTTTCATCAACGCTCTGATAGTCCACAGATTACAGAATGCCACCAGATGTGCATCAGAAACTACTACTGGTCTTCCAGGGAACGATCAAAGCGTAGACTGTTTTAGACATTACTTTTATGGAGGAAAGTGTGCATGGTGACATTGGTATTCAATCCCGATGCAATTTCTGTGTTCACCAACACTCTGATAGTCCACAGATCATAGAGTGCCTCAAGATGTGCATCGGAAACTACTACTGGTCTTCCAGGGAACGATCAAAGCGTAGACTGTTTGAGTCATTAGTCAAATGGAGGAAAGTGCGCATTGTGACTGTTGTATTCAATCCCGATGCAATTTCTGTGTTTCATCAACACTCTGATAGTCCACATATTACAGAATGCCACCAGATGTGCATCGGAAACTACTACTGGTCTTCCAGGGAACGATCAATGAGTAGAATGTTTGAGACCTTACTCCCATGGAGGAAAGTGCGCATGGTGACTGTTGTATTCTATCCCGATGCAATTTCTGTGCATCATCAACATTCTGATGGTCCACAGTTTACGGAAAGCCTCCAGATGGGCATCGGAAAGTACTACTGGTCTTCCAGGGAACGATCAAAGCGTAGACTGTTAGAGACATTACTCCCATGGAGGAAAGTACGCATGGTGACTGTTGTATTCAATCCCGATGCAATTTCTGTTTTTCATCAACACTCTGACAGTCCACAGATTACAGAATGCCACCAGATGTGCATCAGAAACTACTACTGGTCTTCCAGGGAACGATCAAAGCGTAGACTGTGTGAGACATTACTCCAATGAAGGAAATTGCGCATGGTGACTGTTGTATTCAATCCCGATGCAATCTCTGTGTTTCATCAACACTCTGATAGTCCACAGATTACAGAATGCTTAAAGATGTGCATCGGAAACTACTACTGGTCTTAGTGGGAACGATCAAAGCGTAGACTGTTTGAGACATTATTCCCATGAAGGAATGTGCGCATTGTGACTGTTGTATTCAATCCCGAGGCAATTTCTGTGTTTCGTCAACACTCTGATAGGCCACAGATTACAGAATGCTACCAGACGTGCATCGGAAACTACTACTGGTCTTCCATTAACGATCAAAGCGTAGACTGTTTGAGACATTACTCCCGTGGAGGAAAGTACGCATGGTGACTGTTGTATTCAATCCCGGTGCAATTTCTTTGTTTCATCAACACTCTGATAGTCCACAGATTACAGAATGCCACCAGATGTGCATCGGAAACTACTACTGGTCTTCCAGGGAACGATCAAAGCGTAGACTGTTTTAGACATTACTTTTACGGAGGAATGTGTGCATGTTGACATTAATATTCAATCCCGATGCAATTTCTGTGTTTCACCAACACTCTGATAGTCCACAGATCACAGAATGCCTCCAGATGAGCATCGGAAACTACTACTGGTCTTCCAGGGAACGATCAAAGCGTAGACTGTTTGAGACATTACTTCCATGGCGGAAACTGCTCATGGAGACTGTTGTATTCAATCCCGATGCAATTTCTGTGTTTCATCAACACTCTGATAGTCCACAGATTACAGAGAGCATACAGATGTGCATCAGAAACTGCTACTGGTCTTCCAGGGAACGATCAAATCGTAGGCTGTTAGAGACATTACTCCCATGGAGGAAAGTGCTCATGGTGACTGTTGTATTCTATCCCGATGCAATTTCTGTGTTTCATCAACACTCTGATAGTCCACATATGACAGAATGCCACCAGATGTGCATCGGGAACTACTACTGGTCTTCCAGGGAACGATCAATGAGTAGACTGTTTGAGACCTTACTCCCATGGAGGAAAGTGTGCATGGTGACTGTTGTATTCTATCCCGATGCAATTTCTGTGCTTCATCAACATTCTGATAGTCCACAGTTTACGGAAAGCCTCCAGAGGAGCATCGGAAAGTATTACTGGTCGTCCAGGGAACGATCAAAGCGTAAACTGTTAGAGACATTACTCCCATGGAGGAAAGTGCGCATGATGACTGTTGTATTCAATCCCGATGCTATTTCTGTGTTTCATCAACACCCTGATAGTCCACAGATTACAGAATGCCTCCAGATGTGCATCAGAAACTTCTACTGGTCTTCCAGGGAACGATCAAAGCCTAAACTCTTTGAGACATGACACCCATGGAGGTAAGTGCGCATTGTGACTGTTGTATTCAATCCCGAGGCAATTTCTGTGTTTCATCAACACTCTGATAGTCCACAGATTACAGAATGCCACCAGATGTGCATCGGAAACTACTACTGGTCTTCCAGGGAACGATCAAATCGTAGACTGTTTGAGACATTACTCCCATGGAGGAAAGTGCGCATGGTGACTGTTGTATTCAATTCCCATTCAATTTCTGTGTTTCATCAACACCCTGATTGTCCACAGATTACAGAATGCCACCAGATGTGCATCGGAAACTACTACTGGTCTTCCCGGGACCGATCAAAGCGTAGACTATTTGAGACATTACTCCCGTGGAGGAAAGTGCGCATGGTGACTGTTGTATTCAATCCCGATGCAATTTTGTGTTTCATCAACACTCTGATAGTCCACAGATTACCGAATGCCTCCAGATGCTCATGGGAAACTACTACTGGTCTTCCAGGGAACGATCAAAGCGTAGACTGTGTGAGACATTACTCCCGTGGAGGAAAGTGCGCATGGTGACTGTTATATTCAATCCCGATGCAATTTCTCTGTTTCATCAACACTCTGATAGTCCACAGACAACAGAATGCCTCCAGATGTTCATCAGAAACTACTACTGGTCTTCCAGAGAACGATCAAAGCATAGACTGTTTGAGACATTACTCCCATGAAGGAAAGTGCGGATGGTGACAGTTGTATTCAATCCCGATGCAATTTCTGTGTTTCATCAACACTCTGATAGTCCACAGATTACAGAATGCCTCCAGATGTGGATCGGAAACCACTACTGGTCTTACAGGGAACGATCAAAGCGTATACTGTTTGAGACATTACTCCTATGGAGGAAAGTGCGCATGGTGACTGTTGTATTCAATCCCGATGCAATTTCTGTGTTTCATCAACACTCTGATAGTCCACAGATTACAGAATGCCACCAGATGTGCAACGAAAACTACTACTGGTCTTCCGGTGAACGATCAAAGCGTAGACTGTTTGAGACATTAGTCCCGTGGAGGAAAGTGGCATGGTGACTCTTGTATTCAATCCCGATGCAATTTCTGTGTTTCATCAACACTCTGATAGTCCACATATGACAGAATGCCACCAGATGTGCATAGGGAACTACTACTGGTCTTCCAGGGAACGATCAATGAGTAGACTGTTTGAGACCTTACTCCCATGGAGGAAAGTGCGCATGGTGACTGTTGTATTCTATCCCCATGCAATTTCTGTGCTTCATCAACATTCTGATAGTCCACAGTTTACGGAAAGCCTCCAGAGGAGCATCGGAAAGTACTACTGGTCTTCCAGGGAACGATCAAAGCGTAAACTGTTAGAGACATTACTCCCATGGAGGAAAGTGCGCATGATGACTGTTGTATTCAATCCCGATGCTATTTCTGTGTTTCATCAACACTCCAATAGTCCACAGATTACAGAATGCCTCCAGATGTGCATCAGAAACTTCTACTGGTCTTCCAGGGAACGATCAAAGCGTAAACTCTTTGAGAAATGACACCCATGGCGGTAAGTGCGCATTGTGACTGTTGTATTCAATCCCGAGGCAATTTCTGTGTTTCATCAACACTCTGATAGTCCACAAATTACAGAATGCCACCAGATGTGCATCGGAAACTACTACTGGTCTTCCAGGGAACGATCAAATCGTAGACTGTTTGAGACATTACTCCCGTGGAGGAAAGTGCGGATGGTGACTGTTGTATTCAATTCCCATTCAATATCTGTGTTTCATCAACACTCTGATTGTCCACAGATTACAGAATGCCACCAGATGTGCATCGGAAACTACTACTGGTCTTCCAGGGACCGATCAAAGCGTAGAATATTTGAGACATTACTCCCGTGGAGGAAAGTGCGCATGGTGACTGTTGTATTCAATCCCGATGCAATTACTGTGTTTCATCAACACTCTGATAGTCCACAGATTACAGAATGCCACCAGATGTGCATCAGAAACTACTACTGGTCTTCCAGGGAACGATCAAAGCGTAGACTGTTTTAGACATTACTTTTATGGAGGAAAGTGTGCATGGTGACATTGGTATTCAATCCCGATGCAATTTCTGTGTTCACCAACACTCTGATAGTCCACAGATCATAGAATGCCTCAAGATGTGCATCGGAAACTACTACTGGTCTTCCAGGGAACGATCAAAGCGCAGACTGTTTGAGACATTACTTCCATGGAGGAAACTGCTCATGGAGACTGTTGTATTCAATCCCGATGCAATTTCTGTGTTTCATCAACACTCTGAAAGTCCACAGATTACAGAAAGCATCCAGATGTGCATCGGAAACTATTACTGGTCTTCCAGGGAACGATCAAAGCGTAGATTGTGTGAGACATTACTCCCGTGGAGGAAAGTGCCCATGGTGACTGTTGTATTCAATCCCGATTCAATTTCTCTGTTTCATCAACACTCTGATATCCCACAGACAACAGAATCCCTCCAGATGTTCATCAGAAACTACTACTTGTCTTCCAGGGAACGACCAAAGCGTAGACAGTTTGAGACATTACTCCCATGAAGGAAAGTGCGCATGGTGACTGTTGTATTCAATCCCGATGCAATTTCTGTCTTTCATCAACACTCTGATAGTCCACAGATTACAGAATGACTCCAGATGTGCATAGGAAACCACTACTGGTCTTCCAGGGAACGACCAAAGCGTAAACTCTTTGCGACATGACTCCCATGGAGGGAAGTGCGCATGGTGACTGTTGTATTCAATCCCGATGCAATTTCTGTGATTCATCAACACTCTGATAGTCCACAGATTACAGAATGCCTCCAGATGTGCATCGGAAACTACTACTGGTCTTCCTGGGAACGATCAAAGCGTAGACTGTTTGAGTCATTATTCCCTTGAAGGAATGTGCGCATTGTGACTGTTGTATTCAATCCCGATGCAATTTCTGTGTTTCATCAACACTCTGATAGTCCACACATTACAGAATGCCACGAGATGTGCATCGGAAACTACTACTGGTCTTCCAGGGAACGATCAAAGCGTAGACTGTTTTAGACATCACTCCCATGGAGAAAAGTGCGCATGGTGACTGTTGTATTCAATCCCGATGCAATTTCTGTGTGTCATCTACACTCTGATAGTCCACAGATTACAGAATGCCACCAGACGTGCATCGGAAACTACTACTGGTCTACCAGGGAACGATCAAAGAGTAGACTGTTTCAGACATTACTCCCATGGAGGAAAGTGCGGATGGTGACTGTTGTATTCAATCCCGATGCAATTTCTGTATTTCATCAACACTCTGATAGTCCACAGATTACAGAATGTCACCAGATGTGTATCAGAAACTACTACTGGTCTTCCAGGGAACGATCAAAAACGTAGACTGTTTGAGTCATTAGTCCCATGGAGGAAAGTGCGCATTGTGACTGTTGTATTCAATCCCGATGCAATTTCTGTGTTTCATCAACACTCTGATAGTCCACATATTACAGAATGCCACCAGATGTGCATCAGAAACTACTACTGGTCTTCCAGGGAACGATCAATGAGTAGACTGTTTGAGACCTTACTCCCATGGAGGAAAGTGCGCATGGTGACTGTTGTATTCTATCCCGATGCAATTTCTGTGCTTCATCAACATTCTGATGGTCCACAGTTTACGGAAAGCCTCCAGATGAGCATCGGAAAGTACTACTGGTCTCCCAGGGAACGATCAAAGCGTATACTGTTAGAGACATTACTCCCATGGAGGAAAGTGCGCATGGTGACTGTTGTATTCAATCCCGATGCAATTTCTGTGTTTCATCAACACTCTGATAGTCCACAGATTACAGAATGCCTCCAGATGTGCATCAGAAACTACTACTGGTCTTCCAGGGAACGATCAAAGCGTAAACTCTTTGAGACATGACACCCATGGAGGTAAGTGCGCATGGTGACTGTTGTATTCAATCCCGATGCAATTTCTGTGTTTCATCAGCACACTTATAGTCCACAGATTACAGAATGCTTAAAGATGTGCATCGGAAACTACTACTGGTCTTCCTGGGAACGATCAAAGCGTAGACTGTTTGAGACATTATTCCCATGAAGGAATGTGCGCATTGTGACTGTTGTATTCAATCCCGAGGCAATTTCTGTGTTTTATCAACACTCTGATAGTCCACAGATTACAGAATGCTACCAGACGTGCATCGGAAACTACTACTGGTCTTCCATCAACGATCGAAGCGTAGACTGTTTGAGACATTACTCCCGTGGAGGAAAGTACGCATGGTGACTGTTGTATTCAATTCCCATTCAATTTCTGTGTTTCATCAACACTCTGATTGTCCACAGATTACAGAATGCCACCAGATGTGCATCGGAAACTACTACTGGTCTTCCAGGGACCGATCAAAGCATAGACTGTTTGAGACATTACTCCCGTGGAGGAAAGTGCGCATGGTGACTGTTGTATTCTATCCCGATGCAATTTCAGTGTTTAATCAACACTCTGATAGTCCACAGATTACAGAATGCCACCAGATGTGCATCGGAAACTACTACTGGTCTTCCAGGGAACGATCAAAGCGTAGACTGTTTCAGACATTACTTTTATGGAGGAAAGTGTGCATGGTGACATTAATATTCAATCCCGATGCAATTTCTGTGTTTCATCAACACTCTGAAAGTCCACAGATTAGAGAAAGCATCCAGATGTGCATCGGAAACTATTACTGGTCTTACAGGGAACGATCAAAGCGTAGACTGTGTGAGACATTACTCCCGTGGAGGAAAGTGCGCATGGTGACTGTTGTATTCAATCCCGATGCAATTTCTCTGTTTCATCAACACTCTGATAGCCCACAGACAATAGAATGCCTCCAGATGTTCATCAGAAACTACTACTGGTCTTCCAGGGAACGATCAAAGCGTAGACAGTTTGAGACATTACTCCCATGAAGGAAAGTGCGCATGGTGACTGTTGTATTCAATCCCGATGCAATTTCTGTGTTTCATCAACACCCTGATAGTCCACAGATTACAGAATGCCTCCAGACGTGCATAGGAAACCACTACTGGTCTTCCAGGGAACGATCAAAGCGTAAGGTCTTTGAGACATGACTCCCATGGAGGGAAGTGCGCATGGTGACTGTTGTATTCAATCCCGATGCAATTTCTGTGTTTCATCAGCACTCTTATAGTCCACAGATTGCAGAATGCTTTCAGATGTGCATCGGAAACTACTACTGGTCTTCCTGGGAACGATCAAAGCGTAGACTGTTTGAGACATTATTCCCATGAAGGAATGTGCTTATTGTGACTGTTGTATTCAATCCCGATGCAATTTCTGTGTTTCATCTACACTCTGATAGTCCACAGATTACAGAATGCCACCAGACGTGCATCGGAAACTACTACTGGTCTTCCAGGAACGATCAAAGCGTAGACTGTTAGAGAAATTACTCACATGCTTGAAAGTGCGCATGGTGACTGTTGTACTCAATCCCTATGCAATATCTTTGTTTCATCAACACTCTGATAGTCTACATATTACAGAATGCCACCAGATGTGCATAGGAAACTACTACTGGTCTTCCAGGGAACGATCAAAGCGTTGACTGTTTGAGACATTACTCCCATGGGGGAAACTGCGCATGGAGACTGTTGTATTCAATACCGGAGCAATTTCTGTGTTTCATCAACACTCTGAAAGTCCACTGATTACAGAAAGCATCCAGATGTGCATCGGAAACTATTACTGGTCTTCCAGGGAGCGATCAAAGGGTAGACTGTTTGAGACATTACTCCCGTGGAGGAAAGTGCGCATGGTGACTGTTGTATTCAATCCCGATGCAATATCTTTGTTTCATCAACACACTGATAGTCTACATATTACAGAATGCCACCAGATGTGCATCGGAAACTACTATTGGTCATCCAGGGAACGATCAAAGCGTAGACTGTTTGAGACATTACTCCCATGGAGGAAACTGCGCATGGAGACTGTTGTATTCAATCACGATGATATTCCTGTGTTTCATCAACACTCTGAAAGTCCACAGATTACAGAAAGCATCCAGATGTGCATCGGAAACTACTACTGGTCTTCCAGGGAACGATCAAAGCGTAGACTCTTAGAGACATTACTCCCATGGAGGAAAGTGCTCATGGTGACTGTTGTATTCAATCCCGATGCAATTTCTGTGTTTCATCAACACTCTGATAGTCTACAGATTGCAGAATGCCCCCAGATGTGCATCGGAAACTACTACTGGTCTTTCAGGGAACGATCAAAGAGTAGACTCTTTGAGACATTACTCCCGCGGAGGAATGTGCGCATGGTGACTGTTGTATTCAATCCCGATGCTATATCTGTGTTTCATCAACACTGTGATAGTCCACAGACTACCGAATGCCTCCAGATGCTCATGGGAAACTACTACTGGTCTTCCAGGGAACGATCAAAGCGTAGACTCTTAGAGACATTACTCCCATGGAGGAAAGTGCGCATGGTGACAGTTGTACCCAATCCCGATGCAATTTCTGTGTTTCATCAACACTCTGATAGTCCACAGATTACAGAATGCCTCCAGATGTGCATCGGAAACCACTACTGGTCCTCCAGGGAACGATCAAAGCGTATACTGTTTGAGACATTACTCCTATGGAGGAAAGTGCGCATGGTGACTGTTGTATTTAATTCCGATGCAATTTCAGTGTTTCATCAGCACTCTGATAGTCCACAGATTACAGAATGCCACCAGATGTGCAACGAAAACTACTACTGGTCTTCCGGTGAACGATCAAAGCGTAGACTGTTTGAGACATTAGTCCCGTGGAGAAAAGTGCGCATGGTGACTGTTGTATTCAATCCCGATGCAATTTCTGTGTTTCATCAACACTCTGATAGTCCACATATTACAGAATGCCACCAGATGAGCATCGGAAACTACTACTGGTCTTCCAGGGAACGATCAATGAGTAGACTGTTAGAGACCTTACTCCCATGGAGGAAAGTGCGCATGGTGAATGTTGTATTCTATCCCGATGCAATTTCTGTGCTTCATCAACATTCTGATAGTCCACAGTTAACGGAAAGCCTCCAGATGTGCATCAGAAACTACTACTGGTCTCCCAGGGAACGATCAAAGCGAAAACTCTTTGAGACATGACACCCATGGAGGTAAGTGCGCATTGTGACTGTTGTATTCATTCCCGAGGCAATATCTGTGTTTCATCAACACTCTGATAGTCCACAGATTACAGAGTGCCACCAGACGTGCATCGGAAACTACCACTGGTCTTCCAGGAACGATCAAAGCGTAGACTGTTTGAGACATTACTCCCGTGGAGGAAAGTGCGCATGGTGACTGTTGTATTCAATCCCGATGCAATTTCTGTGTTTAATCAACACTCTGATACTCCACAGATTACAGAATGCCACCAGATGTGCATCGGAAACTACTACTGGTCTTCCAGGGAACGATCAAAGCGTAGACTGTTTGAGACATTACTCCCGTGGAGGAAAGTGCGCATGGTGACTGTTGTATTCAATCCCGATGCAATTTCTGTGTTTCATCAACACTCTGATTGTCCACAGATTACAGAATGCCACCAGATGTGCATCGGAAACTACTACTGGTCTTCCATTGACCGATCAAAGCGTAGACTGTTTGAGACATTACTTTTATGGAGGAAAGTGTGCATGGTGATATTGGTATTCACTCCCGATGCAATTTCTGTGTTTCACCAACAATCTGATAGTCCACAGATCACAGAATGCCTCCTGATGTGCATCGGAAACTACTACTGGTCTTCCAGGGAACGATCAAAGCGTAGACTGTTTGAGACATTACTTCCATGGAGGAAACTGCTCATGGAGACTGTTGTATTCAATCCCGATGCAATTTCTGTGTTTCATCAACACTCTGATAGTCCACAGATTACAGAAAGCATACAGATGTGCATCAGAAACTACTACTGGTCTTCCAGTGAACGATTAATCGTAGGCTGTTAGAGACATTACTCCCATGGTTGAAAGTGCGCATGGTGACTGTTGTACTCAATCCCTATGCAATATCTTTGTTTCATCAACACTCTGATAGTCTACATATTACAGAATGCCACCAGATGTGCATCGCAAACTCTTACTGGTCTTCCAGGGAACGATCAAAGCGTAGACTGTTTGAGACATTACTCCCATGGAGGAAACTGCGCAAGGAGACTGTTGTATTCAATCCCGATGCAATTTCTATGTTTCATCAACACTCTGAAAGTCCACAGATTACAGAAAGCATCCAGATGTGCATCGGAAACTATTACTGGTCTTCCAGGGAACGATCAAAGCGTAGATTTTGTGAGACATTACTCCCGTGGAGGAAAGTGCGCATGGTGACTGTTGTATTCAATCCCGATTCAATTTCTCTGTTCCATCAACACTCTGATAGCCCACAGACAACAGAATCCCTCCAGATGTTCATCAGAAACTACTACTGGTCTTCCAGGGAGCAACCAAAGCGTAGACAGTTTGAGACATTACTCCCATGAAGGAAAGTGCGCATGGTGACTGTTGTATTCAATCCCGATGCAATTTCTGTGTTTCATCAACACTCTGATAGTCCACAGATTACAGAATGCCTCCAGATGTGCATAGGAAACCACTACTGGTCTTCGTAGGAACGATCAAAGCGTAGACTGTTTGAGACATTATTCCCATGAAGGAATGTGCGCATTGTGACTGTTGTATTCAATCCCGATGCAATTTCTGTGTTTCATCAACACTCTGATAGTCCACGCATTACAGAATGCCACGAGATGTGCATCGGAAACAACTACTGGTCTTCCAGGGAACTATCAAAGCCTAGACTGTTTCAGACATCACTCCCATGGAGAAAAGTGCGCGTGGTGACTGTTGTATTCAATCCCGATGCAATTTCTGTGTTTCATCAACTCTCTGATAGTCCACAGATTACAGAATGCGACCAGACGTGCATCGGAAACTACTACTGGTCTACCAGGGAACGATCAAAGAGTAGACTGTTTCAGACATTACTCCCATGGAGGAAAGTGCGGATGGTGACTGTTGTATTCAATCCCGATGCAATTTCTGTATTTCATCAACACTCTGATAGTCCACAGATTAAAGAATGCCACCAGATGTGCATCGGAAACTACTACTGGTCTTCCAGGGAACGATCAAAGCGTAGACTGTTTGAGACATTAGTCCCGTGGAGGAAAGTGCGCATTGTGACTGTTGTATTCAATCCCGATGCAATTTCTGTGTTTCATCAACACATATTACAGAATGCCACCAGATGTGCATCGGAAACTACTACTGGTCTTCCAGGGAACGATCAATGAGTAGACTGTTTGAGACCTTACTCCCATGGAGGAAAGTGCGCATGGTGACTTCTGTATTCTATCCCGAAGCAATTTCTGTGCTTTATCAACATTCTGATGGTCCACAGTTTACGGAAAGCCTCCAGATGAGCATCGGAAAGTACTACTGGTCTTCCAGGGAACGATCAAAGCGTAGACTGTTAGAGACATTACTCCCATGGAGGAAAGTGCGCATGGTGACTGTTGTATTCAATCCCGATACAATTTCTGTGTTTCATCAACACTCTGATAGTCCACAGATTACAGAATGCCTCCAGATGTGCATCAGAAACTACTACCGGTCTTCCAGGGAACGATCAAATCGTAGGCTGTTAGAGACATGACACCCATGGAGGTAAGTGCGCATGGTGACTGTTGTATTCAATCCCGATGCAATTTCTGTGTTTCATCAGCACTCTTATAGTCCACAGATTACAGAATGCTTAAAGATGTGCATCGGAAAGTACTACTGGTCTTCCTGGGAACGATCAAAGCGTAGACTGTTTGAGACATTATTCCCATGAAGCAATGTGCGCATTGTGACTGTTGTATTCAATCCCGAGGCATTTTCTGTGTTTCATCAACACTCTGATAGTCCACAGATTACAGGATGCCACCAGATGTGCATCGGAAACTACTACTGGTCTTCCAGGGAACGATCAAATCGTAGACTGTTTGAGACATTACTCCCGTGGAGGAAAGTGCGCATGGTGACTGTTGTATTCAATTCCCATTCAATTTCTGTGTTTCATCAACACTCTGATTGTCCACAGATTACAGAATGCCACCAGATGTGCATCGGAAACTACTACTGGTCTTCCAGGGAACGATCAAAGCGTAGACTGTTTGGGACATTACTTCCATGGAGGAAACTGCTAATGGAGACTGTTGTATTCAATCCCGATGCAATTTCTGTGTTTCAATAACACTCTGATAGTCCACAGATTACAGAAAGCATACAGATGTGCATCAGAAACTACTACTGGTCTTCCAGGGAACGATCAAATCGTAGGCTGTTAGAGACATTACTCCCATGGTTGAAAGTGCGCATGGTGACTGTTGTACTCAATCCCTATGCAATATCTTTGTTTCATCAACACTCGGATAGTCTACATATTACAGAATGCCACCAGATGTGCATCGGAAACTACTACTGGTCTTCCAGGGATCGATCAAAGCGTAGACTGTTTGAGACATTACTCCCATGAAGGAAACTGCGCATGGAGACTGTTGTATTCAATCCCGATGCAATTTCTCTGTTTCATCAACACTCTGAAAGTCCACAGATTACAGAAAGCATCCAGATGTGCATCGGAAACTATTACTGGTCTTCCAGGGAACGATCAATGCGTAGACTGTGTGAGACATTACTCCCGTGGAGGAAAGTGCGCATTGTGACTGTTGTATTCAATCCCGATGCAATTTCTATGTTTCACCAACACTCTGATAGTCCACAGATTACAGAATGCCTCCAGATGTGCATCAGAAACTACTACTGGTCTTCCAGGCAACGATCAAAGCGTATACTGTGTGAGACATTACTCCCGTGGAGGAAATGGCGCATGGTGACTGTTGTATTCAATCCCGATGCAATTTCTGTGTTTCATCAACACTAGGATAGTCCACAGATTACAGAAAGCATCCAGATGTGCATAGGAAACCACTACTGGTCTTCCAGGGAACGATCAAAGCGTAGACTGTTTGAGACATTACTCCCGTGGAGGAAAGTGCGCATGGTGACTGTTGTATTCAATCCCGATGCAATTTCTGTGTTTCATCAACACTCTGATAGGTTACAGATTACAGAATGCCACCAGATGTGCATCGAAAACTACTACTGGTCTTCCGGGGAACGATCAAAGCGTAGACTTTTTGAGACCTTACTCCCATGGAGGAAAATGCGCATGGTGACTGTTGTATTCTATCCCGATGCAATTTCTGTGCTTCATCAACATTCTGATAGTCCACAGTTTACGAAAAGCCTCCAGATGAGCATCGGAAAGTACTACTGGTCTTCCAGGGAACGATCAAAGCGTAGACTGTTAGAGATATTACTCCCATGGAGGAAAGTGCGCATGGTGACTGTTGTATTCAATCCCGATGCAATTTCTGTGTTTCATAAACACTCTGATAGTCCACAGATTACAGAAGGCCTCCAGATGTGCATCGGAAACTACTACTGGTCTTCCAGGGAACGATCAAAGCGTAAACTCTTTGAGACATGACTCCCATGGAGGGAAGTGCGCATGGTGACTGTTGTATTCAATCCCGATGCAATTTCTGTGTTTCATCGGCACTCTTATAGTCCACAGATTACAGATTGCTTTCAGATGTGCATCGGAAACAACTACTGGTCTTCCTGGGAACGATCAAAGCGTAGACTGTTTGAGACATTATTCCCATGAAGGAATGTGCGCATTGTGACTGTTGTATTCAATCCCGAGGCAATTTCTGTGTTTCATCAACACTCTGATAGTCCACAGATTACAGAATGCCACCAGACGTGCATCGGAAACTACTACTGGTCTTCCAGGAACGATCAAAGCGTAGACTGTTTGAGACATTACTCCCGTGGAGGAAAGTGCCCATGGTGACTGTTGTATTCTATCCCGATGCAATTTATGTGTTTAATCAACACTCTGATTCTCCACAGATTACAGAATGCCACCAGATGTGCATCGGAAACTACTACTGGTCTTCCAGGGAACGATCAAAGCGTAGACTGTTTGAGACATTACTCCCGTGGAGGAAAGTGCGCATGGTGACTGTTGTATTCAATTCCCATTCAATTTCTGTGTTTCATCAACACTCTGATTGTCCACAGATTACAGAATGCCACCAGATGTGCATCGGAAACTACTACTGGTCTTCCAGGGACCGATCAAAGGTTAGACTGTTTGAGACATTACTCCCATGGAGGAAAGTGCGCATGGTGAATGTTGTATTCAATCCCGATGCAATTTCTGTGTTTCATCAACACTCTGATAGTCCACAGATTACAGAATGCCACCAGATGTGCATCGAAAACTACTACTGGTCTTCCGGGGAACGATCAAAGCGTAGACTCTTTGAGACCTTACTCCCATGGAGGAAAATGCGCATGGTGACTGTTGTATTCTATCCCGATGCAATTTCTGTGCTTCATCAACATTCTGATAGTCCACAGATTACGGAAAGCCTCCAGATGAGCATCGGAAAGTACTACTGGTCTTCCAGGGAACGATCAAAGCGTAGACTGTTAGAGATATTACTCCCATGGAGGAAAGTGCGCATGGTGACTGTTGTATTCAATCCCGATGCAATTTCTGTGTTTCATAAACACTCTGATAGTCCACAGATTACAGAAGGCCTCCAGATGTGCATCGGAAACTACTACTGGTCTTCCAGGGAACGATCAAAGCGTAAACTCTTTGAGACATGACTCCCATGGAGGGAAGTGCGCATGGTGACTTGTATTCAATCCCGATGCAATTTCTGTGTTTCATCAGCACTCTTATAGTCCACAGATTACAGAATGCTTTCAGATGTGCATCGGAAACTACTACTGGTCTTCCTGGGAACGATCAAAGCGTAGACTGTTTGAGACATTATTCCCATGAAGGAATGTGCGCATTGTGACTGTTGTATTCAATCCCCAGGCAATTTCTGTGTTTCATCAACACTCTGATAGTCCACAGATTACAGAATGCCACCAGATGTGCATCAGAAACTACTACTGGTCTTCCAGGGCCGATCAAAGCGTTGACTGTTTGAGACATTACTCCCGTGGAGGAAAGTGCGCATGGTGACTGTTGTATTCTATCCCGATGTAATTTCTGTGTTTAATCAACACTCTGATACTCCACAGATTACAGAATGCCACCAGATGTGCATCGGAAACTACTACTGGTCTTCCAGTGAACGATCAAAGCGTAGACTCTTTGAGACATTACTCCCGTGGAGGAAAGTGCGCATGGTGACTGTTGTATTCAATTCCCATTCAATTTCTGTGTTTCATCAACACTCTGATTGTCCACAGATTACAGAATGCCACCAGATGTGCATCGGAAACTACTACTGGTCTTCCAAGAACGATCAAAGCGTAGACTGTTTGAGACATTACTCCCGTGGAGAAAAGTGCGCATGGTGACTGTTGTATTCTATCCCGATGCAATTTCTGTGTTTAATCAACACTCTGATACTCCACAGATTACAGAATGCCACCAGATGTGCATCGGAAACTACTACTGGTCTTCCAGGGACCGATCAAAGGTTAGACTGTTTGAGACATTACTCCCATGGAGGAAAGTGCGCATGGTGAATGTTGTATTCAATCCCGATGCAATTTCTGTGTTTCATCAACACTCTGATAGTCCACAGATTACAGAATGCCACCAGATGTGCATCGAAAACTACTACTGGTCTTCCGGGGAACGATCAAAGCGTAGACTCTTTGAGACCTTACTCCCATGGAGGAAAATGCGCATGGTGACTGTTGTATTCTATCCCGATGCAATTTCTGTGCTTCATCAACATTCTGATAGTCCACAGATTACGGAAAGCCTCCAGATGAGCATCGGAAAGTACTACTGGTCTTCCAGGGAACGATCAAAGCGTAGACTGTTAGAGATATTACTCCCATGGAGGAAAGTGCGCATGGTGACTGTTGTATTCAATCCCGATGCAATTTCTGTGTTTCATAAACACTCTGATAGTCCACAGATTACAGAAGGCCTCCAGATGTGCATCGGAAACTACTACTGGTCTTCCAGGGAACGATCAAAGCGTAAACTCTTTGAGACATGACTCCCATGGAGGGAAGTGCGCATGGTGACTTGTATTCAATCCCGATGCAATTTCTGTGTTTCATCAGCACTCTTATAGTCCACAGATTACAGAATGCTTTCAGATGTGCATCGGAAACTACTACTGGTCTTCCTGGGAACGATCAAAGCGTAGACTGTTTGAGACATTATTCCCATGAAGGAATGTGCGCATTGTGACTGTTGTATTCAATCCCCAGGCAATTTCTGTGTTTCATCAACACTCTGATAGTCCACAGATTACAGAATGCCACCAGATGTGCATCAGAAACTACTACTGGTCTTCCAGGGCCGATCAAAGCGTTGACTGTTTGAGACATTACTCCCGTGGAGGAAAGTGCGCATGGTGACTGTTGTATTCTATCCCGATGTAATTTCTGTGTTTAATCAACACTCTGATACTCCACAGATTACAGAATGCCACCAGATGTGCATCGGAAACTACTACTGGTCTTCCAGGGAGCGATCAAAGCGTAGACTCTTTGAGACATTACTCCCGTGGAGGAAAGTGCGCATGGTGACTGTTGTATTCAATTCCCATTCAATTTCTGTGTTTCATCAACACTCTGATTGTCCACAGATTACAGAATGCCACCAGATGTGCATCGGAAACTACTACTGGTCTTCCAAGAACGATCAAAGCGTAGACTGTTTGAGACATTACTCCCGTGGAGAAAAGTGCGCATGGTGACTGTTGTATTCTATCCCGATGCAATTTCTGTGTTTAATCAACACTCTGATACTCCACAGATTACAGAATGCCACCAGATGTGCATCGGAAACTACTACTGGTCTTCCAGGGAACGATCAAAGCGTAGACTGTTTGAGACATGACTCCCGTGGAGGAAAGTGCGCATGGTGACTGTTGTATTCAATTCCCATTCAATTTCTGTGTTTCATCAACACTCTGATTGTAAACAGATTACAGAATGCCACCAGATGTGCATCAGAAACTACTACTGGTCTTCCAGGGCCGATCAAAGCGTTGACTGTTTCAGACATTACTCCCGTGGAGGAAAGTGCGCATGGTGACTGTTGTATTCTATCCCGATGTAATTTCTGTGTTTAATCAACACTCTGATACTCCACAGATTACAGAATGCCACCAGATGTGCATCAAAAACTACTACTGGTCTTCCAGGGAACGATCAAAGCGTAGACTCTTTGAGACATTACTCCCGTGGAGGAAAGTGCGCATGGTGACTGTTGTGTTCAATTCCCATTCAATTTCTGTGTTTCATCAACACTCTGATTGTCCACAGATTACAGAATGCCACCAGATGTGCATCGGAAACTACTACTGGTCTTCCAGGGACCGATCAAAGCGTAGACTGTTTGAGACATTACTCCCATGGAGGAAAGTGTGCATGGTGACTGTTGTATTCAATCCCGATGCAATTTCTGTGTTTCATCAGCACTCTGATAGTCCACAGATTACAGAATGCCACCAGATGTGCATCGAAAACTACTACTGGTCTTCCAGGGAACGATCAAAGCGTAGACTCTTTGAGACCTTACTCCCATGGAGGAAAATGCGCATGGTGACTGTTGTATTCTATCCCGATGCAATTTCTGTACTTCATCAACATTCTGATAGTCCACAGTTTACGGAAAGCCTCCAGATGAGGATCGGAAAGTACTACTGGTCTTCCAGGGAACGATCAAAGCGTAGACTGTTTGAGACATTATTCCCATGAAGGAATGTGCGCATTGTGACTGTTGTATTCAATCCCGAGGCAATTTCTGTGTTTCATCAACACTCTGATAGTCCACAGATTACAGAATGCCACCAGACGTGCATCGGAAACTACTACTGGTCTTCCAGGAACGATCAAAGCGTAGACTGTTTGAGACATTACTCACGTGGAGGAAAGTGCGCATGGTGACTGTTGTATTCTATCCCGATGCAATATCTGTGTTTAATCAACACTCTGATACTCCACAGATTACAGAATGCCACCAGATGTGCTTCGGAAACTACTGCTGGTCTTCCAGGGAACGATCAAAGCGTAGACTGTTTGAGACCTTACTCCCATGGAGGAAAAGGCGCATGGTGACTGTTGTATTCTATCCCGATGCAATTTCTGTGCTTCATCAACATTCTGATAGTCCACAGTTTACGGAAAGCCTCCAGATGAGCATCGGAAAGTACTACTGGTCTTCCAGGGAACGATCAAAGCGTAGACTGTTAGAGATATAACTCCCATGGAGGAAAGTGCGCATGGTGACTGTTGTATTCAATCCCGATGCAATTTCTGTGTTTCATAAACACTCTGATAGTCCACAGATTACAGAAGGCCTCCAGATGTGCATCGGAAACTACTACTGGTCTTCCAGGGAACGATCAAGGAGTAAACTCTTTGAGACATGACTCCCATGGAGGGAAGTGCGCATGGTGACTGTTGTATTCAATCCCGATGCAATTTCTGTGTTCCATCAGCACTCTTATAGTCCACAGATTACAGAATGCTTTAAGATGTGCATCGAAAACTACTACTGGTCTTCCTGGGAACGATCAAAGCGTAGACTGTTTGAGACATTATTCCCATGAAGGAATGTGCGCATTGTGACTGTTGTATTCAATCCCGAGGCAATTTCTGTGTTTCATCAACACTCTGATAGTCCACAGATTACAGAATGCCACCAGACGTGCATCGGAAACTACTACTGGTCTTCCAGGAACGATCAAAGCGTAGACTGTTTGAGACATTACTCCCGTGGAGGAAAGTGCGCATGGTGACTGTTGTATTCTATCCCGATGCAATTTCTGTGTTTAATCAACACTCTGATACTCCACAGATTACAGAATGCCACCAGATGTGCATCGGAAAGTACTACTGGTCTTCCAGGGAACGATCAAAGCGTAGACTGTTTGAGACATTACTCCCGTGGAGGAAAGTGCGCATGGTGACTGTTGTACTCAATTCCCATTCAATTTCTGTGTTTCATCAACACTCTGATTGTCCACAGATTACAGAATGCCACCAGATGTGCATCAGAAACTACTACTGGTCTTCCAGGGACCGATCAAAGCGTAGACTGTTTGAGACATTACTCCCGTGGAGGAAAGTGCGCATGGTGACTGTTGTATTCTATCCCGATGTAATTTCTGTGTTTAATCAACACTCTGATACTCCACAGATTACAGAATGCCACCAGATGTGCATCGGAAACTACTACTGGTCTTCCAGGGAACGATCAAAGCGTAGACCGTTCGAGACATTACTCCCGTGGAGGAAAGTGCGCATGGTGACTGTTGTATTCAATTCCCATTCAATTTCTGTGTTTCATCAACACTCTGATAGTCCACAGATTACAGAAAGCATCCAGATGTGTATCAGAAACTACTACTGGTCTTCCAGGGAACGATCAAAGCGTAGACTGTTTGACACATCACTCGCGTGGAGGAAAGTGCACATGGTGACTGTTGTATTCAATCCCGATGCAATTTCTGTGTTTCATCAACACTCTGATAGTATACAGATTAGAGAATGCTTCCAGATGTGCATCGGAAACTACTACTGGTCTTCCAGGGCACGATCAAAGCGTAGACTGTTTGAGACATTACTCCCGTGGAGGAAAGTGCGCATGGTGACTGTTGTATTCAATCCCGATGCAATTTCTGTGTTTCATCAACACTCTGATAGTCCACATATTATCGAATGCCTCCAGATGTTAATCGGAAACTACTACTGGTCTTCCAGGGAAATATTAAAGCATAGACTGTTTGAGACATTACTCCCATGAAGGAAATTGCCCATGGTGACTGTTGTATTCAATCCCGATGCAATTTCTGTGTTTCATCAACACTCTGATAGTCCACAGATTACAGAATGCCTCCAGATGTGCATCCGAAACTACTACTGGTGTTCCAGGGAACGATCAAATCGTAGGCTGTTAGAGACATTACTCCCATGGTTGAAAGTGCGCATGATGACTGTTGTATTCAATACCGATGCAATTTCTGTGTTTCATCAACACTCTGATAGTCCACAAATTACGGAAAGCCTCCAGAAGTGCATCGGAAACTACTACAGGTCTTCCAGGCAACGATCAAAGCGTAGACTGTTAGAGACATTACTCCCATGGAGAAAAGTGCGCATGGTGACTGTTGTATTCAATGGAGATGCAATTTCTGTGTTTCATCAACACTCTGATAGTCCACAGATTACAGAATGCCACCAGATGTGCATCGGAAGCTACTACAGGTCTTCCGGGAACGATCAAAGCGTATACTGTTTGAGACATTACTCCCGTGGAGGAAAGAGCGCATGGTGATTGTTGTATTCAATTTCGATGCAATTTCTGTATTTCATCAACACTCTGATAGTCCACAGATTACAGAATGCCACCAGATGATCATCGGAAACTACTACTGGTCTTCCAGGGAACGATCAAATCGTAGACTGATTGAGACATTACCCCCATGGAGGAAACTGCGCATGGTCATTGTTGTATTCAATCCCGATGCAATTTCTGTGTTTCATCAACACTCTGATACTCCACAGATTACAGAATGCCACCAAATGTACATCGGAAACTACTACTGGTCTTCCAGGGAACGATCAAATCGTAGACTGATTGAGACATTACTCCCATGGAGGAAACTGCGCATGGTCATTGTTGTATTCAATCCCGATGCAATTTCTGTGTTTCATCAACACTCTGATACTCCACAGATTACCGAATGCCTCTAGATGTGCACCGGAAACTACCACTGGTCTTCCAGGGATCAATCAGAGCGTAGAGTGTTTGAGACATTACTCCCATGAAGGGAGGTGAGCGTGGTGACTGTTGTATTCAATCCCGATGCAATTTCTGTGTTTCATCAACACTCTGACAGTCCACAGCTTACAGAATGCCTTCAGATGTGCATCGGAAACCACTACTGGTCTTCCAAGAACGATCAAAGCGTAGACTGTTTGAGACATTACTCCCATGGACGAAAGTGCGCATGGTGACATTGGAATTCAAACCCGATGTAATTTTTGTTTTTCATCAACACTCTGATAGTCCACAAATTACGGAAAGCCTCCAGATGTGAATCGGAAACTACTACTGGTCTTCCAGGGAACGATCAAAGCGTAGACTGTTAGAGACATTACTCCCATGGAGGTAAGTGCGCATGGTGACTGTTCTATCCCGATGCAATTTCTGTGTTTCATCAACACTCTGATAGTCCACAGATTAAAGAATGCCACCAGATGTGCATCGGAAGCTACTACTGGACTTCCAGGGAACGATCTAAGCGTAGACTGTTTGAGACATTACTCCCATGGAGGAAAGTGCGCATGGTGACTGTTGTATTCAATCCCGATGCAATTTCTGTGTTTCATGAACAATCAGATACTCTACAGATTACAGAATGCCACCAGATGTGCATCGGAAACTACTACTGGTCTTCCAGGGAACGATAGTCCACAAATTACGGAAAGCCTCCAGATGTGAATCGGAAACTACTACTGGTCTTCCAGGGAACGATCAAAGCGTAGACTGTTAGAGACATTACTCCCATGGAGGTAAGTGCGCATGGTGACTGTTCTATCCCGATGCAATTTCTGTGTTTCATCAACACTCTGATAGTCCACAGATTAAAGAATGCCACCAGATGTGCTTCGGAAGCTACTACTGGACTTCCAGGGAACGATCTAAGCGTAGACTGTTTGAGAAATTACTCCCATGGAGGAAAGTGCGCATGGTGACTGTTGTATTCAATCCCGATGCAATTTCTGTGTTTCATGAACAATCTGATACTCTACAGATTACAGAATGCCACCAGATGTGCATCGGAAACTACTACTGGTCTTCCAGAGAACGATCAAATCGTAGACTGTTTAAGACATTACTCCCATGGAAGAAAGTGCGCATGGTGACTGTTGTATTCAATCCCGATGCAATTTCTGTGTTTCATCAACACTCTGATAGTCCACAGATTACAGAATGCCTCAGGATGTGCACCGGAAGCTACTACTGGTCTTCCAGGGGTCAATCAGAGCGTAGAGTGTCTGAGACATTACTCCCATGAAGGGAAGTGAGCATGGTGACTGTTGTATTCAATCCCGATGCAATTTCTGTGTTTCATCAACACTCTGATAGTACACAAATTCCGGAAAGCCTCCAGATGTGCATCGGAAACTACTACTGGTCTTCCAGGCAACGATCAAAGCGTAGACTGTTAGAGACTTTACTCCCATGGAGGAAAGTACGCATGGTGACTGTTGTATTCAATCCCGATGCAATTTCCGTGTTTCATCAACACTCTGATAGTCCACAGATTACAGAATGCCACCAGATGTGCATCGGAAACTACTACAGATCTCCTGGGGAACGATCAAAGCGTAGACTGTTTAAGACATTACTCCCATGGAAGAAAGTGCGCATGGTGACTGTTGTATTCAATCCCAAAGCAATTTCTGTGTTTCATCAACACTCTGATAGTCCACAGATTACAGAATGCCTGCAGATGTGCACCGGAAACTACTACTGGTCTTCCAGGGATCAATCAGAGCGTAGAGTGTTTGAGACATTACTCCCATGAAGGGAAGTGAGCATGGTGACTGTTGTATTCAACCCCGATGCAATTTCTGTGTTTCATTAACACTCTGATAGTCCACAGATTACAGAGTGCCTCCAGATGTGCATCGGAAACTACTACTGGTCTTCCAGGGAACGATCAAAGAGTAGACTGTTTGAGACATTACTCCCATGGAGGAAAGTGCGCATGGTGATTGTTGTATTCAATCCCGATGCAATTTCTGTGTTTCATCAACACTCTGATAGTCCACAGATTACAGAATGCCACCAGATGTGCATCGGAAACTACTACTGTTCTTCCAGGGAACGATCAAATCGTAGACTGTTTAAGACATTAGTCCCATGGAAGAAAGTGCGCATGGTGACTGTTGTATTCAATCCCGATGCAATTTCTGTGTTTCATCAGCACTCTGATAGTCCACAGATTACAGAATGGCTCCAGATGTGCACCGGACACTACTACTGGTCTTAAAGGGATCAATCAGAGCGTAGAGTGTTTGAGACATTACTCCCATGAAGGGAAGTGAGCATGGTGACTGTTGTATTCAATCCCGATGCAATTTCTGTGTTTCATCAACACTCTGATAGTCCACAGATTACAGAATGCCTCCAGATGTGCATCGGAAACCACTACTGGTCTTCCAGGGAACGATCAAAGCGTAGACTGTTTGAGACATTACTCCCATGGACGAAAGTGCGCATGGTGACAGTTGTATTCAATCCCGATGCAATTTCTGTGTTTCATCAACACTCTGATAGTCCACAAATTACGGAAAGCCTCCAGATGTGCAATGGATACTACTACTGGTCTTCCAGGGAACGATCAAAGCGTAGACTGTTCTAGACATTAATCCCATGGAGGAAAGTGCGCATGGTGACTGTTGTATTCAATCCCGATGCAATTTCTGTGTTTCATCAACACTCTGATCGTCAACAGATTAAAGAATGCCACCAGATGTGCATCGGAAACTACTACTGGTCTTCCAGGGAACGATCAAAGCGTAGACTGTTTGAGACATTACTCCCATTGAGGAAAGTGCGCATGGTGAATTTTGTATACAATCCCGATGCAATTTCTGTGTTTCATCAACACTCTGATAGTCAATAGATTACAGAATGCCTCCAGGCGTGCATCGGAAACTATAACTGGTCTTCCAGGGAACGATCAAACAGTACACTGTTTGAGACATTACTCCCATGGAGGAAAGTGCGCATGGTGATTGTTGTATTCAATCCCGATGCAATTTCTGTGTTTCATCAACACTGTGATAGTCCACAGATTAGAGAATGCCAGCAGATGTGCATCGGAAACTACTACTGGTCTTCCAGGGAACGATCAAGCGTAGACTGTTTGAGAATTACTCCCATGCAGGAAAGTTCGCATGCTGACTTTTGGATTCAATCCCGATGCAATTTCTGTGTTTCATGAACAATCCGATACTCCACAGATTACAGAATGCCACCAGATGTGCATCGGAAACTACTACTGGTCTTCCAGGGAACAATCAAATCGTAGACTGTTTAAGACATTACTCCCATGGAAGAAAGTGCGCATGGTGACTGTTGTATTCAATCCCGATGCAATTTCTGTGTTTCATCAACACTCTGATAGTCCACAGATTACAGAAAGCCACCAGATGTGCATCGGAAACTACTACTGGTCTTCCAGGGAACGATCAAAGCGTAGACTGTTTGAGACATTACTCCCATGTAGGAAAGTGCGCATGGTGACTGTCGTATACAATCCCGATGGAATTTCTGTGTTTCATCAACACTCTGATAGTCAACAGATTACAGAATGCTCCAGATGTGCATCGGAAACTACTACTGGTCTTCCAGGGAACGATCAAAGAGTAGACTGTTTGAGACATTACTCCCACGGAGGAAAGTGCGCATGGTGACTGTTGTATTCAATCCCGATGCAATTTATGTGTTTCATCAACACTCTTATAGTCCACAGATTACAGAATGCCACCAGATGTGCATCGGAAACTACTACTGGTCTTCTGGGGAACGATGAAAGCGTAGACTGTTTGAGACATTACTCCCGTGGAGGAAAGAGCGCATGGTGATTGTTGTATTCAATCCCGATGCAATTTCTGTGTTTCATCAACTCTCTGATAGTCCACAGATTACAAAATGCCACCAGATGTGCATCGGAAACTACTACTGGTCTTCCAGGGAACGATCAAAGCGTAGGCTGTTTGAGAATTACTCCCATGGAGGAAAGTTCGCATGGTGACTGTTGGATTCAATCCCGATGCAATTTCTGTGTTTCATCAACAATCTGATAGTCCACAGATTACAGATTGCCTCCATATGTGCACCGAAAACTACTACTGGTCTTCCAGGGATCAATCAGAGCGTAGAGTGTTTGAGACATTACTCCCATGAAGGGAAGTGAGCATGGTGACTGTTGTATTCAATCCCGAAGCAATTACTGTGTTTCATGAACACTCTGATAGTCCACAGATTACAGAATGCCTCCAGATGTGCATCAGGAACCACTACTGGTCTTCGAGGGAACGATCAAAGCGTAGACTGTTTGAGACATTACTCCCATAGACGAAAGTGCGCATAGTGACAGTTGTATTCAATCCCGATGCAATTTCTGTGTTTCATCAACACTCTGATAGTCCACAGATTACAGAATGCCACCAGATGTGCATCGGAAACTACTACTGGTCTTCCAGGGAACGATCAAAGTGTAGACTGTTTGAGACATTACTCCCATGGAGGAAAGTGCGCATGGTGACTGTTGTATAATATCCCGATGGAATTTCTGTGTTTCATCAACACTCTGATAGTCAACAGATTACAGAATGCCTCCAGATGTGCATCGGAAACTACTACTGGTCTTCCAGGCAACGATCAAAGAGTAGACTGTTTGAGACATTACTCCCACGGAGGAAAGTGCGCATGGTGACTGTTGAATTCAATCCCGATGAAATTTATGTGTTTCATCAACACTCTGATAGTCCACAGATTACAGAATGATACCAGATGTGCATCGGAAACTACTACTGGTCTTCTGGGGAACGATCAAAGCGTAGTCTGTTTGAGACATTACTCCCGTGGAGGAAAGAGCGCATGGTGATTGTTGTATTCAATCCCGATGCAATTTCTGTGTTTCATCAACACTCTGATAGCCCACAGATTACAGAATGCCACCAGATGTGCATCGGAAACTACTACTGGTCTTCCAGGGAACGATCTAAGCGTAGGCTGTTTGAGAATTACTCCCATGGATGAAAGTTCGCATGGTGACTGTTGGATTCAATCCCGATGCAATTTCTGTGTTCCATCAACAATCTGATATTCCACAGATTACAGATTGCCTCCATATGTGCACGGGAAACTACTACTGGTCTTCCAGGGATCAATCAGAGCGTAGAGTGCTTGAGACATTACTCCCATGAAGGGAAGTGAGCATGGTGACTGTTGTATTCAATCCCGATGCAATTACTGTGTTTCATCAACACTCTGATACTCCACAGATTACAGAATGCCTCCAGATGTGCATCAGGAACCACTACTGGTCTTCGAGGGAACGATCAAAGCGTAGACTGTTTGAGACATTACTCCCATGGACGAAAGTGCGCATAGTGACAGTTGTATTCAATCCCGATGCAATTTCTGCGTTTCATCAACACTCTGATAGTCCACAAATTACGGAAAGCCTCCAGATGTGCATCGGAAACTACCACTGGTCTTCCAGGGAACGATCAAAGCGTAGACTGTTACAGACATTACTCCCTTGGAGGAAAGTGCGCATGGTGAATGTTGTATTCAATCCTGATGCAATTTCTGTGTTTCATCAACACTCTGATAATCCACAGATTACAGAATGCCACCAGATGTGCATCGGAAACTACTAGTGGTCTTCCAGGGAACGATCAAAGCGTAGACTGTTTGAGACATTACTCCCATGGAGGAAAGTGCGCATGGTGACTGTTGTATACAATCCCGATGCAATTTCTGTCTTTCATCAACTCTCTGATTGTCCACAGATTACAGAATGCCTCTAGATGTGCATCGGAAACTAGTACTGGTCTTCCAGGGACCGATCAAAGCGTAGACTGTTTGAGACATTACTCCCGTGGAGGAATGTGCGCATGGTGACTGTTGTATTCAATTCCGATGCAATTTCTGTGTTTCATCAACACTCTGATAGTCCACAGATTACAGAATGCCTCCAGATGTGCATCGGAAACTACTACTGGTCTTCCAGGGAACGATCAAAGCGTAGAGTGTTTGAGACATTACTCCCATGGAGGAAAGTGCGCATGGTGACTGTTGTATTCAATTCCGATTCAATTCCGTGTTTCATCAACACTCTGATAGGCCACAGATTACAGAATGACATCAGATGTGTATCGGAAATACTACTTGTCTTCCAGGGAACGATCAAAGCGTAGACTGTTTCAGACATTACTCCCATGGAGGAAAGTGCGGATGGTGACTGTTGTATTCAATCCCGGTACATTTCCTGTGTTTCATCAACATTATGATAGTCCACAGATTACAGAATGCCACCAGATGTGCAGCGGAAACTACTACTGGTCTTCCAGAAAACGATCAAATCGTAGGCTGTTTGAGACTTTACCCCCATTTAGGAAACTGCTCATGGAGACTGTTGTGTTCAATCCCGATGCAATATCTGTGTTTCATGAACAGTCTGATAGTCCACAGATTACAGAAAGCATCCAGATGTGCATCGGTAACTACTACTGGTCTTCCAGGTAACTATCAAAGTGTAGGCTGTAGAGTCATTTCTCCCATGGTGGAAAGTGCGCATGGTGACTGTTGTATTCAATCCCGATGCAATATCTGTGTTTCATCAAGACTCTGATAGTCTTCAGATTACAGAATGCCATTAGATGTGCATCGGGAACTACTACTGGTCTTCCAGGGAACGATCAAAGCGTAGACTGTTTGAGACATTGCTCCCATGGAGGAAACTGCGCATGGACACTGTTGTATTCAATCCCAATGCAATTTCTGTGTTTCATCAACAATCTGATAGTCCACAGATTACAGAAAGCATCCAGATGCGCATCGGAAACTACTACTGGTCTTCCAGGGAACGATCAAAGCGTAGACTCTTGAAGACATTACTCCCATGGACGAAAGTGCGCATGGTGACAGTTGTATTCAATCCCGATGCAATTTCTGTGTTTCATCAACACTCTGATAGTCCACAGATTACAGAATGCCTCCAGATGTGCATCGGAAACTACTACTGGTCTTCCAGGGAACGATCAAAGCGTAAACTCTTTGAGACATTACTCCCATGGAGGTAAGTGCTCAGGGAGACTGTTGTATTCAATCCCGATGCAATTTCTGTGTTTCATCAACACTCTGATAGTCCACAGATTACAGAATGCCTCCAGATGTGCATCGGAAACTACTACTGGTCTTCCAGGGATCAATCAGAGCGTAGAGTGTTTGAGACATTACTCCCATGGACGAAAGTGCGCATGGTGACAGTTGTATTCAATCCCGATGCAATTTCTGTTTTTCATCAACACTCTGATAGTCCACAAATTACGGAAAGCCTCCAGATGTGAATCGGAAACTACTACTGGTCTTCCAGGGAACGATCAAAGCGTAGACTGTTAGTGACATTACTCCCATGGAGGTAAGTGCGCATGGTGACTGTTGTATTCAATCCCGATGCAATTTCTGTGTTTCATCAACACTCTGATAGTCCACAGATTAAAGAATGCCTCCAGATGTGCATCGGAACCTACTACTGGTCTTCCAGGGAACGATCTAAGCGTAGACTGTTTGAGACATTACTCCCATGGAGGAAAGTGCGCATGGTGACTGTTGTAAACAATCCCGGTGCAATTTCTGTGTTTCATCAACACTCTGATAGTCAACAGATTGCAGAATGCCTACTGATGTGCATCGGAAACTACTACTGGTCTTCCAGGTAACGATCAAAGAGTAGACTGTTGTAGACATTACTCCCATGGAGGAAAGTGCGCATGGTGATTGTTGTATTCAATCCCGATGCAATTTCTGTGTTTCATCAACACTCTGATAGTCCACAGATTACAGAATGCCTCCAGATGTGCACCGGAAACTACTACTGGTACTCCAGGGATCAATCAGAGCGTAGAGTGTCTGAGACATTACTCCCATGAAGGGAAGTGAGCATGGTGACTGTTGTATTCAATCCCGATGCGATTTCTGTGTTTCATCAACACTCTGATAGTCCACAGATTACAGAATGCCACCAGATGTGCACCGGAAACTACTACAGGTCTTCCGGGGAACGATCAAAGCGTAGACTGTTTAAGACATTACTCCCTTGGAAGAAAGTGCGCATGGTGACTTTTGTATTCAATCCCGATGCAATTTCTGTGTTTCATCAACACTCTGATAGTCCACAGATTACAGAATGCCTCCAGATGTGCATCGGAAACCACTACTGGTCTTCCAGGGAACGATCAAAGCGTAGACTGTTTGAGACATTACTCCCATGGACGAAAGTGCGCGTGGTGACTGTTGTATTCAATCCCGATGCAATTTCTGTGTTTCATCAACACTCTGATAGTCCACAGATTAAAGAATGCCACCAGATGTGCACCGGAAACTACCACTGGTCTTCCAGGGATCAATCAGAGCGTAGAGTGTCTGAGACATTACTCCCATGAAGGGAAGTGAGCATGGTGACAGTTGTATTCAATCCCGATGCAATTTCTGTGTTTCATCAACACTCTGATAGTCCACAAATTACGGAAAGCCTCCAGATGTGCATCGGAAACTACTACTGGTCTTCCAGGGAACGATCAAAGCGTAGACTGTTAGAGACATTACTCCCATGGAGGAAAGTGCGCGTGGTGACTGTTGTATTCAATCCCGATGCAATTTCTGTGTTTCATCAACACTCTGATAGTCCACAGATTAAAGAATGCCACCAGATGTGCATCGGAAACTACTACTGGTCTTCCAGGGAACGATCAAAGCGTAGACTGTTTGAGACATTACTCCAATGGAGGAAAGTGCGCATGGTGACTGTTGTATACAATCCCGATGCAATTTCTGTCTTTCATCAAAACTCTGATAGTCAACAGATTACAGAATGCCTCCAGATGTGCATCGGAAACTACTACTTGTCTTCATCTACATCTACATCTACATCTACATGACTACTCTGCAATTCACATTTAAGTGCTTGGCAGAGGGTTCATCGAACCACAATCATACTATCTCTCTACTATTCCACTCCCGAACAGCGAGCGGGAAAAACGAACACCTAAACCTTTCTGTTCGAGCTCTGATTTCTCTTATTTTATTTTGATGATCATTCCTACCTATGTAGGTTGGGCTCAACAAAATATTTTCGCATTCGGAAGAGAAAGTTGGTGACTGAAATTTCGTAAAAAGCTCTCGCCGCGACGAAAAAGGTCTATGCTGTAATGACTTCCATCCCAACTCGTGTATCATATCTGCCACACTCTCTCCCCTATAACGCGATAATACAAAACGAGCTGCCCTTCTTTGCACCCTCTCGATGTCCTCCGTCAATCCCACCTGGTAAGGATCCCACACCTTCCAGGGAACGATCAAAGAGTTGACTGTTTGAGACATTACTCCCATGGAGGAAAGAGCGCATGGTGATTGTTGTATTCAATCCCGATGCAATTTCTGTGTTTCATCAACACTCTGATAGTCCACAGATTACAGAATGCCAGCAGATGGGCACCGGAAACTACTACTGGTCTTCCAGGGAACGATCAAAGCGTAGACTGTTTGAAGTTACTCCCATGGAGGAAAGTTCGCATGCTGACTGTTGGATTCAGTCCCGATGCAATTTCTGTGTTTCATGAACAATCTGATACTCCACATATTACAGAATGCCACCAGATGTGCATCGGAAACTACTACTGGTCTTCCAGGGAACGATCAAATCGTAGACTGTTTAAGACATTAGTCCCATGGAAGAAAGTGCGCATGGTGACTGTTGTATTCAATCCCGATGCAATTTCTGTGTTTCATCAACACTCTGATAGTCCACAGATTACAGAATGCCTCCAAATGTGCACCGGAAACTACTACTGGTCTTCCAGGGATCAATCAGAGCGTAGAGTGTCTGAGACATTACTCCCATGAAGGGAAGTGAGCATGGTGACTGTTGTATTCAATCCCGATGTAATTACTGTGTTTCATCAACACTCTGATAGTCCACAAATTACGGAAAGCCTCCAGATGTGCATCGGAAACTACTACTGGTCTTCCAGGCAACGATCAAAGCGTAGACTGTTAGAGACATTACTCCCATGGATGAAAGTACGCATGGTGGCTGTTGTATTCAATCCCGATGCAATTTCTGTGTTTCATCAACACTCTGATAGTCCACAGATTACAGAATGCCACCAGATGTGCATCGGAAACTACTACAGATCTCCTGGGGAACGATCAAAGCGTAGACTGTTTAAGACATTACTCCCACGGAAGAAAGTGCGCATGGTGACTGTTGTATTCAATCCCGATGCAATTTCTGTGTTTCATCAACACTCTGATAGTCCACAGATTACAGAATGCCTGCAGATGTGCACCGGAAACTACTACTGGTCTTCCAGGGAACGATCAAAGAGTAGACTGTTTGAGACATTACTCCCACGGAGGAAAGTGCGCATGGTGACTGTTGGATTCAATCCCGATGCAATTTCTGTGTTTCATCAACACTCTGATAGTCCACAGATTACAGAATGATACCAGATGTGCATCGGAAACTACTACTGGTCTTCTGGGGAACGATCAAAGCGTAGACAGTTTGAGACATTACTCCCACGGAGGAAAGTGCGCATGGTGACTGTTGAATTCAATCCCGATGCAATTTATGTGTTTCATCAACACTCTGATAGTCCACAGATTACAGAATGCTTTCAGATGTGCATCGGAAACTACTACTGGTCTTCCTGGGAACGATCAAAGCGTAGACTGTTTGAGACATTACTCCCGTGGAGGAAAGAGCGCATGATGATTGTTGTATTCAATCCCGATGCAATTTCTGTGTTTCATCAACACTCTGATATTCCACAGATTACAGAATGCCACCAGATGTGCATCGGAAACTACTACTGGTCTTCCAGGGAACGGTCTAAGCGTAGGCTGTTTGAGAATTACTCCCATGGATGAAAGTTCGCATGGTGACTGTTGGATTCAATCCCGATGCAATTTCTGTGTTTCATCAACAATCTGATATTCCACAGATTACAGATTGCCTCCATATGTGCACGGGAAACTACTACTGGTCTTCCAGGGATCAATCAGAGCGTAGAGTGTTTGAGACATTACTCCCATGAAGGGAAGTGAGCATGGTGACTGTTGTATTCAATCCCGATGCAATTACTGTGTTTCATCAACACTCTGATACTCCACAGATTACAGAATGGCTCCAGATGTGCATCAGGAACCACTACTGGTCTTCGAGGGAACGATCAAAGCGTAGACTGTTTGAGACATTACTCCCATGGACGAAAGTGCGCATAGTGACAGTTGTATTCTATCCCGATGCAATTTCTGCGTTTCATCAACACTCTGATAGTCCACAAATTACGCAAACCCTCCAGATGTGCATCGGAAACTACTACTGGTCTTCCAGGGAACGATCAAAGCGTAGACTGTTACAGACATTACTCCCTTGGAGGAAAGTGCGCATGGTGAATGTTGTATTCAATCCTGATGCAATTTCTGTGTTTCATCAACACTCTGATAATCCACAGATTACAGAATGCCACCAGATGTGCATCGGAAACTACTAGTGGTCTTCCAGGGAACGATCAAAGCGTAGACTGTTTCAGACATTACTCCCATGGAGGAAAGTGCGGATGGTGACTGTTGTATTCAATCCCGGTACATTTTCTGTGTTTCATCAACATTCTGATAGTCCACAGATTACAGAATGCCACCAGATGTGCAGCGGAAACTACTACTGGTCTTCCAGAAAACTATCAAATCGTAGGCTGTTTGAGACTTTACCCCCATTTAGGAAACTGCTCATGGAGACTGTTGTGTTCAATCCCGATGCAATATCTGTGTTTCATGAACAGTCTGATAGTCCACAGATTACAGAAAGCATCCAGATGTGCATCGGTAACTACAAGTGGTCTTCCAGGTAACTATCAAAGTGTAGGCTGTAGAGTCATTTCTCCCATGGTGGAAAGTGCGCATGGTGACTGTTGTATTCAATCCAGATGCAATATCTGTGTTTCATCAAGACTCTGATAGTCCACAGATTACAGAATGCCTCCAGATGTGCATCGGAAACTACTACTGGTCTTGCAGGGAACGATCAAATCGTAGACTGTTTAAGACATTAGTCCCATGGAAGAAAGTGCGCATGGTGACTGTTGTATTCAATCCCGATGCAATTTCTGTGTTTCATCAACACTCTGATAGTCCACAGATTACAGAATGCCTCCAAATGTGCACCGGAAACTACTACTGGTCTTCCAGGGATCAATCAGAGCGTAGAGTGTCTGAGACATTACTCCCATGAAGGGAAGTGAGCATGGTGACTGTTGTATTCAATCCCGATGTAATTACTGTGTTTCATCAACACTCTGATAGTCCACAAATTACGGAAAGCCTCCAGATGTGCATCGGAAACTACTACTGGTCTTCCAGGCAACGATCAAAGCGTAGACTGTTAGAGACATTACTCCCATGGATGAAAGTACGCATGGTGACTGTTGTATTCAATCCCGATGCAATTTCTGTGTTTCATCAACACTCTGATAGTCCACAGATTACAGAATGCCACCAGATGTGCATCGGAAACTACTACAGATCTCCTGGGGAACGATCAAAGCGTAGACTGTTTAAGACATTACTCCCATGGAAGAAAGTGCGCATGGTGACTGTTGTATTCAATCCCGATGCAATTTCTGTGTTTCATCAACACTCTGATAGTCCACAGATTACAGAATGCCTGCAGATGTGCACCGGAAACTACTACTGGTCTTCCAGGGAACGATCAAAGAGTAGACTGTTTGAGACATTACTCCCACGGAGGAAAGTGCGCATGGTGACTGTTGGATTCAATCCCGATGCAATTTCTGTGTTTCATCAACACTCTGATAGTCCACAGATTACAGAATGATACCAGATGTGCATCGGAAACTACTACTGGTCTTCTGGGGAACGATCAAAGCGTAGACTGTTTGAGACATTACTCCCACGGAGGAAAGTGCGCATGGTGACTGTTGAATTCAATCCCGATGCAATTTATGTGTTTCATCAACACTCTGATAGTCCACAGATTACAGAATGCTTTCAGATGTGCATCGGAAACTACTACTGGTCTTCCTGGGAACGATCAAAGCGTAGACTGTTTGAGACATTACTCCCGTGGAGGAAAGAGCGCATGATGATTGTTGTATTCAATCCCGATGCAATTTCTGTGTTTCATCAACACTCTGATATTCCACAGATTACAGAATGCCACCAGATGTGCATCGGAAACTACTACTGGTCTTCCAGGGAACGGTCTAAGCGTAGGCTGTTTGAGAATTACTCCCATGGATGAAAGTTCGCATGGTGACTGTTGGATTCAATCCCGATGCAATTTCTGTGTTTCATCAACAATCTGATATTCCACAGATTACAGATTGCCTCCATATGTGCACGGGAAACTACTACTGGTCTTCCAGGGATCAATCAGAGCGTAGAGTGTTTGAGACATTACTCCCATGAAGGGAAGTGAGCATGGTGACTGTTGTATTCAATCCCGATGCAATTACTGTGTTTCATCAACACTCTGATACTCCACAGATTACAGAATGGCTCCAGATGTGCATCAGGAACCACTACTGGTCTTCGAGGGAACGATCAAAGCGTAGACTGTTTGAGACATTACTCCCATGGACGAAAGTGCGCATAGTGACAGTTGTATTCTATCCCGATGCAATTTCTGCGTTTCATCAACACTCTGATAGTCCACAAATTACGCAAACCCTCCAGATGTGCATCGGAAACTACTACTGGTCTTCCAGGGAACGATCAAAGCGTAGACTGTTACAGACATTACTCCCTTGGAGGAAAGTGCGCATGGTGAATGTTGTATTCAATCCTGATGCAATTTCTGTGTTTCATCAACACTCTGATAATCCACAGATTACAGAATGCCACCAGATGTGCATCGGAAACTACTAGTGGTCTTCCAGGGAATGATCAAAGCGTAGACTGTTTCAGACATTACTCCCATGGAGGAAAGTGCGGATGGTGACTGTTGTATTCAATCCCGGTACATTTTCTGTGTTTCATCAACATTCTGATAGTCCACAGATTACAGAATGCCACCAGATGTGCAGCGGAAACTACTACTGGTCTTCCAGAAAACTATCAAATCGTAGGCTGTTTGAGACTTTACCCCCATTTAGGAAACTGCTCATGGAGACTGTTGTGTTCAATCCCGATGCAATATCTGTGTTTCATGAACAGTCTGATAGTCCACAGATTACAGAAAGCATCCAGATGTGCATCGGTAACTACAAGTGGTCTTCCAGGTAACTATCAAAGTGTAGGCTGTAGAGTCATTTCTCCCATGGTGGAAAGTGCGCATGGTGACTGTTGTATTCAATCCAGATGCAATATCTGTGTTTCATCAAGACTCTGATAGTCTACAGATTACAGAATGCCATTAGATGTGCATCGGGAACTACTATTGGTCTTCCAGGGAACGATCAAAGCGTAGACTGTTTGAGACATTGCTCCCATGGAGGAAACTTCGCAAGGACACTGTTGTATTCAATCCCAATGCAATTTCTGTGTTTCATCAACAATCTGATAGTCCACAGATTACAGAAAGCATCCAGATGCGCATCGGAAACTACTACAGGTCTTGCAGGGAACGATCAAAGCGTAGACTCTTAGAGACATTACTCCCATGGACGAAAGTGCGCATGGTGACAGTTGTATTCAATCCCGATGCAATTTCTGTGTTTCATCAACACTCTGATAGTCCACAGATTACAGAATGCCTCCAGATGTGCATCGGAAACTACTACTGGTCTTCCAGGGAACGATCAAAGCGTAAACTCTTTGAGACATTACTCCCATGGAGGTAAGTGCTCAGGGAGACTGTTGTATTCAATCCCGATGCAATTTCTGTGTTTCATCAACACTCTGATAGTCCACAGATTACAGAATGCCTCCAGATGTGCATCGGAAACTACTACTGGTCTTCCAGGGATCAATCAGAGCGTAGAGTGTTTGAGACATTACTCCCATGAAGGGAAGTGAGCATGGTGAATGTTGTATTCAATCCCGATGACATTTCTGTGTTTCATCAACACTCTGATAGTCAACAGATTACAGAATGCCTCCAGATGTGCATCGGAAACTACTACTGGTCTTCCAGGGAACGATCAAAGACTAGACTGTTTGAGACATGACTCCCACGGAGGAAAGTGCGAATGGTGACTGTTGTATTCAATCCCGATGCAATTTATGTGTTTCATCAACATTCTGATAGTCCACAGATTACAGAATGCCACCAGATGTGCATCGGAAACTACTACTGGTCTTCTGGGGAACGATCAAAGCGTAGACTGTTTGAGACATTACTCCCGTGGAGGAAAGAGCGCATGGTTATTATTGTATTCAATCCCGATGCAATTTCTGTGTTTCATCAACACTCTGATAGTCCACAAATTACAGAATGCCTCCAGATGTTCATCGGAAACTACTACTGGTCTTCCAGGGAACGATCAAAACGTAGACTGTTTGAGACATTACTCCCATGAAGGAAAGTGCACATGGTGACTGTTGTATTCAATCCCGATGCAATTTCTGTGTTTAATCAACACTCTGATAGTCCACAGATTACAGAATGCCTCCAGATGTGCATCGGAAACTACTACTGGTCTTCCAGGGATCAATCAGAGCGTAGACTGATTGAGACATTACTCCCGTGGAGGAAACAGCGCATGGTCATTGTTGTATTCAATCCCGATGCAATTTCTATGTTTCATCAACACTCTGATAGTCCACAGATTACAGAATGCCACCAGATGTGCATCGGAAACTACTACTGGTCTTCCAGGGAACGATCAAAGCGTAGACTGTTTGAGAATTGCACCCATGGAGGAAAGTTCGCATGGTGACTGTTGGATTGAATCCCGATGCAACTTCTGTGTTTCATGAACAATCTGATACTCCACAGATTACAGAATGCCACCAAATGTACATCGGAAACTACTACTGGTCTTCCAGGGAACGATCAAATCGTAGACTGATTAAGACATTACTCCCATGGAAGAAAGTGCGCATGGCGACTGTTGTATTCAATCCCGATGCATTTTCTGTGTTTCATCAACACTCCGATACTCCACAGATTACAGAATGCCTCCAGATGTGCACCGGAAACTACCACTGGTCTTCCAGGGATCAATCAGAGCGTAGAGTGTTTGAGACATTACTCCCATGAAGGGAAGTGAGCGTGGTGACTGTTGTATTCAATCCCGATGCAATTTCTGTGTTTCATCAACACTCTGACAGTCCACAGCTTACAGAATGCCTCCAGATGTGCATCGGAAACCACTACTGGTCTTCCAAGAACGATCAAAGCGTAGACTGTTTGAGACATTACTCCCATGGACGAAAGTGCGCATGGTGACAGTTGTATTCAATCCCGATGCAATTTCTGTTTTTCATCAACACTCTGATAGTCCACAAATTACGGAAAGCCTCCAGATGTGAATCGGAAACTACTACTGGTCTTCCAGGGAACGATCAAAGCGTAGACTGTTAGTGACATTACTCCCATGGAGGTAAGTGCGCATGGTGACTGTTGTATTCAATCCCGATGCAATTTCTGTGTTTCATCAACACTCTGATAGTCCACAGATTAAAGAATGGCTCCAGATGTGCATCGGAAGCTACTACTGGTCTTCCAGGGAACGATCTAAGTGTAGACTGTTTGAGACATTACTCCCATGGAGGAAAGTGCGCATGGTGACTGTTGTAAACAATCCCGATGCAATTTCTGTGTTTCATCAACACTCTGATAGTCAACAGATTGCAGAATGCCTACTGATGTGCATCGGAAACTACTACTGGTCTTCCAGGTAACGATCAAAGAGTACACTGTTGTAGACATTACTCCCATGGAGGAAAGTGCGCATGGTGATTGTTGTATTCAATCCCGATGCAATTTCTGTGTTTCATCAACACTCTGATAGTCCACAGATTACAGAATGCCTCCAGATGTGCACCGGAAACTACTACTGGTACTCCAGGGATCAATCAGAGCGTAGAGTGTCTGAGACATTACTCCTATGAAGGGAAGTGAGCATGGTGACTGTTGTATTCAATCCCGATGCAATTTCTGTGTTTCATCAACACTCTGATAGTCCACAGATTACAGAATGCCACCAGATGTGCATCGGAAACTACTACAGGTCTTCTGGGGAACGATCAAAGCGTAGACTGTTTAAGACATTACTCCCATGGAAGAAAGTGCGCATGGTGACTGTTGTATTCAATCCCGATGCAATTTCTGTGTTTCATCAACACTCTGATAGTCCACAGATTACAGAATGCCTCCAGATGTGCATCGGAATCCACTACTGGTCTTCCAGGGAACGATCAAAACGTAGACTGTTTGAGACATTACTCCCATGGACGAAAGTGCGCGTGGTGACTGTTGTATTCAATCCCGATGCAATTTCTGTGTTTCATCAACACTCTGATAGTCCACAGATTAAAGAATGCCACCAGATGTGCACCGGAAACTACCACTGGTCTTCCAGGGATCAATCAGAGCGTAGAGTGTCTGAGACATTACTCCCATGAAGGGAAGTGAGCATGGTGACAGTTGTATTCAATCCCGATGCAATTTTTGTGTTTCATCAACACTCTGATAGTCCACAAATTACGGAAAGCCTCCAGATGTGCATCGGAAACTACTACTGGTCTTCCAGGGAACGATCAAAGCGTAGACTGTTAGAGACATTACTCCCATGGAGGAAAGTGCGCGTGGTGACTGTTGTATTCAATCCCGATGCAATTTCTGTGTTTCATCAACACTCTGATAGTCCACAGATTAAAGAATGCCACCAGATGTGCATCGGAAACTACTACTGGTCTTCCAGGGAACGATCAAAGCGTAGACTGTTTGAGACATTACTACAATGGAGGAAAGTGCGCATGGTGACTGTTGTGTACAATCCCGATGCAATTTCTGTCTTTCATCAAAACTCTGATAGTCAACAGATTACAGAATGCCTCCAGATGTGCATCGGAAACTACTACTTGTCTTCATCTACATCTACATCTACATCTACATGACTACTCTGCAATTCACATTTAAGTGCTTGGCAGTGGGTTCATCGAACCACAATCATACTATCTCTCTACTATTCCACTCCCGAACAGCGAGCGGGAAAAACGAACACCTAAAACTTTCTGTTCGAGCTCTGATTTCTCTTATTTTATTTTGATGATCATTCCTACCTATGTAGGTTGGGCTCAACAAAATATTTTCGCATTCGGAAGAGAAAGTTGGTGACTGAAATTTCGTAAAAGCTCTCGCCGCGACGAAAAACGTCTATGCTGTAATGACTTCCATCCCAACTCGTGTATCATATCTGCCACACTCTCTCCCCTATAACGCGATAATACAAAACGAGCTGCCCTTCTTTGCACCCTCTCGATGTCCTCCGTCAATCCCACCAGGTAAGGATCCCACACCTTCCAGGGAACGATCAAAGAGTTGACTGTTTGAGACATTACTCCCATGGAGGAAAGAGCGCATGGTGATTGTTGTATTCAATCCCGATGCAATTTCTGTGTTTCATCAGCACTCTGATAGTCCACAGATTACAGAATGCCAGCAGATGGGCATCGGAAACTACTACTGGTCTTCCAGGGAACGATCAAAGCGTAGACTGTTTGAGAATTACTCCCATGGAGGAAAGTTCGCATGCTGACTGTTGGATTCAGTCCCGATGCAATTTCTGTGTTTCATGAACAATCTGATACTCCACAGATTACAGAATGCCACCAGATGTGCATCGGAAACTACTACTGGTCTTCCAGGGAACGATCAAATCGTAGACTGTTTAAGACATTAGTCCCATGGAAGAAAGTGCGCATGGTGACTGTTGTATTCAATCCCGATGCAATTTCTGTGTTTCATCAACACTCTGATAGTCCACAGATTACAGAATGCCTCCAGATGTGCACCGGAAACTACTACTGGTCTTCCAGGGATCAATCAGAGCGTAGAGTGTCTGAGACATTACTCCCATGAAGGGAAGTGAGCATGGTGACTGTTGTATTCAATCCCGATGTAATTACTGTGTTTCATCAACACTCTGATAGTCCACAAATGACGGAAAGCCTCCAGATGTGCATCGGAAACTACTACTGGACTTCCAGGCAACGATCAAAGCGTAGACTGTTAGAGACATTACTCCCATGGATGAAAGTACGCATGGTGACTGTTGTATTCAATCCCGATGCAATTTCTGTGTTTCATCAACACTCTGATAGTCCACAGATTACAGAATGCCACCAGATGTGCATCGGAAACTACCACAGATCTCCTGGGGAACGATCAAAGCGTAGACTGTTTAAGACATTACTCCCATGGAAGAAAGTGCGCATGGTGACTGTTGTATTCAATCCCGATGCAATTTCTGTGTTTCATCAACACTCTGATAGTCCACAGATTACAGAATGCCTGCAGATGTGCACCGGAAACTACTACTGGTCTTCCAGGGAACGATCAAAGAGTAGACTGTTTGAGACATTACTCCCACGGAGGAAAGTGCGCATGGTGACTGTTGGATTCAATCCCGATGCAATTTCTGTGTTTCATCAACAATCTGATAGTCCACAGATTACAGATTGCCTCCATATGGGCACCGGAAACTACTACTGGTCTTCCAGGGAACGATCAAAGAGTAGACTGTTTGAGACATTACTCCCACGGAGGGAAGTGTGCATGGTGACTGTTGTATTCAATCCCGATGCAATTTATGTGTTTCATCAACACTCTGATAGTCCACAGATTACAGAATGCCACCAGATGTGCATCGGAAACTACTACTGGTCTTCTGGGGAACGATCAAAGCGTAGACTGTTTGAGACATTACCCCCGTGGTGGAAAGAGCGCATGGTGATTGTTGTATTCAATCCCGATGCAATTTCTGTGTTTCATCAACACTCTGATAGTCCACAGATTACAGAATGCCACCAGATGTGCATCGGAAACTACTACTGGTCTTCCAGGGAACGATCAAAGCGTAGGCTGTTTGAGAATTACTCCCATGTAGGAAAGTTCGCATGGTGACTGTTGGATTCAATCCCGATGCAATTTCTGTGTTTCATCAACAATCTGATAGTCCACAGATTACAGATTGCCTCCATATGGGCACCGGAAACTACTACTGGTCTTCCAGGGATCAATCAGAGCGTAGAGTGTTTGAGACATTACTCCCATGAAGGGAAGTGAGCATGGTGACTGTTGTATTCAATCCCGATGCAATTACTGTGTTTCATCAACACTCTGATAGTCCACAGATTACAGAATGCCTCCAGATGTGCATCAGGAACCACTACTGGTCTTCGAGGGAACGATCAAAGCGTAGACTGTTTGAGACATTACTCCCATGGACGAAAGTGCGCATAGTGACAGTTGTATTCAATCCCGATGCAATTTCTGTGTTTCATCAACACTCTGATAGTCCATAAATTACGGAAAGCCTCCAGATGTGCATCGGAAACTACTACTGGTCTTCCAGGGAACGATCAAAGCGTAGACTGTTTGAGACATTACTCCCATGGAGGAAAGTGCGCATGGTGACTGTTGTATACAATCCCGATGCAATTTCTGTGTTTCATCAACACTCTGATAGTCAACAGATTACAGAATGCCTCCAGATGTGCATCGGAAATTACTACTGGTTTTCCAGGGAACGATCAAAGAGTAAACTGTTTAAGAAATTACTAACATGGAGGAAATTGCGCATGGTGACTGTTGTATTCAATCCCGATGCAATTTCTGTGTTTCATCAACACTCTGATAGTCCACAGATTACGGAAAGCCTCCAGATGGGCATCGGAAACTACTACTGGTCTTCCAGGGAACGATCAAAGCGTAGACTGTTTGAGAATTACTCCCATGGAGGAAAGTTCGCATGCTGACTGTTGGATTCAGTCCCGATGCAATTTCTGTGTTTCATGAACAATCTGATACTCCACAGATTACAGAATGCCACCAGATGTGCATCGGAAACTACTACTGGTCTTCCAGGGAACGATCAAATCGTAGACTGTTTAAGACATTAGTCCCATGGAAGAAAGTGCGCATGGTGACTGTTGTATTCAATCCCGATGCAATTTCTGTGTTTCATCAACACTCTGATAGTCCACAGATTACAGAATGCCTCCAGATGTGCACCGGAAACTACTACTGGTCTTCCAGGGATCAATCAGAGCGTAGAGTGTCTGAGACATTACTCCCATGAAGGGAAGTGAGCATGGTGACTGTTGTATTCAATCCCGATGTAATTACTGTGTTTCATCAACACTCTGATAGTCCACAAATTACGGAAAGCCTCCAGATGTGCGTCGGAAACTACTACTGGTCTTCCAGGCAACGATCAAAGCGTAGACTGTTAGAGACATTACTCCCATGGATGAAAGTACGCATGGTGACTGTTGTATTCAATCCCGATGCAATTTCTGTGTTTCATCAACACTCTGATAGTCCACAGATTACAGAATGCCACCAGATGTGCATCGGAAACTACCACAGATCTCCTGGGGAACGATCAAAGCGTAGACTGTTTAAGACATTACTCCCATGGAAGAAAGTGCGCATGGTGACTGTTGTATTCAATCCCGATGCAATTTCTGTGTTTCATCAACACTCTGATAGTCCACAGATTACAGAATGCCTGCAGATGTGCACCGGAAACTACTACTGGTCTTCCAGGGAACGATCAAAGAGTAGACTGTTTGAGACATTACTCCCACGGAGGAAAGTGCGCATGGTGACTGTTGGATTCAATCCCGATGCAATTTCTGTGTTTCATCAACAATCTGATAGTCCACAGATTACAGATTGCCTCCATATGGGCACCGGAAACTACTACTGGTCTTCCAGGGAACGATCAAAGAGTAGACTGTTTGAGACATTACTCCCACGGAGGGAAGTGTGCATGGTGACTGTTGTATTCAATCCCGATGCAATTTATGTGTTTCATCAACACTCTGATAGTCCACAGATTACAGAATGCCACCAGATGTGCATCGGAAACTACTACTGGTCTTCTAGGGGAACGATCAAAGCGTAGACTGTTTGAGACATTAAACCCGTGGTGGAAAGAGCGCATGGTGATTGTTGTATTCAATCCCGATGCAATTTCTGTGTTTCATCAACACTCTGATAGTCCACAGATTACAGAATGCCACCAGATGTGCATCGGAAACTACTACTGGTCTTCCAGGGAACGATCAAAGCGTAGGCTGTTTGAGAATTACTCCCATGGAGGAAAGTTCGCATGGTGACTGTTGTATTCAATCCCGATGCAATTACTGTGTTTCATCAACACTCTGATAGTCCACAGATTACAGAATGCCTCCAGATGTGCATCAGGAACCACTACTGGTCTTCGAGGGAACGATCAAAGCGTACACTGTTTGAGACATTACTCCCATGGACGAAAGTGCGCATAGTGACAGTTGTATTCAATCCCGATGCAATTTCTGTGTTTCATCAACACTCTGATAGTCCACAAATTACGGAAAGCCTCCAGATGTGCATCGGAAACTACTACTGGTCTTCCAGGGAACGATCAAAGCGTAGACTGTTACAGACATTACTCCCTTGGAGGAAAGTGCGCATGGTGAATGTTGTATTCAATCCTGATGCAATTTCTGTGTTTCATTAACACTCTGATAATCCACAGATTACAGAATGCCACCAGATGTGCATCGGAAACTACTAGTGGTCTTCCAGGGAACGATCAAAGCGTAGACTGTTTGAGACATTACTCCCATGGAGGAAAGTGCGCATGGTGACTGTTGTATACAATCCCGATGCAATTTCTGTGTTTCATCAACACTCTGATAGTCAACAGATTACAGAATGCCTCCAGATGTGCATCGGAAACTACTACTGGTTTTCCAGGTAACGATCAAAGAGTAGACTGTTTAAGAAATTACTAACATGGAGGAAATTGCGCATGGTGACTGTTGTATTCAATCCCGATGCAATTTCTGTGCTTCATCAACACTGTGATAGTCCACAGTTTACGGAAAGCCTCCAGATGAGCATCGGAAAGTACTACTGGTCTTCCAGGGAACGATCAAAGCGTAAACTCTTTGAGACATTACTCCCATGGAGGGAAGTGCGCATGGTGACTGTTGTATTCAATCCCGATGCAATTTAAGTGTTTCGTCAGCACTCTTATAGTCCACAGATTACAGAATGCTTTCAGATGTGCATCGGAAACTACTACTGGTCTTCCTGGGAACGATCAAAGCGTAGACTGTTTGAGACATTACTCCCCTGGACTAAAGTGCGCATGGTGACTGTTGTATTCAATTCCGATTCAATTTCTGTGTTTCAACAACTCTCTGATTGTCCACAGATTACAGAATGCCTCTAGATGTACATCGGAAACTACTACTGGTCTTCCAGGGACCGATCAAAGCGTAGACTGTTTGAGACATTACTCCCGTGGAGGAAAGTGCGCATGGTGACTGTTGTATTCAATCCCGATGCAATATCTGTGTTTCATCAACACTCTGATAGTCCACAGATTACAGAATGCCTCCAGATGTGCATCAGAAACTACTACTGGTCTTCCAGGGAACGATCAAAGCGTAGAGTGTTTGAGACATTACTCCCATGGAGGAAAGTGCGCATGGTGACTGTTGTATTCAATTCCGATTCAATTCTGTGTTTCATCAACACTCTGATAGAATACAGACTACAGAATGACATCAGATGTGTATCGGAAAATACTACTGGTATTCCAGGGAACGATCAAAGCGTAGACTGTTTCAGACATTACTCCCATGGAGGAAAGTGCGGATGGTGACTGTTGTATTCAATCCCGGTGCAATTTCTGTGTTTCATCAACATTCTGATAGTCCACAGATTACAGAATGCCACAAGGTGTGCCGCGGAAACTACTACTGGTCTTCCAGGGAACGATCAAAGCGTAGGCTGTTTGAGACTTTACCCCCATGGAGGAAACTGCTCATGGAGACTGATGTATTCAATCCCGATGCAATATCTGTGTTTCATGAACAGTCTGATAGTCCACAGATTACAGAAAGCATAGAGATGTGCATCGGTAACTATTATTGGTCTTCCAGGTAACTATCAAATTGTAGCCTGTAGAGTCATTACTCCCATGGACGAAAGTGCGCATGGTGACTGTTGTATTCAATAGCGATGCAATATCTGTGTTTCATCAACACTCTGATAGTCTACAGATTACAGAATGCCATTAGATGTGCATCGGGAACTACTACTGGTCTTCCAGGGAACGATCAAAGCGTAGACTGTTTGAGACATTGCTCCCATGGAGGAAACTGCGCATGGAGACTGTTGTATTCAATCCCAATGCAATTTCTGTGTTTCATCAACAATCTGATAGTCCACAGATTACAGAAAGCATCCAGATGCGCATCGGCAACTACTACTGGTCTTCCAGGGAACTATCAACGATCAAAGCGTAGACTCTTAGAGACATTACTCCCATGGAGGTAAGTGCTCAGGTTGACTTTTGTATTCAATCCCGATGCAATTTCTGTGTTTCATCAACACTCTGATAGTCAACAGATTACAGAAAGCCTCCAGATGTGCATCGGAAACTACTACTGGTCTTCCAGGGAGAGATCAAAGAGTAGACTGTTTGAGACATTACTCCCATGGACGAAAGTGCGCATGGTGACAGTTGTATTCAATCCCGATGCAATTTCTGTGTTTCATCAACACTCTGATAGTCCACAGATTACAGAATGCCTCCAGATGTGCATCGGGAACTACTACTGGTCTTCCAGGGAACGATCAAAGCGTAAACTCTTTGAGACATTACCCCCATGGAGGTAAGTGCACAGGGAGACTGTTGTATTCAATCCCGATGCAATTTCTGTGTTTCATCAACACTCTGATAGTCTACAGATTACAGAATGTCACCAGATGTGCATCGGAAACTACTACTGGTCTTCCAGGGAACAATCAAAGCGTAGACTGTTTGAGACATTACTCCCGTGGAGGAAAGTGCGCATGGTGACTGTTGTATTCAATCCCGATGCAATTTCTGTGTTTCATCAACACTCTGATAGTCCACAGATTACAAAATGCCTCCAGATGTGCATCGGAAACTACTACTGGTCTTCCAGGGATCAATCAGAGCGTAGAGTGTTTGAGACATTACTCCCATGAAGGGAAGTGAGCATGGTGAATGTTGCATTCAATCCCGATGACATTTCTGTGTTTCATCAACAATCTGATAGTCCACAGATTACAGATTGCCTCCATATGGGCACCGGAAACTACTATTGGTCTTCCAGGGAACGATCAAAGAGTAGACTGTTTGAGACATTACTCCCACGGAGGGAAGTGCGCATGGTGACTGTTGTATTCAATCCCGATGCAATTTGTGTGTTTCATCAACACTCTGATAGTCCACAGATTACAGAATGCCACCAGATGTGCATCGGAAACTACTACTGGTCTTCTGGGGAACGATCAAAGCGTAGACTGTTTGAGACATTACCCCCGTGGTGGAAAGAGCGCATGGTGATTGTTGTATTCAATCCCGATGCAATTTCTGTGTTTCATCAACACTCTGATAGTCCACAGATTACAGAATGCCACCAGATGTGCATCGGAAACTACTACTGGTCTTCCAGGGAACGATCAAAGCGTAGGCTGTTTGAGAATTACTCCCATGGAGGAAAGTTCGCATGGTGACTGTTGGATTCAATCCCGATGCAATTTCTGTGTTTCATCAACAATCTGATAGTCCACAGATTACAGATTGCCTCCATATGGGCACCGGAAACTACTACTTGTCTTCCAGGGATCAATCAGAGCGTAGAGTGTTTGAGACATTACTCCCATGAAGGGAAGTGAGCATGGTGACTGTTGTATTCAATCCCGATGCAATTACTGTGTTTCATCAACACTCTGATAGTCCACAGATTACAGAATGCCTCCAGATGTGCATCAGGAACCACTACTGGTCTTCGAGGGAACGATCAAAGCGTAGACTGTTTGAGACATTACTCCCATGGACGAAAGTGCGCATAGTGACAGTTGTATTCAATCCCGATGCAATTTCTGTGTTTCATCAACACTCTGATAGTCCACAAATTACGGAAAGCCTCCAGATGTGCATCGGAAACTACTACTGGTCTTCCAGGGAACGATCAAAGCGTAGACTGTTACAGACATTACTCCCTTGGAGGAAAGTGCGCATGGTGAATGTTGTATTCAATCCTGATGCAATTTCTGTGTTTCATCAACACTCTGATAATCCACAGATTACAGAATGCCACCAGATGTGCATCGGAATCTACTAGTGGTCTTCCAGGGAACGATCAAAGCGTAGACTGTTTGAGACATTACTGCCATGGAGGAAAGTGCGCATGGTGACTGTTGTATACAATCCCGATGCAATTTCTGTGTTTCATCAACACTCTGATAGTCAACAGATTACAGAATGCCTCCAGATGTGCATCGGAAACCACTACTGGTTTTCCAGGGAACGATCAAAGAGTAGACTGTTTAAGAAATTACTAACATGGAGGAAATTGCGCATGGTGACTGTTGTATTCAATCCCGATGCAATTTCTGTGCTTCATCAACACTCTGATAGTCCACAGTTTACGGAAAGCCTCCAGATGAGCATCGGAAAGTACTACTGGTCTTCCAGGGAACGATCAAAGCGTAAACTCTTTGAGACATTACTCCCATGGAGGGAAGTGCGCATGAGGACTGTTGTATTCAATCCCGATGCAATTTAAGTGTTTCGTCAGCACTCTTATAGTCCACAGATTACAGAATGCCTTCAGATGTGCATCGGAAACTACTACTGGTCTTCCTGGGAACGATCAAAGCGTAGACTGTTTGAGACATTTCTCCCCTGGACTAAAGTGCGCATGGTGACTGTTGTATTCAATTCCGATTCAATTTCTGTGTTTCACCAACTCTCTGATTGTCCACAGATTACAGAATGCCTCTAGATGTACATCGGAAACTACTACTGGTCTTCCAGGGAACGATCAAAGCGTAGGCTGTTTGAGACTTTACCCCCATGGAGGAAACTGCTCATGGAGACTGATGTATTCAATCCCGATGCAATATCTGTGTTTCATGAACAGTCTGATAGTCCACAGATTACAGAAAGCATAGAGATGTGCATCGGTAACTATTACTGGTCTTCCAGGTAACTATCAAAGCGTAGCCTGTAGAGTCATTACTCCCATGGACGAAAGTGCGCATGGTGACTGTTGTATTCAATCCCGATGCAATATCTGTGTTTCATCAACACTCTGATAGTCTACAGATTACAGAATGCCATTAGATGTGCATCGGGAACTACTACTGGTCTTCCAGGGAACGATCAAAGCGTAGACTGTTTGAGACATTGCTCCCATGGAGGAAACTGCGCATGGAGACTGTTGTATTCAATCCCAATGCAATTTCTGTGTTTCATCAACAATCTGATAGTCCACAGATTACAGAAAGCATCCAGATGCGCATCGGCAACTACTACTGGTCTTCCAGGGAACTATCAACGATCAAAGCGTAGACTCTTAGAGACATTACTCCCATGGAGGTAAGTGCTCAGTGTGACTTTTGTATTCAATCCCGATGCAATTTCTGTGTTTCATCAACACTCTGATAGTCAACAGATTACAGAATGCCACCAGATGTGCATCGGAAACTACTACTGGTCTTCCAGGGAGCGATCAAAGAGTAGACTGTTAGAGACATTACTCCCATGGACGAAAGTGCGCATGGTGACAGTTGTATTCAATCCCGATGCAATTTCTGTGTTTCATCAACACTCTGATAGTCCACAGATTACAGAATGCCTCCAGATGTGCATCGGAAACTACTACTGGTCTTCCAGGGAACGATCAAAGCGTAAACTCTTTGATACATTACCCCCATGGAGGTAAGTGCACAGGGAGACTGTTGTATTCAATCCCGATGCAATTTCTGTGTTTCATCAACACTCTGATAGGCTACAGATTACAGAATATCACCAGATGTGCATCGGAAACTACTACTGGTCTTCCATTGAACAATCAAAGCGTAGACTGTTTGAGACATTACTCCCGTGGAGGGAAGTGCGCATGGTGACTGTTGTATTCAATCCCGATGCAATTTCTGTGTTTCATCAACACTCTGATAGTCCACAGATTACAGAATGCCTCCAGATGTGCATCGGAAACTACTACTGGTCTTCCAGGGATCAATCAGAGCGTAGAGTGTTTGAGACATTACTCCCATGAAGGGAAGTGAGCATGGTGAATGTTGTATTCAATCCCGATGACATTTCTGTGTTTCATCAACACTCTGATAGTCAACAGATTACAGAATGCCTCCAGATGTGCATCGGAAACTACTACTGGTCTTCCAGGGATCGATCAAATAGTAGACTGTTTGAGACATTACTCCCACGGAGGAAAGTGCGCATGGTGACTGTTGTATTCAATCCCGATGCAATTTATGTGTTTCATCAACACTCTGATAGTCCACAGATTACAGAATGCCACCAGATATGCATCGGAAACTAATACTGGTCTTCTGGGGAACGATCAAATCGTAGACTGTTTGAGACATTACTCCCGTGGAGGAAAGAGCGCATGGTGATTGTTGTATTCAATCCCGATGCAATTTCTGTGTTTCATCAACACTCTGATAGTCCACAGATTACAGCATGCCACCAGATGTGCATCGGAAACTACTACTGGTCTTCCAGGGAACGATCAAAGCGTAGGCTGTTTGAGAATTACTCCCATGGAGGAAAGTTCGCATGGTGACTGTTGGATTCAATCCCGATGCAATTTCTGTGTTTCATAAACAATCTGATAGTCCACAGATTACAGATTGCCTCCATATGTGCACCGGAAACTACTACTGGTCTTCCAGATATCAATCAGAGCGTAGAGTGTTTGAGACATTACTCCCATGAAGGGAAGTGAGCATGGTGCCTGTTGTATTCAATCACGATGCAATTACTGTGTTTCATCAACACTCTGATAGTCCACAGATTACAGAATGCCTCCAGATGTGCATCGGAAACTACTACTGGTCTTCCTGGGAACGATCAAAGCGTAAACTCTTTGAGACATTACCCCCATGGAGGTAAGTGCACAGGGAGACTGTTGTATTCAATCTCGATGCAATTTCTGTGTTTCATCAACACTCTGATAGTCTACAGATTACAGAATGTCACCAGATGTGCATCGGAAACTACTACTGGTCTTCCAGGGAACAATCAAAGCGTAGACTGTTTGAGACATTACTCCCGTGGAGGAAAGTGCGCATGGTGACTGTTGTATTCAATCCCGATGCAATTTCTGTGTTTCATCAACACTCTGATAGTCCACAGATTACAGAATGCCTCCAGATGTGCATCGGAAACTACTACTGGTCTTCCAGGGATCAATCAGAGCGTAGAGTGTTAGAGACATTACTCCCACGAAGGGAAGTGAGCATGGTGAATGTTGTATTCAATCCCGATGACATTTCTGTGTTTCATCAACACTCTGATAGTCAACAGATTACAGAATGCCTCCAGATGTGCATCGGAAACTACTACTGGTCTTCCAGGGAACGATCAAATAGTAGACTGTTTGAGACATTACTCCCACGGAGGAAAGTGCGCATGGTGACTGTTGTATTCAATCCCGATGCAATTTATGTGTTTCATCAACACTCTGATAGTCCACAGATTACAGAATGCCACCAGATGTGCATCGGAAACTACTACTGGTCTTCTGGGGAACGATCAAATCGTAGACTGTTTGAGACATTACTCCCGTGGAGGAAAGAGCGCATGGTGATTGTTGTATTCAATCCCGATGCAATTTCTGTGTTTCATCAACACTCTGATAGTCCACAGATTACAGCATGCCACCAGATGTGCATCGGAAACTACTACTGGTCTTCCAGGGAACGATCAAAGCGTAGGCTGTTTGAGAATTACTCCCATGGAGGAAAGTTCGCATGGTGACTGTTGGATTCAATACCGATGCAATTTCTATGTTTCATCAACAATCTGATAGTCCACAGATTACAGATTGCCTCCATATGTGCACCGGAAACTACTACTGGTCTTCCAGGGATCAATCAGAGCGTAGAGTGTTTGAGACATTACTCCCATGAAGGGAAGTGAGCATGGTGCCTGTTGTATTCAATCACGATGCAATTACTATGTTTCATCAACACTCTGATAGTCCACAGATTACAGAATGCCTCCAGATGTGCATCAGGAACCACTACTGGTCTTCGAGGGAACGATCAAAGCGTAGACTGTTTGAGACATTGCTCCCATGGACGAAAGTGCGCATAGTGACAGTTGTATTCAATCGCGATGCAATTTCTGTGTTTCATCAACACTCTGATAGTCCACAAATTACGGAAAGCCTCCAGATGTGCATCGGAAACTACCACTGGTCTTCCAGGGAACGATCAAAGCGTAGACTGTTTGAGACATTACTCCCATGGACGAAAGTGCGCATGGTGACTGTTGTATTCAATCCCGATGCAATTTCTGTGTTTCAACACTCTGATAGTCCACAGATTACAGAATGCCACCAGATGTGCATCGGAAACTACTACTGGTCTTCCAGGGAACGATCAAAGCGTAGACTGTTTGAGACATTACTCCCATGGAGGAAAGTGCGCATGGTGACTGTTGTATACAATCCCGATGGAATTTCTGTGTTTCATCAACACTCTGATAGTCAACAGATTACAGAATGCCTCCAGATGTGCATCGGAAACTACTACTGGTATTCCAGGGAACGATCAAAGAGTAGACTGTTTGAGACATTACTCCCACGGATGAAAGTGCGCATGGTGACTGTTGTATTCAATCCTGATGCAATTTATGTGTTTCATCAACACTCTGATAGTCCACAGATTACAGAATGCCACCAGATGTGCATCGGAAACTACTACTGGTCTTCTGGGGAACGATCAAAGCGTAGACTGTTTGAGACATTACTCCCGTGGAGGAAAGAGCGCATGGTGATTGTTGTATTCAATCCCGATGCAATTTCTGTGTTTCATCAACACTCTGATAGTCCACAGATTACAGAATGCCACCTGATGTGCATCGGAAACTACTACTGGTCTTCCAGGGAACGATCAAAGCGTAGGCTGTTTGAGAATTACTCCCATGAAGGAAAGTTCGCATGGTGACTGTTGGATTCAATCCCGATGCAATTTCTGTGTTTCATCAAAACTCTGATAGTCCACAAATTACGGAAAGCCTCCAGATGTGCATCGGAAACTACTACTGGTCATCCAGGGAACGATCAAAGCGTAGACTGTTACAGACATTACTTCCCTTGGAGAAAAGTGCGCATGGTGAATGTTGTATTCAATCCTGATGCGATTTCTGTGTTTCATCAACACTCTGATAATCCAGAGATTACAGAATGCCACCAGATGTGCATCGGAAACTACTAGTCGTCTTCCAGGGAACGATCAAACCGTAGACTGTTAGAGACCTTACTCCCATGGACGAAAGTGCACATGGTGACAGTTGTATTCAATCCCGATGCAATTTCTGTGTTTCATCAACACTCTGATAGTCCTCAGATTACAGAATGCCTCCAGATGTGCATCGGAAACTACTACTGGTCTTCCAGGGAACGATCAAAGCGTAAACTCTTTGAGACATAACCCCCTTGGAGGTAAGTGCACAGGGAGACTGTTGTATTCAATCCCGATGCAATTTCTGTGTTTCATCAACACTCTGATAGTCTACAGATTATAGAATGTCACCAGATGTGCATCGGAAACTACTACTGGCCTTCCAGGGAACGATCAAAGCGTAGACTGCTTGAGACATTACTCTCGTGGAGGAAAGTGCGCATGGTGACTGTTGTATTCAATCCCGATGCAATTTCTGTGTTTCATCAACACTCTGATAGTCCACAGATTACAGAATGCCTCCAAATGTGCATCGGAAACTACTACTGGTCTTCCAGGGATCAATCAGAGCGTAGAGTGTTTGAGACATTACTCCCATGAAGGGAAGTGAGCATGGTGAATGTTGTATTCAATCCCGATGACATTTCTGTGTTTCATCAACACTCTGATAGTCAACAGATTACAGAATGCCTCCAGATGTGCATCGGAAACTACTACTGGTCTTCCAGGGAACGATCAAAGAGTAGACTGTTTGAGACATTACTCCCACGGAGGAAAGTGCGCATGGTGACTGTTGTATTCAATCCCGATGCAATTTATGTGTTTCATCAACACTCTGATAGTCCACAGATCACAGAATGCCACCAGATGTGCATCGGAAACTACTACTGGTCTTCTGGGGAACGATCAAATCGTAGACTGTTTGAGACATTACTCCCGTGGAGGAAAGGGCGCATGGTGATTGTTGTATTCAATCCCGATGCAATTTCTGTGTTTCATCAACACTCTGATAGTCCACAGATTACAGCATGCCACCAGATGTGCATCGGAAACTACTACTGGTCTTCCAGGGAACGATCAAAGCGTAGGCTGTTTGAGAATTACTCCCATGGAGGAAAGTTCGCATGGTGACTGTTGGATTCAATCCCGATGCAATTTCTGCGTTTCATCAACAATCTGATAGTCCACAGATTACAGATTGCCTCCATATGTGCACCGGAAACTACTACTGGTCTTCCAGGGATCAATCAGAGCGTAGAGTGTTTGAGACATTACTCCCATGAAGGGAAGTGAGCATGGTGCCTGTTGTATTCAATCCCGATGCAATTACTGTGTTTCATCAACACTCTGATAGTCCACAGATTACAGAATGCCTCCAGATGTGCATCAGGAAGCACTACTGGTCTTCGAGGGAACGATCAAAGCGTAGACTGTTTGAGACATTACCCCCGTGGTGGAAAGAGCGCATGGTGATTGTTGTATTCAATCCCGATGCAATTTCTGTGTTTCATCAACACTCTGATAGTCCACAAATTACGGAAAGCCTCCAGGTGTGCATCGGAAACTACTACTGGTCTTCCAGGGAACGGTCAAAGCGTAGACTGTTACAGACATTACTCCCTTGGAGGAAAGTGCGCATGGTGAATGTTGTATTCAATCCTGATGCAATTTCTGTGTTTCATCAACACTCTGATAATCCACAGATTACAGAATGCCTCCAGATGTGCATCGGAAACCACTACTGGTCTTCAAGGGAACGATCAAAGCGTAGACTGTTTGAGACATTACTCCCATGGACGAAAGTGCGCATGGTGACTGTTGTATTCAATCCCGATGCAATTTCTGTGTTTCATCAACACTCTGATAGTCCACAGATTACAGAATGCCACCAGATGTGCATCGGAAACTACTACTGGTATTCTTGGGAACGATCAAAGCGTAGACTGTTTGAGACATTACTCCCGTGGAGGAAAGAGCGCATGGTGATTGTTGTATTCAATCCCGATGCAATTTCTGTGTTTCATCAACACTCTGATAGTCCACAGATTACAGAATGCCACCAGATGTGCATCGGAAACTACTACTGGTCTTCTGGGGAACGATCAAATCGTAGACTGTTTGAGACATTACTCCCGTGGAGGAAAGAGCGCATGGTGATTGTTGTATTCAATCCCGATGCAATTTCTGTGTCTCATCAACACTCTGATAGTCCACAGATTACAGAATGCCACCAGATGTGCATCGGAAACTACTACAGGTCTTCCAGGGAACGATCAAAGCGTAGGCTGTTTGAGAACTACTCCCATGGAGGAAAGTTCGCATGGTGACTGTTGGATTCAATCCCGATGCAATTTCTGTGTTTCATCAACACTCTGATAGTCCACAAATTACGGAAAGCCTCCAGATGTGCATCGGAAACTACTACTGGTCTTCCAGGGAACGATCAAAGCGTAGACTGTTACAGACATTACTCCCTTGGAGGAAAGTGCGCATGGTGAATGTTGTATTCAATCCTGATGCAATTTCTGTGTTTCATCAACACTCTGATAATCCACAGATTACAGAATGCCACCAGATGTGCATCGGAAACTACTAGTGGTCTTCCAGGGAACGATCAAAGCGTAGACTGTTTGAGACATTTCTCCCATGGAGGAAAGTGCGCATGGTGACTGTTGTATACAATCCCGATGCAATTTCTGTGTTTCATCAACACTCTGATAGTCAACAGATTACAGATTGCCTCCAAATGTGCATCGGAAACTACTACTGGTCTTCCAGGGAACGATCAAAGAGTAGACTGTTGAAGAAATTACACCCATGGAGGAAATTGCGCATGGTGACTGTCGTATTCAATCCCGATGCAATTTCTGTGCTTCATCAACAGTCTGATAGTCCACAGTTTACGGAAAGCCTCCAGATGAGCATCGGAAAGTACTACTGGTCTCCCAGGGAACGATCAAAGCGTAAACTCTTTGAGACATTACTCCCATGGAGGGAAGTGCGCATGGTGACTGTTGTATTCAATCCCGATGCAATTTACGTGTTTCGTCAGCACTCTTATAGTCCACAGATTACAGAATGCTTTGAGATGTGCATCGGAAATTACTACTGGTCTTCCTGGGAACGATCAAAGCGTAGACTGTTTGAGACATTACTCCCCTGGACTAAAGTGCGCATGGTGACTGTTGTATTCAATTCCGATTCAATTTCTGTGTTTCACCAACTCTCTGATTTTCCACAGATTACAGAATGCCTCTAGATGTGCATCGGAAACTACTACTGGTCTTCCAGGGACCGATCATAGTGTAGACTGTTTGAGACATTACTCCCGTGGAGGAAAGTGCGCATGGGGACTGTTGTATTCAATCCCTTTACAATTTCTGTGTTTCATCAACACTCTGAGAGTCCACAGATTACAGAATGCCTCCAGATGTGCATCGGAAACTACTACTGGTCTTCCAGGGAACGATCAAAGCGTAGAGTGTTTGAGACATTACTCCCATGGAGGAAAGTGCGCAAGGTGACTGTTGTATTCAATTCCGATTCAATTTCTGTTTTTCATCAACACTCTGATAGACCACAGATTACAGAATGACATCAGATGTGTATCGGAAAATACTACTGGTCTTCCAGGGAACGATCAAAGCGTATACTGTTTCCGACATTACTCCCATGGAGGAAAGTGCGGATGGTGACTGTTGTATTCAATCCCGGTGTAATTTCTGTGTTTCATCAACATTCTGATAGTCCACAGATTACAGAATGCCACCAGATGTGCAGCGGAAACTACTACTGGTCTTCCAGGGAACGATCAAAGCGTAGGCTGTTTGAGACTTTACCCCCATGGAGGAAACTGCTCATGGAGACTGTTGTATTCAATCCCGATGCAATATCTGTGTTTCATGAACAGTGTGATAGTCCACAGATTAGAGAAAGCATCCAGATGTGCATCGGTAACTACTACTGGTCTTCCAGGTAATTATCAAAGCGTAGGCTGTAGAGTCATTACTCCCATGGTGGAAAGTGCTGATGGTGACTGTTGTATTCAATCCCTATGCAATATCTGTGTTTCATCAAGACTCTGATAGTCTACAGATTACAGAATGCCATTAGATGTGCATCGGGAACTACTACTGGTCTTCCAGGGAACGATCAAAGCGTAGACTGTTTGAGACATTGCTCCCATGGAGGAAACTGCGCATGGAGACTGTTGTATTCAATCCCAATGCAATTTCTGTGTTTCATCAACAATCTGATAGTCCACAGATTACAGAAAGCATCCAGATGCGCATCGGAAACTACTACTGGTCTTCCAGGGAACGATCAAAGAGTAGACTGTAAGAGACATTACTCCCATGGAGGTAAGTGCTCAGGGTGACTGTTGTATTCAATCCCGATGCAATTTCTGTGTTTCATCAACACTCTGATAGTCAACAGATTACAGAATGCCTCCAGATGTGCATCGGAAACTACTACTGGTCTTCCAGGGAACGATCAAAGCGTAGAGTGTTTGAGACATTACTCCCATGGACGAAAGTGCGCATGGTGACAGTTGTATTCAATCCCGATGCAATTTCTGTGTTTCATCAACAATCAGATAGTCCACAGATTACAGAATGCCTCCAGATGTGTATCGGAAACTACTACTGGTCTTCCAGGGAACGATCAAAGCGTAAACTCTTTGAGACATTACTCCCATGGAGGTAAGTGCTCAGGGAGACTGTTGTATTCAATCCCAATGCAATTTCTGTGTTTCATCAACACTCTGATAGTCTAAAGATTACAGAATGCCACCAGATGTGCATCGGAAACTACTACTGGTCTTCCAGGGAATGATCAAAGCGTAGACTGTTTGAGACATTACTTCCCTGGAGGAAAGTGCGCATGGTGACTGTTGTATTCAATCCCGATGCAATTTCTGTGTTTCATCAACACTCTGATAGTCCACAGATTACAGAATGCCTCCAGATGTGCATCGGAAACTACTACTGGTCTTCCAGGGATCAATCAGAGCGTAGAGTGTTTGAGACATTACTCCCATGAAGGGAAGTGAGCATGGTGAATGTGGTATTCAATCCCGATGACATTTCTGTGTTTCATCAACACTCTGATAGTCCACAGAATACAGAATGCCTCCAGATGTGCATCAGGAACCACTACTGGTCTTCCAGGGAACGATCAAAGAGTAGACTGTTTGAGACATTACTCCCATGGACGAAAGTGTGCATGGTGACAGTTGTATTCAATCCCGATGCAATTTCTGTGTTTCATCAACACTCTGATAGTCCACAGATTACAGAATGCCTCCAGATGTGCATCGGAAACTACTACTGGTCTTCCAGGGAACGATCAAAGCGTAAACTCTTTGAGACATTACTCCCATGGAGGT